>NC_088604.1:60165546-60490546 GCF_036013475.1 Columba livia
ATTGCATAGTCCTCTTTGCACTTTAAAGAAAGTGATTGGCACATACTCAAGATATCTCAGTGTTTCTCAGCTGTAGAAGATGATTAAATCATCCCCCAGTATGTACTGTTGTTTCAGTGACCCACACATGCTGTGGAACTTCATCATCTTTCAAGCAGTTTGCAGCTGACTGCATCTGCTTGGTTCAGACTTAAGTTTCTCTCTCTGATACAAAAAAGTCAGACTTTTAGAGTAAATGCACTGCTTTTTTTTTTTTTTTAGTGACAGAGATGTAAAAATGTATAAGAAATAAGGCTTTTTGTTCACTGAAAGATACCTTGTTCTTCTAAACTTTCCTTTTGTTGTATCTTTACATTTTAATCTTTTTCAATTGAAAGTCTTCAAACTATTTCTATTTTTCATGTGCTTTTTTACCTCCTTTACTCAACTATGGTACGAGACAACTTGGATGACCATGGCATTGATGTCTTGTGCCCTCATGTCAGATGAGTTTCATTGCTAATATTCTCACATTTAGTCAGGCATTTTATAGGCTTTGTGCTTGATTATACAAACCTCACACTGATCTGAGGCCAGAGAGGAATCATGGGTTAACCAGCTGTTGCCTGCACCACCAGCAGTCAGTGTTTCCATGCATCAGTGGTTTTCAGCCACAGTTGTGGTTCCCATTCCACTGTTTCCCAAGCTGTGTGAAGGAGCATCCTTAGGCCCTAGCCAGGTGGTGGTGGTAGCGCTGTCCCAGGAGACAAGCCCTGCTTTCTGCTTACAACATCAGGAGTATGGACTCATCTCAAAGCCAAAAAGGAAGAAGTAGAAGGTAGAGCTGCTTGAGGGAGTTCTGCTTTTTTTTCTTGATCTGTGACCCATAGAATAATTTCCTTCATCTTTCTTTTTCCTCTTGGTGTATGAGTTGGAGAAGCTGTAATATCTTAGGGGCCTCTTCCAACCAAAATTATTCTATGATTCTACGTTTTTAAGTTGGTAGTTTAGAGAAAATAGAGGCAAGACAAAAAAGAGCAGAATGAACTTAGGAACAAGTTTGGTTTGGGACCCACGTGTTTGACGTGTACAGAATTGTGAACTCTTGTAGCAAAAGTTGAAATTTTCTTTTTTGCTGTAGTGTCTTGTTTCAAGTAATGCTGGCTGTGATTCAGATGCACATAATGCAAGCATCCCGTTACCTCAGTTTTTCTCATTCATGACCACATGTAGTTGTTACAAAGAGCAGATAGAAACATGCATTCTCAATTATCATGCAAATATTACATAATAACTAGTCCTCAAATGTATGTATTACAGAAAGATCGTGTAGTGAAGTGAGCTGGTGTGCACAAGTTCTAAACAATTACTTCAGTCATGCTCAGTTTCCATAGAGAAGCCAGTATAATAGTGTGTTTCTTTGTTGATAAAAGAAATATTAAATCTCTCTAAAACTATCTAGCAACAAGCTGCTTTTCAGGCAACAAACTACATTTCATTAGGACAGAAGTTGAAATTTGTTATCTACCAAGATTAAAGATGACAGGAAATATGCAAGGGTACATTTACACTCGGGGGTTTCCTTACTCCTACTCCAAATAGTAGTTCTTACTCAGGAAGGCTGTGCCTGGGGTTGCAGCTCTTCCAAGAACTGGGTCACACTCTTAACCACTGTAAAAATTTTCCATTAGTTTCAAGTCTTCATTTTGCCAACTAGGCAGAGCAGAGACATTCCAAACAGAGCATCCAAAGGACACTTTGTGTATTTTTGTCATTTCTCTTTGTTGTATTTTGTTCCAAACATAGTAAAGTGTTCTTTCTAATGTGATCTTCGCCATGTATTGAAATAAACTTGGTTTTAGTTTTCTTCTATAGCTTTTCTGGTCCCACATCTGATTTCACAGTGGCAAATAGTAGATGTTGCATTCCCCGCTGTGGGTGGGAACATCATTAGCATGTCCTGACTCTCCTTGGAACATCATGCCATTATAGAGGTTGAGAAGTCCTGAAGAGTCTGGTGGGAACATCTCAAGTGATCCAAAATTGCTTGATCACTGTCTGGTAGCTTGGGTGTCAGATTTGGGGAATGAAACCTCTTAGTGAGTATGAGTAAAATTCTGTGTCTAGGGATAGAGGATCTGATACTCAGGGATTGCCTTAGACCGTCCTGTTCATACTCTGCACAAAGCTGGCAACTTAATGAACTATTACGCATATACATTCTTAAGGGACAAGGGAACTGAGGAAAAACCCCCACTAATCAAGGGACAGATCCCAAAAATCAGAACACAGTACCTGTTCTTTATTAAAAAAAATAAATTAAAAAAAAAAAATTTCTCTTGTAATATTGTGCCACTTCTACTGTCCACAAGCTTTCAAAAATGTTGTCAGTGAAAAGAATGATACGGTGAAATCATCAAGTTAAGGACCACTTATGTATCTGGATAACATATAGAAAAGAGCTTGAGGTAGCTTACTTGGTAAAAAGAATATGCTCACTTTTCCTTGGGAAGGATGGCATTGTAAGAACTGGAGAACAAAAGCTTTCTTTGGCAAACAGGGAAGGAATGGTTACTTTCCAAAGGGAGAAATCAGGGTATTCATCCAGATTTCCCTGAGGCTGGGAAAGGTCTAGAAATTAGCAAAGTGGGTGTTGTTGCTCTGTGAAAATTGCTTATAAGAACCTCAGGACCACCCCGAGAAACCAAAATATCTAAGAATGGATTAACAGAAAGGAGAATAGTTTTCATCTGGTCCTAGTTTCAGCATCCACCTTGTGCTGGGGAGATTAAGGGAGTTTTCACCCGAACCCTTATAACATCTGCCTAGTTAAGATATCCTTCAGAGTAGAAAGAGAGCATTTCACTGGTAGCTCACTGTCCCTCTGCATGTGGGGATCACACAGAAGCTTTCAAACTTTGGCTCTTTTGGTTGTTTTGCAGAAGCCTCACCTTTGAGATTTGGCATGTACTGCAAACACAGGGATGTAAACTGACATATGATCACAAAATATTAAACCATAAAGATAACAAATTTCCTTTTGGGCGAGGAGAATGCAAAGCCAGTATTTCTTGTGTGGTTTTTGTTTAAAACTGCCACAGTTTTGAACAGAAACTGAATAAGATATGCTTAAATTTACTGTTTGTAGAGCTTTGTTGTGATCTATATGTTAGATCTTCTGCATGTTCCTTTTCTCAAGCGAGTGAGGCAGAGTTTTATTTTGACTTCATGACAACTTTGTACTGATCTATCCAGGACTGAAATGCATGATGCACAATGGATTCCATCTGAATTTTATACTCTGAATGGAAGCTAGAAATCTTTAAATAATGATCCTTGTCAAAAGGAATAAGCAATAGTCTACGTTAAGAATGCAACATGGCTTCTCTTTTGTACCTAGAGTTCCTTATGAGTAATAATTAAAAATACAATGCCTTTTAGTTTAAAAAACACAACTATTTCCAACTTCCATGCATGGCAATCAAACCCAAAAGATTACCACCTTTTTATAAACTTCAAACATTGCTTCATATGTTCCAGCTTTTGTTCTCCTGGAGTGCTACATTATTATTATTTTCTGAACAAAAGTGCATCGATCAGTTTAGCAAGTTCCTGAATAAATTTGTGTCTTGTATTCTCAGGATTATCATATTAAATTCCATTTACTACTTTTCAAGTACACTAGACAGAAATGTCGAATAAAAGTTTAAGTGAAACTTTGTTTTTAATTTTTAACTGTTTTATGATGGACGTCTATACTATACAGTTGAGAAAAAGAAAAAATAGAGAAAATACTCTGGAGAGAAGCTAGTAGACATTTTACAAAGCAATGATAGCTGGCAGATTTCCTGTGTGGGGTTTTCATTTGTTTTTTTCAGGGGTTTGGCTTGGTGGTGTTTTTTGGTTTGGTTTGGGTTTTTTGTTTTGTTTTTTCTTTTTTTCGTGGGGCAATCAAAGGAAACTTAGCAACTTGAGGAAAGCATTGCATACTTAACACTCAGGTCAAATATTTTTACCTTACAGTCATATTCACAGTGTGCAGAAGTCATTGTGAAGTGGAACAATGTCTTAAGTGACAGGGAAGGCTAACAAGCAGTGATGAATCAATCCAGTACCATCCTGCCTGCTGCAATTACTCATCAAATTCATCATATCACTTTTGTCACCTTGCACTTTTTTTTTTTTTGTAGAGGTTACATGTAAGATCATGACTTATGAGAAACTGCTAAGGATTTTTAACTGTAGACTTAATTATTTCACACCACAGTAGTTGACTATAATACAACTAATATTTGAAATTTGCAGTCTCTGTTGGGTACTTTATATAGTTTTATTCAAGAAAGTTGTAATTTCATGCTGAAATTCTTGGTTTACATTGTGACTCTTGGCACACTTTAATAAATTCACTATTAATAGTCTTGGTATATAACTAGGTATTCAAGTTAATATGTGGTGGATTGCTAAAGAGAAAAACACATTCCACATTTGAGGCCTTGGTTACTTAAACAGGGAAAAAACCATTAATTTTCTGTTGTTCTATTTTAGTAAAAATGATTTCTGAGCTATCAATTTGCAACAAATTTAAACACGAAGGACTATTACCATGCTCATGTAATGAAGTCATGTGCCTGTTTAAAAGTTAAGAGATCACCTCTTTTAAAGTATTTCAGTAGATTTCTGTTCCTGAGACACTTGTGGGCATAGTACTTATTAGCTGACAATATTATTATTGCTGTCTAATTACTTATCATATAACTATTCAGCTGCTTATATCTTTGAGTTCCACAATACATCCTGAATAGCAAATTAAGCAGGTGCAAGTTCATCTGTTGTTTGATTTTTTCAAAAACTTCATAAACAGGTTCTGTGTCTCCTAAGATGCACTAGTGATGTGTTTGTTCCCATGTTCTTCACATTTGGACAACTTTGTAGTCCTATTGACTGAAAGACAAAGACCAGCTCTCAGGTTTTTATTAAAAGAAAATGGGAAAACTGCTAGAGACTTAAAAGCTTCTCTCACTAAGTCACAAAATATATTCTCACAGATGCACATCACAGATGTTGTATTATCTGTCCTCTGAAATATCCTCATACAATGAGTAGAGTCAGATGTTCTGAAATTGCAAAAATGGGGAGAAGCCCATTGTCTGTCTCCATCAAGCACCTTTTTTTTTCAATGCAGTGATAGATACTAGGAGAGCAAAGTAATTACTAAATAGGTGGAGATGTTAATATCTGGACAGACTGAGCAAAGAAATGAAACAGTCTGTGTACAAGTAACATGTGTCATAGCATTTTGCCACCCAGAGTTCCCTAGCATAGGAAATGTGTCTTCTGTATTCTCTTCACTTCATGAAGCCAATCAGTTTTTTTAGGGTACAGGTAGAAAGAAGATTATTATGACAGTGATGGCAAAGCTATTGAGTGTTTTGTAACAGGTTTAAGCTAAAAGATTTGTAACTATTGTCACTGCCAATCCGAGTACTTCTGTCAATTGTGACTCCTATGCAAATAATTTAATATTTTTCCCTAGATTCAATACTAGCCAAGCAGTCCATAGTTGTGCTATCATAAGCCATTGTTTCTCCCAGCATTAGCTGTTTTCTGCTGCTGTAGGTCATGCAGAATTAAGCACTGTTTATAATATAAGATCCATTAAGACTTCCCAACCCAAATGCTACCTCCCAAAAAGACAGGAATGAGATCCCAGTACACAATGCTGTTTAAACTTCAACTCCAGTATGAGAATTGACCCAAACTGTGGGATCCATGCTCCTCTAGAAGTATTCATAAGCAGCTCAGCATTTCCAGCATTCCCAGCATCAGATCTCACCCTGGGCTGTCAATAATCTGTTTTTAAAACTAACTTCCAGCCTGTACTCTACCAAACCATAACTTTAAACCTAATTCAAACCAGGTATAATTGTTGCCGAATGACTCCAATGCAATGCTAAGCTGGCCCCACTCACCCTTGCCACTGCTGGCTCTTACACCTCTTCTCTGCCCTCAGACAGCAGCAGCAGCAGCAGCAGCAGTGAAGCAACCTCATACAGCTCTGCTGCTTTGAATCCTGAGCATAACATTCATGTTAGTTAACTACAGCCAGCTCCAGCCTGCTGCCCAGCTTTGCGGGCCTTGCAGGATCTAACACTAAGCGTAGCTTTTCGGCCTTGTGTTTTACTGGGAAAAAAAGTCTTCAGCTATGTCCTAAATCTGACTTTTAGAGGAAATTTTAGAGGAAATTAGTGTTTGGGATTTCTTGTTCTCAAGGAACTGTATACTGGTTATGGTAAGCAAAGTTAGACCAAGTCTTGGCATTTCCAAAATACAATAGAACTCTCATTTCAGATGCTACCAACAAAGCAAAATAATCTCATACCACCATAGGTTATCTGGAATACATTTTTGTTAACTGAACAAAAATTATTGCTCATTTAAAATAAACAGAAGCAGAAAAAGAATGCATGCTGTTAATACTTACTCCATATTTTATTATAATAAGTTACTAAGTTGCTTTTCTGCAAAATTTCATTCTTAAATTTGACAAGCAGGTACTAAATTTTATCTATGTACACACAGGGCTGGTTTTTATAGCTTGAAGCTGTATCGCGTACCCTTGAGTTGCTAACGGGAAAAATAACTAGTGCTGAAGAGAGATCTAAGGTCATCTTTTGTGCTGACTGATACTTGCAAGTAGAGCTTCAGAACCGTGAAGTTACTCATGACGTTCTATCCATAGTGATTATACAATCGTAGTGTAGGAACTGAAAAAGAGACAGGTATGCTGATACTTGAATTGGGATATTTAATTATTAGTACTACTTATTTCCAATTATTTGGGGAGGGAAATTGACACCATAAAGTATTTTGCTTCGTATTTTGTCTCCTGCATATAAGCTGTTCTGCTATATTTTCAGGATCCCAAATAGATCAAATAACTTTAAAACCAGTTACTAAGGCTGCTTTTATTTTTTTAATAAGTTATCATCGTCTTCTAAGTAGTGCTATATGCAGATGCAGTTTCACTAGGTGAATGAAAAAGCTCATCATTAATATTTTATAATATAACCATGCATGGTAGCAGTATAAAATGATCTCTTGCAGTACTAATGCTAATACGCTGACTTACTAAGAAACTTTACAGATCACCAACTAGGAAAACTTGGTGGGTTGCACTAAAATTCCATGATACTATGTTACTCAGTTTGTGTTTCTGTTAACATACTGACCTTTATCAGCACAAATGCATTGTTACACACATAACTTGCTTCTTGACAACATCATCTTAAAAGGCCAATAGCATGTGATGCTTCACAAGGCTGCTGTTTTCTAGTTTTACAGCAAACTCTTTCAGTTTGACTTAATATGCAACTATAACAGTAAATATAGAAAATATAGGGAGACTACGAAGTTAGAAACACTTACTGTCAGACAACTGAAAGGAAAGGAAAAGGAGAACTAGGCAGAGACAGCCCAGATCACCTGGCAAAGCCTGACCTTAGCTGGGACTCCTGAGCTGATGGGGAGAGGGTGGTTGGAGTCCCCAAGTAAGGCTGATCAAGGCCAGTGAGTCCTCTTAGGGCATTCTGGGTCCTGACAAAGGCTTTGTCTCATTCTCCTGAGCCACAGCCCTATGTCAGTGTGTGAGCTAGCTTGATGAAGATGTGCTGCAGAAGACAGAAGGTCTGTGGTGCTGACATACTAACAGTGCCCAAAAGAGCTGATACTATTGGTAAGTACAAACATTTCCAACAGTTGTGTGCAGCTTTGCCCCAGTGATTTCTCTAAACTCAACAAGTAGCTCAACTTCCACAGGAAAACAAGATTCTTTTTTTTACCTGCTCACGTGGGTTGTGAGAAACCTCTTGTAAGCTGTGGGTTTTGCCTTTGCATGATAGTGACACTGGAGATGTAAGATGTCAGGGGACTTTGCAGACCTCTTCCCTCCCTTCCTTCCTTCCTTCCTTCCTGCCTGCCCTCCCTTCCTCCCTCCCTCCCTTCCCTCCTTCCCTTCCTTCCTTTCCTTCCCTTCCTTCCTTCCTTCCCTTCCTTCCCTTCCTTCCTTCCTTCCTTCCCTTCCTTTCCCTGGTGCAATGAACCTGCAAGCAGGAGCAGTTCCAAGCCCTGCATCCCAGTGTGCTTCTGAGCTCAGTACATGCACACAGTGTCCAGGACTCTTGGGCTCACTTCCTGCAACTACAGAAATATTTGTTTGTTGTTAAAAACAACAGCTTAAGTTTATTTTAGCCCTTTGTGTTCTAAAATATGTGTTCTCATCCACACTTACATCAAATAGTTGCATTTTCCTTTGAAAAGGCTTTTGTGTTAACTAGTGCAAGCTGACAAACCTAATTTCAGTTGTGTGAAAATTTTCAAGATTTTGAAATGTTTTTCACCCACATTGGGACAAAATGTCAAGAATGTACCCATTTGTGCAGAGCTAAAACCCCACTAGAATCCCCAAGTACTTTGCTTTGGACACAATATGTCAGAATGGTATGTTCAAAATAGTTGGATGTTTAAATTCAAGTTTTTAATCCTTCAGTGGCAAGAAGTATATAGGGGATACCCACTGCTTCTATTGTCTGGGAGAACCCTGCAGTTTTAAGAAAGTACTTTTAATGCAAATCCTTCAGTTAATTCTGAAACCTGAAAGGATGTGGTGGCAATAGTTTTACCTGTTGTGGGCAATTCATGACTCCAGACCTGCCTCCTGGTGGTATGAAAAGAATGAGTTCAGTCTCATGACACAGATGTTCAGTCCATGTAAACTGGATAAGAAAATGACGACCAGTGAAGTCAGAGGGCTGATCATTGTTCCTCGCTTTTGCGGCACTTTTCTCATTATTTACGAATCCTGCTGTATACAATGAACCACGTTGTTTTCAGTAGATACGGACAAATTCTATCAATGAGATCTGCACATGCCCCATCAAAGACTGTTCCTGCTTCACAGTCTTTTCATAACCTTTCACATCTCATATATTAGTTAATTTTAGCTCTTACTTGCTTTACTACTAAGTTTCAGTTTATTATTCTACTTTATTTTAAAGCACATTCTTCTTATATTTAAAGTATTTTTTTCCTCATTGTCGTCTGTGAAAGTCTATTTGGCATTCTGGCTTAGAAATATTTTTTTCACCAATATTTTCTCCATCTCATAGTAGTTTGTTACTATTTATGAGTTTTGGCATTTATTTTATTTTATTAGATGATGTAGAGCTTTGAAATGTTGAGTTTTGTATTGTTTTGACCCTTCTGCCCAGAGAATTACACGGATGCTGTAAAAAGATACAAGGAAAATATTTTGTCGCATTTTTAGCCTATCACTTCTGATGATATCTGTCTTAGTCTAAACAGGATATCAGTCTTTTAACCTTAAGCCAGTGTGCATGCAACCCTTCCACTTCAGTGGGAGCAGTATGTGCATATTGAAGGACGTGGCATGACCCTTATATGTGTAACTTATCCGTCTTTATAACATAGTTTCTTGTTTGGGTGTTTGAGATTTTTTTATGTGCAGAGAAAGGAAAAATTAGATTTAAAGGGACTTTCTGTCAACTTTTAATTTAAGTAAGATAAAGCATTTGTCAGTGAATGAAGCATCCAAAATTAGGTACTGGAATGAAATAATTATTAAAGATAAGCATTATCTGGACCTGTATACTCTCCACCTGAGAGGTCTGAGGAATTTAAGAATGAAATGCCTAAATGCAAACAAAACCATGTGGTCTCTTTAAAAGCAACTACTGTTGGAAAGTACAAAATATCCATCTATCTTAAAAATCCAGTGATGACTTCTCCAGGAATCCCCCTGGCTTTCAGATGTTATGAGGGCAATACTGCTGGCAAGAGTGTGTGGTGACAGCCACAGTCATGGGCTACATGAGCTCCCCTCAGAGGACATTCAGGTGGTCTCATGGTCTCGTGAGAAGAGACTCTTGGGGACGGGACCTTGGCAAAGTGCAGAAGATGCCTGTGGTGGGTTTCCAGTTGCTGTGGAGGTGACATGGATGAATGGTGACGGCCTCCATAAGTGACCACTGCTCCCTGCTAGGTTTGTAGTCTTGCAAGGAGGGACACAACCGATGGGGGTGAGGAGACAGTCTTGTCCTGGAGCAGCCATTGCCTGTGCCAGGCTTCTAGCTGCTCTGAGGGTAGTGCAGGCAGTGGGACTGAGTTCAAAAACCCACTGAACTGGTGTCGAGAGGTGTTCAAATGGGCTTCGAGCCTCATGAGAACTGACCTTGCAGTGGAGCCAGCCTAATCCTGGAGTAGCAATGTCCCTTAGGGAACACAGTGACTAGGAGCTGCAAAGAGGAACTCAGCACTCAGAGTGGCAATTCATGGGAGCTGTGGTGCTCCTCAGGCTCCTGTTCTCTGCCAGTACTCACTGCTGAGCAATTCTGGGCTTTGCTTCTGAATCTGCTGGGAGGTTTTTTTCTGCCATCCTCAGATTCAGCCTCTACTGCTGGGAAAGGCTGATCAATCCTGATTAGGGAGGGTGAGGTACCCATTCAGCTCATGTTAGCACAGGTCCCAGCGTACAGTTCTCAGAAGCAGCAGTTTTTTTCAGAAAGGCACATGGGTCAGAAATCTGATAAAGGCCATGTAGGACTCATCAACATAAGTATTGCACCACAGGGCACATTTCCCAGCACCGAATGGAGCAACTACCCCCAGCACAGCAGAGGCCTCTACTCAAGTCACAGTTCAGGTGAGAGGATGAAGGTCTCCAGATCTCAGGTTGCAGAGAGTACCCTGGTGCCTCTCCCAAAGGCTGGAGCAGGAGAAAACAGTGTTCTTGCCTGAAGAAGGTGTGTGCTAGATGATGAGATAGTTTGCCAAGACATGGAGCTATGGATCAAGAGGGAAAACTGCACAACATCAGGGAACATAAAAAAGATGTTGACAGCATCTTCGTAGAGATCATGTGGAGGCAAGAGCCTGAACCTGTAACTGCACAGAGAGGGGGCAGCCAGAGAGCATGGTCAGTTGTGGGGCAAATGGAAAGTCCCAGACTGGGAAGGGCAGGAAGCTTGTGACTCCTGGCAAGAGGAGGATGGCAGATCTGCAGTTGTGGAACTGGTTCAGTGTGCTGGTAGCAGGCAAGAGAGAGAAGGCCATCGCTGGGGAAGCAGGAGAGCCACCTGATGAACAATGGATTAGCACCAAGGGGAAGTCACGAGTTATAGTAGTGGGTGTACTCCCCTCTGGGGGTACAGAAGGCCCAATTTGCTAGTCTGACTTAGTGCTAGGGAGGTCTGTTGCTTGCTGCGAAATCAGATCCAGCATGTTGCAAAGAAACTGGCAAGGCTTGTCTGGCCCTTGTGCTGTCTCTCTTGCTGCTTAATACAGCTGGGGAGGGTGAGGACACCCTGAGTATATCGAGTGACTGGATGGCTTTGGGAATGAGGGTCAAAGGCTTGGAGGCCCAGGTGGTGTTCTCTTGAGTCCTGCCAGTGCAGAGGAAAGACTTGGGGAGGAAGACACAAATTCCGTGGGTCAACACCTGGTTGCACAGCTGATGTAATTGACAGGAATTTGTATTTTATAAGCATAAGACCCACTTTGGACATTAGGAACTTCTACACAGACATGTTGAAAGGGATCTGAAAAAAAGGGCTTGGGAGTCTTGGCAGGCAGCAAGCTGATCAGCCAGCAGCATGCCCTGGCAGTGAAGAAAATCAACAGCTTCCTGAATCAGAAGCTAACAGAATCAAAAGAAAGAACTGTCCACCTTTGCTCAGTACTCCTGAGATCCCTACTTATGAGACAACATTTGAAAGGCTGTGTCCAGTTTCAAACCACTCCATTTTAAGAAAGATGTTGATAAACTGGAGCAAGTTCAGCAGAGGACAACCAAGGAGGCTGGAGCACTTGCCTTGCAAAGGTGGCCTAAAGGAACTGCACTTCTTCAGTGGGTTTTGAGAAGACCTAACAGCAGCCTTTCCCTAACAATGAAGAGTTTATCGAGAAAATGAAGCCAGGCTCTTTCTAAGTGCTGCATGGTGGAGGACAAAAGACAGCAGGTATAAGCTGAAGGAAGAACCATTCAGATTGGATGTAAGGAAAAGGTTTTTTACCATGAGGACAATCAGCCACCAGAACAATTTTGCCAGTAGGGCTCTGCGTTCTCCATAGCTTGAGTAGATAAAGACCTGAGAAGCCTTGTCTGACTTCGCTTTCAGCAGGAGGTTGGAGTAGGAATCTCCTGAGGTCTACTCCAGCATGATTTATCATGTGATAATGTAAATGTCCTATGATCCAATAAATTTCAAAAAATAATGAGCCAGTAAACTCACTGATGAACACCTGAGTATTTGCATGTTGGTGCCTCAGCTTTCTCTGAACTTCTTGTTGCAGAGTTAACAGAACAAGATGTGAAGGTATTAGCTGTTCAGATTCAGCTTGGAGTCTTGGCTTTAAGAGCAGGGAGGGGAAAATTGCTCTGATTTAATGGATTTTGCATGGCAATAGTTGAAAAGTGTGTGTCTCTTCCAGTTTACCAGATCTGCTAGTCTTCTACTGGGGATGTAAGAGTGATGGGTGGAAGGGTTAGCATGGCCTGTTCTAGCCACACCATTATTTCTCTGTTAGACTCCTTCCCTCTGTGTGAGAGAAACTAGCTTAAATGAAGATTAAATTGAGAAATACACATTGCTTAAAAAATAGTGATGGGGTAGAGCATCTGAGTCATCCATGAGTTTCAAAAAATTACCAGAAAGACAACTGTGGTAACTTACATGAATGTACTCATTTAAGAAATCAGGTGAAAACATGTATGTGTTTACATAGCAATAATAGGCTTAATAATATCAACATGTCAAATGGTGCATTCAAATAAACATATGCAAGTAATGGCACTTGAACACTTGATCAATTGCTTTGAAAGTACTTTGCTACAAAACACAAGTATTGTGCTTTATTTAATTTGTAGGCAAATTGTGGCACACTGAACTGATTTGTTGAAGGTCACTTGTCAGACTGAGGAAAAGAATTCTGTTCTGAGCCTCAAACCTCTGTTCTGTTAAACCACAGAGAGAAAGCAGACTGAATCTTTGACCTGAAGTGGTCACCAAGCCAGTAGTTGGATGTTGTAATATTTAAACTGTGTTTTTATTCTGTGATACTGGCACCAGTTAAACATGTAAGTTGAGCAATAACTGCATTACAGCTTTTGACTCTATCTTAAAATGGGTTATCCATTCATTCAGTGAGTGTCATACCAACCTGTTTACATATTTCTCGTGAAACTCGATTCTCTTTGATTTGCAACAGCTTAAAAACATGACATTTTGGACAAACATCCCTGAAGTAACCCAGGTCTTTGGTAGGCTGTTTAGCAAAACCATTTTCCTTCATATTCTTACTTTCCCATCTACAGTCACACTATCCCTGTACATATGGCCAAACATTTGCCATGGGAGAACTTTTGTTTGATAAGGCATGTCTACATGCTCTTTCCCACTTTCCACTCATTGGAATGAGGGAGCAAATACTTCATATCTTTTACTCTCCTCAGACTTTTAAATCTGACCATTTAATTGTGTCATTCTTTGCTTTTGGTGAAAGTTTTGTTAGTTCCCTTTGAAATTGTCTGATTCTCCGTCTAGTGTTTAGCCTCAGGGGTCTCTTGTGAACAATACCTACTATTCCTTCTCATGGACAATCCATGTGCCTACAACCACTGAAGGGGGCTGTCAGGTATCATCAGAGTAGCTTGCTCTGGTGCCAAGCAGTGATTTTTCTTGGGCCAAGAATGACTTTCTCCTCATTGCTTTAATTTTCTCTGTCATGGTAGAGCAAAGTTCCACGGAGACTGTACTTCCTGAGCCTGAAATACTCTTGCTGGATCGATCATGATTTGCGTTACAGAAACATCGCTAAAGAAGTCAGGATTGGCAGTGCACACTCTGCCACTGGCATCAGTCTGATATTCTTGATTCTTCTTGTTGGCATTGGTGTAAATATGTGATTGAAAGACTTGTCCCTTTTTGCCATATCTGGCATAACGTGCTTTATCATCTGGCATGGTTTTTCAGGATGCAGCTGCACAATTTTCACTAAGATGTGGTTTTGCTGTTGTCAAAGGCTGTCCTCCTCAACACTTCAAACTTCATTGAATACTGCAGTACAGGTCCTGCTATTTGAAGTGGTGTTTGGAAGTGTCTCTTGGCTTCAACCTTTGGACAGGCCCCATGTGAGACCATGAAGCTTCAGTATGAAGGGAGAGACATTGCTGTGAGGGCAATTAGTTGTCCTTTTTTCATCTATTGATGAAGATTTCTTTACAAGACCTCAGTAAGAAATGCTGTCCTTCATGCAGATCTTTATTAACACATTTTTCAGGGAAAAGGTGCAGTTCAGACCCATTCTGAGTTTCTTTCTGAGGTTGTCTTCAATTTTGCTTGAGCCAGAAAATGAATAACAGACTAATATGTAATTATTTTCTAAGCTACAGCCTGTCATGACTAAACTTTCCCTCCATAACTTGGTTGGTAGGCAAGCTTTCAACTTTTTATGTTGATAGGCCAAGATGTTTAAAAAGTATCTCCCCTCATCACAGTAGTGGCAGAAAAATGGGATATATATAAATATATCAACATTAAAAAGTTAATTGTACTGTAGTACACCGGTAACCATCAAGACCTCTTCCCTTAGACTTCAAGTGACTGTCACTGACCTCTCTGCAAAATGTCCCCATCCCTGAGGTTTGCAGAGCCACCTGAGCATCATTTGCTTTACATGAATCCTTTCCAATCTTTTGTCTTCAGAAGACAGTCTATTCATCTTTGAAGTCCAGGATATTTCCTGAGGTCAATGCTATTTTTTTACCTGTCTTTCAGAGTCACGCTGTGTGAAAATACTTATCAACGAGTACTCATGGGAGAAATACGGCCATCTGCAGTTCTTCATTAAGATATTAATATTTTTTCTATATGTACATTCACAACCACCTTTCTACCCCTCTCTCTTGGATTATTTGGAAGTTTTCTAGAAGCACAGTGGGCATGGGATATATCTCCTCCTTTTAAGCCAGCTGGTGCAGTATGCTGGGAAGGTCAGGTTGTTTGTACGCCTTATGAATAGCATTGAGGAAAAAATTCATTACCTTGGGAACGTATGTGTCTTTTTATTGGTATATAAATCTATAACTAAGCATGGCATTTTTGAAAAAGAATAGTTACAATTTGATACCATGTCTATCACTTTATCTAACTGTACTAACTCTGCTTCACCCGTGGTGTCATTCTTATCATGTCAGTTACATAAAATTAAGTAGGAGTGTGGAAAAACTATGTGAAAATATTTGAACAACATTACGTACACTTTTCAATTCACCGTTGCTTATTTCAAAAGTGGTATGTGTCTCTTTAAAAAAAAATACTTCTTCCTACAATCATATAATTATCTCACAATACTGAAATGACTGAAGAAATAAAATGTAAGTGTTACAGCCAAAATTTCATTTTCTTATGATCTCAGCTAGAGAGGATTGTTAGTCCAAAGGACTAACTGAACTTGTTTTCCAACTTTGCTACATCAAAGTAAGTGACTAATGGTCAGAATTGACAATAAGCAGTCAAACCTCTGAACTAAGCAGAAGTAGTTCAAGCTGTCAGCAAAGCACCAGAGAGTCATCTTCCTGTGTTTCTTATCCAATTAGTACATACTTAAACAAATTGGAAAAAATGACTGTAAAGCTATGAAGACAGTGAAGACTTGTGCTTTTGACATAGCTTTTCAGTTGTCATTTCAGGGCATGTTGATTTTCTATTTAATTGTGGGTTCAGTTAGAAGCTTTGGTCTCAAGTTTCCTCCGTGGTCACTTCGTTCAGTTCCTATGAAGACAGGCAGAAGGGAGTTCACATAGTAAATATTTTTGCAAACTCTCTTTTCCAAGTTTCTCTGACCCTCATAATGGCATATTTCAGGGCTCTTCTGCTATTTTTAAGGAGGCCTGAAAGGACGGAACTTGGGAACTGGGAAAACTCTCTGGGATGGCTGAACAAGGAGCAAAAGAGACCTGAGAACATGGGGAAGGCAAAGCTCCTGACTTACTGTAGTGCTGGAGAGCAGAGGGGTCCCCAAGGGAAGTAGCTCCCACATGGATGGGGTGGTGGCTCTTTTGGTGCACAGATCCAGTGAGACTGCAGCTGGAGACCACTACTCATCCCTTCTGTGTTGTTCTTCCCATCCTCCCCATGCTGGAGTTGGGCTGGTATCCTCAGTACAACCTTCAGGCTCCAAGCTATGGGCAAACTACTCCTCATTGTTCCTTTGTAGCTGGGTCCTTCCCTCCTGCACTGAAACTGGCAGGACCAGAAGACCTTAAAGCCCAAGGTCTGTGCCACAGTCCTGAAACCACAGAGCTGCTCCAGCTCAGCTTACTGGCTCACTCCTACTCACCAGATCCTCAGTGTGCCTCTTCCAGCTGCTGTGGTGGACTCCACCAGCTGTGTTAACACTTCCCAATGTTTTTGGAAGCTCACAGTTCCAGAACTGAGGAGCCCTGATCTAGACAGCAATGTGGAAATGTTGAATGAAATCAAAACTCTTTTGTTTCTCTTAACAGTGCTTTAACAGTGATTACTGATTAAAAAAAAAAAAAAAAAAAGAGAGAAAACAAAACCACCACACACACCACACAATGAAAATTGTCTCCTATATTTGCTTTTTAAAAATTATACTTCTGAAAGAGTAAATCATAACAACCCTGAACAGAATCTGCTGTTTACTTCAAAATGCAGGTCGAACACAGCAACCAAGTGGCCAAGTTATGTTTTTATTTGACACCACACCTTCCAGCTCCTCTTGAACCTCTCGATGTCTATCCAAAGTTGTGACTGTAGGTCATCAGTCAGGATGCCACATGGTGCTTTGTGTTAATATTAACAGATAGGAGAGGGGTAAAAGAGGGAAAATCCTTAGAATAAGAAGGAGCATTGTGTGTTTGGACAGATATGGAGGTAAGCGTTTTTTGACTTCAGAGGGACAATACTGCACACCCTACCCCATGAAATTATACTCACTACTAAAGGAGTTAGTCCTGCATTGTAGAATCTTTTGGGAAGTGTAAAGCTGCTATAACAGTTCTTGTGACCTTCACTTCCATTTTCTGTGCAGGGAACAGCACTTTATCTGTTACTCCTCATGAGGACCAGGACAAGAAAAAGAAGCTTCACATAAGCTGTTACCATGTCCTGATGGAAGGAACCCCATACTGCTGAAAACCAGCTCTAGACTATACAGATAGGGGCACGCTTTTTCCTGGGTTATTCCTGGACCTATTGTCTAGAAACAGGATTTTTTTCTTCCTTTGGTGGGCCTTCCCGGATTCATTGTTTCATTTCTAGAACTTCAGCTCGTCCATCTAAAATATGGTGTATTATCAGAACAACCTAGGGGATAATCATTCTACTTTACTCAGGAATTTGAGATTTCAAAATCTGACTTCATTTCAAGTTGGGCAACAGCCAACTATTTTGAAATTCTCAGAAATAAAAAGAGAAGTAAAACAGATTGATCAAAATATTTCAGCTGTAATGTTTCTCTTTAAAGGCATTTTAATATGTTAACAAAAATTTGATCAAATTTGTAATTTTTAAACAGAAAAACCCTGTTTTATTTCAGGAACATCTTCATGGAATATTTTGAGGCCCCTGAAACTACTTTCACTATTTCCTAAAGGAAGTCTTCAAAAGCAACCATGGTTTTGAAAAAAATTTATTTTCTCTTCTGAAATATCTCTGCTACGACCATAGACGTGCATTCTCTTTGTTTATTCACTAGACCTTCTATGAACTGTCACTAACTAGAAAGAACTATAAGGCTTGATTGCAGAAGCCTGGACAGAAAATATGAAGCCAGAACATAAGCTGAAGTGAAAGGTTATTAGCTTTATTTAAACCTGCCCTCAGAATTGTGGCAGTCTTTGCTTGGCATTTTCAGCTACATACATCTGGTATAGCAAGAAGGCATCATCCGCTACCTTTTACTCATTTATGAAGTGCTCAGTTAGACAGGCATTTTATTAGACAGTTCTATATGTGAACATGTGTTGTGTATGGGGCACAGAGCTTAAAATGTAATGTTGACTTCTGTGTGGGCACCCTATATACTATGAAAATATCAT
Source organism: Columba livia (assembly GCF_036013475.1). Taxonomy (NCBI): domain Eukaryota; kingdom Metazoa; phylum Chordata; class Aves; order Columbiformes; family Columbidae; genus Columba; species Columba livia. The sequence goes on from NC_088604.1 coordinate 60,183,665, forward strand.
AAAATGCATGCGTTTTAAGCAGAGCATGTAAGTTGTGTTGTGCTCAGTGTTCCAAATGACCAGACCAGATGTTCAAGCTTAAATATTCAGGATCTGGGTTTTTGTTTTCTAAGGAGCTCATTAAAGCCGCAGCTAAAATAAAGCTGTACATCTCAAAGTAAAAAAAAAATTTCCTGCACAGCACAGTGAATATGCAGTGGTTCAAGACACTTGTACTAAAAACTTAGAGGAAGTGATGTTAGTTATCTTGATTCCTAGAAATAGAAATCATTTTTAAAATATATTTATGAGGTTTTTTTACCCTTAAAAATATTTGGCATGCACTCTTTTGGTGCTACATGGACATTTTCCTCATTATCTGAATTTAAACATGGTTTGCATCAAACTGATAGTCTGCCTCTCTTAGCTGTCTCCAGTAATTTTTCGGTAGGGTTGTGTGTTCTTAAGAAAACAACATTAGGTTGTGCTATCTGATCTTAACATGCTGTGCTGTTGTGGTGAATTTCTTAATGCACCAGGGTGTCCATCAGGCCCCAGATACAACCACAAAGCCAAGCCAGTGACGCAAATCAGCAGCTGATATAAACAAGTTGACACAAACCAGAAACTAAGCTAGCAGTGAACCTCCAGAGATACTTCTCTTTTTTCCTTCTTCTTCTTCTTCTTCTTCTTTTATATTTTTTTTTCTTTTATGAAGGAAAACATTTCTCAGCAACTGAAATGCTTTTACATTTCTCTCCAAATACACAATTAACCTAAATTTGCCTCTGTAATGTGCAAGTTTATGAGAGGGAATGTGATACAGCCTGCTTGTAATTAGTTTTATAGACAGACTGTGTGTCCTAGATTTAGCATGTTTGTTGATTTTTAACATCACCCCAATGACCTCATTTCCTATTTATATGCCATCTAATAATCTAAGAATACTCACAGGAGATACCATAGTGCTTTATTGAAGTCCTCAAAGTTTTTCTTCATCTCTTTACTGTTAGGTGATTAAATGCATATACACACTTTCTTAGCAGTTAGAAATCTCTCTCTGTTTCCTTCTTTCTAAACTGTACCTTCTTAAGGCCCTGTGTAGCACTTTGTTGTTACTGTTTAGTTCACACTCTTTCTAAGCACAAACTCCATATTATCCAGATTTATACTGGGCATGCTTTCCTGGTGTATTTACTGCAGCTACATATTGCATTGGGTAGAGCTAAGTGTGAACACAGCTTGGAGTAGCAGAAGTGCTTTGTTCTACATGGTGACCTGTCCAGTATTCCTCCTCCTTCCAGGCAATTCAGATCTTCCAGCCCAGGTCCAGATGTGTCCGTGTAGCTGCATCTGCAGTGAGGCTGTTGCCTGCTGCAGCCGTAGTGTTTGCAAACCATGCACTTGACAGGTAGAGACTTGGTCAGAACTATCCACCTTCTCTCTTTTCTCGGAATAGTTACAGTTTATTCTACTGTGTGTTTTTATAAAGTAGTTCGTTTCAAGCACCTTCTTCTGTATAAATAAATTATTATCAAATGTGGTTGTAACACTGTTTTCAGCCAGTTTATGTCTTGTACTGAGAAAGCTATGTTTTTTCTTCTGCATATTTATATCTGAAAGCATAATGTTCTGAACTTTTACTTTTTTTATTAATCTCCATGTTTTGGTTTCTTTTAAAGAGTATGTCACAAGCAAAACAGATACAACCTGATCCTAAAGGCTGACTGTATATAAAGTTGTGGCAGCATGAGATATATCAAGACTTCAGAGTCTCTTTCTGATGGACACCCTGCTTTAAATAACCCCAGATTAACTGATTAACTTTTGTTTACAAACTAGAACAATTGCATTTATAAAACTTTAAGATTGTATGTATATTAAGTAAATAACATTCATGAACAAAAATTCTTTTGAAGAATATAAATATTGACAGTTGCAGTGGAAAATAGTATTTGTCTCCTGCTAGGGAAATGCATATATGACCATGCTAATACTTCTAATCAGGCTACAGATTTGTTCCTATTAAAGAGATAATGAATGGGATATAAAAACTCTGTTCCTCAGAGCTTTCATATCGTGCATCCACAACTGCTGGAAAATACAAGAGTAGATGTCGGTCAGGCCTCCTGGAAGCAAATGTCCTTTTTTTTCATAGTCCGGTTAATACCGTAACAGGAAATTACTTCCATATGTGGCATACAAATGGTAGGAAGAGCAGGACATTTTTTGTATCTATTAATAGAGAGATGTCATCTACTGGATATTATAATTTACTGCAGAGTCCCCAAGGCTGGTTAGAAAATGCTAGCTGTTGTTGCAATTACAAACTTTTGCAAATTTATTTTAATGTACTTTCAACAGATTTAGCCTTCTGACAGAAAGTGGGATGATATACAAAAGATAAGAAAACTGCAGTTCATATGCCTTTTTTCTGATTATCTTTTATCCACCAAATAAATTACAGATAATATTGCCTGCATTTTTCTAATCTTCTGTAATTATCATCCATTGATCTCAGTGAAGTATAAAGATGATGATAAATAGGTATTTTTAGAGGGAAGCATGGAGTGTTGAGAGGCTCTGTAGAGTGAGAGACTAACATTTTTTTTCTTTGCCATCCTACTTTTACTGTTTTATTATCAACTTAAAAACAAACAAAAAACCTAAAACTTGAGGCCACTGTGCTCAGCTCTGTTCAGTTTTAGGAAAAGGTTCCTGGAATTTAAATTCTGATTTAAAGATTATGTATTTAAGTTCCAAATCATTGTTTGTTTGGGTTTTTGGTTTTGTTTTGGGTTTGTTTGGTGTTTTTTGTTTGTTTGTTGTTGTTGCTTTCTGTTTTTTTTTTTTCCCCTATGCACATATTCTGCCTACTGCTCAGTGCATTGCTGTATTAGTAATACAGAGTGTAATACCATATATGTACTGTATAAAATAATAAATAACATTATCCTCAGTGGCTTGTTGCTTTTAGACCTGGCTTTTACATTTTATCTGTTGTAAGAAGTGCTGTTGCAATTTGAGGAACTATTGTTTGTGAATCACTGTGTGAAGGAACATTTCCATCTGTATGGAGTCAGCCAGATGCTGTCAGGCCCGTGTCAGATGCAGGCAGTGCAGGATCATCAGGCTTTGATCACTCAGATGCAAGTGGGAGGACATTGCAACTCTGGCTGGGTATAAGCATGGTCAAACTAAAGCTGATGTCTGCAGAGATAAACTAAGAGGGGTGGCCAAATTGTGTACTTCAATAAAAGACTGAGTGGGATTCTCATCTTCTTGGGCTGCAGTTGCTGTTGTTCTCTGAAACTCTGTTACTTTTGAGCAGTAATAACAGCAGCAGAGCAGTTCTCATAGACGAGGTTCTTACTGAGCAGCTCAAGCAAAATCCACACTAATGCATACCAGTAGCCCTGTGCTGTGTGTGCTCAGCCCTGTTCTGCATGGTCCCTATCTGCACTCTTTGCAGCTGCAAGGTGATGTTGTGTTGCTAGTGGATAAACAGAGTGGCGATGGGGTGGGATATGCAGCCTGGGGCAGTTGCTCTGCCTCCTCTATGTTCAGTTTTGTCTGCCATGGTCAAAAAGCGTGAGTTGTCCTGACTTAGAACAGTGAGATAGCCACATCCTTCATGAAGCTAGCCTTCTCCAACAGCTTTGCTGAGGATGGAGGTTTGAATGTAGAAATCTCCTAGAAAGGAAGTCAAAGAAGTGACAGCCTAATGCTAAGTCTTGAAAACTGCACTGCTGGCAAGCTCCAGTAGGTGTGTGTGGAGGGGAAGCTAACAGATTTTATCTGCACTGCCTTTTGGCTGTTTTCCTCCAGACAGTATGTATAGTCATTAGAGACAGCAGACCTCCAAATGCAATTCTAAATTCAGTGGAGGTACAGGATGCTGTGACATACCTCCCTGTGTTAACTGGTACAACCAACAGATCACCTGCAAACAGCCTTGTCAATAGAAGGTGGACAGGCTGCAGGGTGTGTCACGATTAAGGCCATAATTGCAGAAGCCTCTCACACCTTGTGTTGACCTATTTAATGAAGGTCTTGGGCAGGAATCGTAGGAAAGACAGAAAAACAGATATATTAATATTTAAATTACAGTAGGGACTCATTGTGGATCCAACCAAGAAAAAGAAGAGCATGCCGCATCCCATGACTCACAGGCAGAATTCAGGATGGGTTTGGACTGGATTTCTTGTTTCCTGGGAGTCCTATGACCTCACCTGAAAGAATGCCCCAAATTTATTTAAAAAATCATCTACAACAAGGAGATGCATGCAGATAATGCCTCAACCTCGCGTGTTCTTGAAGGATGAACTGTAACACCAGAGTCCCCAGAGAGTGAAGGGAGGATGGGTTTCCAGTCAGCCCTTGTCTGGGAGACCTAGGAAAACTGGCCTAGGGGGACGGATAGAAAAACGATTTACAGGAAATATTCTAGAGCAGGCAGGGGAAGCCTGCCTGCAGTTCCACAGCCTACAGCAGCTATACTGACCACTATTGCAAACAGGGTAGTAATCACAGCTCCTAGTCTGACCACCTTCTGTGATCTGGTGTATCAGTTCCTGTGTTCCGTGTTCCTCCTCCAAAACCTCTTTATGGCTGAAAAAACTTTGTATCAAATTGCTTGCATATTAGCCATAATGACAAAGCTCTGAAGAATTTTAAGGAGCCGCCTTTAAAACTCCATTAATTAATTGTTTACCCTTAGTGGTTCTTTCAGTGGGATGTAGACAGGACAGAAGGAAGCTTTTGCCTGTTCTTGCTGCTTCACTGCAGTTCCCCACAGCCTGTGCTATCTTCTTTAGTCAGTGATTCAAGCTCAGCTTAGTCTTCTTAAAGATATGTAGTTATTTTAAGACCTAGCCTGACTGCTTTTCTGAGGGATGTCATATTCATATTTTACAGTCTTAGAAACAGTCGAGAAGCTATGGGAACATGAAGTTCTGTAGAATAGTAGAGGATTACATAGAAAACCTGCAGGATATATAATTTCATTATTTTTTCATGCCAATCTGTCACTGTATTTTAACATATTGTTTTGTAGAATGCTGAATAAGAATAAAAGCACATTACCGTAGCCACCCTGGAGTTTTAAAAGAGCTCAGCTATGAAAATAGCGAACTAAGAAATGCGTGTAACACACCTCTTGTAGCAGTCACTGTTGCCATGCTCTGGCAACCTACGGACTATAAGTCTGACTCCATTACCAGCAAAATCTTTGTAAAATATAATAATGAATAAAACTAATAGCCAAATACATAGATGAAAAGTTAACATGGCTTTTGCAGAGGGAAGCCATTTTCACTCAGGTGTTGTGGTTCTTAGAGTCAACAGCACGTGGATGAGGATGGCCTAGTGAGTCAAGCATACTTGGATCTCTAAAAACTTTTCACAAAGTCCTTCACAATGGTGTGTGAAGAGGCCGAACCTTTGCAGGAGAAAAGAAAAAATATTGTTTCAAGGATAAATTACTGGTTAAAAGATTAGTAAGTTTTCATGGTGGTGAGAGGAGTCTGTTGGAGTCTCAGGAAGGTATGTGCTGGGAAATATGTTCAGCTATTCATAAAGAGACTGAAAAAAGTGGTGAAACGAGGTTATGAAGAATTTTTCCAATAATCAGAAGTTGTTCAGGTTGGCCAAAACTAGAGCTAGTTTCCAAAGGATTTTGTAACCCTTAGCAAGTGGATAAAATCATGATGTCTGAGTCAATATCGATAATGTAAAAGGGGATGAGAAAAAAACCTTCATTATGTTGGCGAGGCCATGGACTTTAAATGAGCTGTTACTTTTAAAGAAAGACATCTTGGACTCTGTGGGCAGACCTCTGAAAACATCAGCTGTTATATTATCAGTCAAAAACATGAAAAGAATGAGGAAAGGAACAGAGAGCAAAATAAACAGAGTCATTTCACCACCAGATAAATCCAGGATATGCTTACATCTTGAACATTAAGTGCAGTTCTGATTTCCTCATTCCAGAAAGTAAATATTAGGATATAAAGTACAAAAATAGTAGTCAGGAGTATGGAACAGAGGGAGTTAAGAGATGAAGAGAGACCCCTTTATTGTGGAAAAAGACCAGAGGTGGGTTGAGAGGCAGAAGCGTAATAAAATCATGGAGAAGGCAAGAAAGGAATCAAGTAATAAATGATTGTGCACTTTGTAACACAGGAACTGTAAAAGCAAAACAAAGGAAGCACTTTTTCACACAATGCATAGTTGAGTTGCTGGATTAATTGCCCCAAGTACACCAAAAATATGATTGTTTTCAAAATTCAAAAATTTATGTAGGATAGATGAATATTGTTAGTAAACATAATGGCTCAAATATGCTTTCTGTCTCAGAAGGTTCCTTAGCAGATTGCCAAAATCCTTCCTAGAGAAAAGATCAGTCTGTCTGTTTTATACTCTAAGCATCTGCTGTTGGCTGTTGTCAGCATTACTTTTGGCACCAGTGTAGCCACTCTGCTTAGGTATTTTCTCAGTGTCAATCGAAATTAAATACCTTTTGAGTTTTAAAATGTTTAATCAAGGATTTAAAAACTGCAGTACAGAGTGGTTGAGATTTTGTGTTCTTCATGATAAGACTTGAAGGATTCTGCTTATCAGAGAAGGTGACTATGCACCCTGTAGAAGTCCAGTCCCTTTAAGCTATTGCAAAGTAAAGACATGACCCACTGTTTGAAAATGTTTACTTTTGTTTGTTTGCTAAAGCATGTTTTATATGTAGAGATCTGTACATAGAGTTGAAGAGGTTTCCGTTTGATATTTATCAGTAGTTAATGCTTCTTGTAGCCATGTCAAACAGTATTGTTTCACTTCTTATTTATGTGCATCTTCAAGTGATGCTTGAAGTGATGAAGCTACTGACTTCTGCTAGGGTTTTTTGTGTCCCACTTTGAAATTGGCCAATTTCAGAAGGTTTTCAGGCTCAAATGGATTTGTCCCCATTTGAGCAGGAGGTCTTCAGAGACAGGCGCTCTGGTGAGACTGCTGGTATTTCCTGTTTCTCATCAGACCAGAAATACAGTAGCAGAGGAAGAGCTTTTCTCCTTGCACTGTATGAAATTGGAACTTCTGTCTGAATCTAGGAAGTGCCACAGTGCATAAAACTGAAAGAAAACAAACAAGCAAATTTAGTGTAACCCAGGGGTGTCAAACTCATTTTCACCGGGGGCCACATCAGCCTCCCAATTGCCTTCAAAGGGCCGAATGTAATTTTAGGACTGTATAAATGTAAGAGTAGTTACATTTATAGTGTCCTAGAATTACATTGGGTCCTTTTGAAAGCAACCATGAGGCTGATGTGGCCCCAGTGAAAATGAGTTTGACACCCCTGCTGTAACTTTTTCAAACCCCAGAAAAAAGAAAAACCCCATGTTTGTCTTGTGTTTGAACAGCAGTGATTCACCCCTCCCTAGTCTTGTGATGCATTTGTGTTCAGAATTAAGGACTAATGTGCCATTTTTTGAAGTTGTAAAGCTGTCTGCTATAAAGCTCTGATGTATTTTACATTGTGAAGAAAGAGGTATTATTCAGTGGCACTCAACAAACTAAACATAATGTAACACTTCTTTGTAGGACGAAACATACTTATCTAAAAATATCCCTTAATGAGATATGCATCAAATTAAAATAGGGTATCATTGATTTTCCCGAAAGCTATCTAGTGATTTCTTTTAGAAAATGTGTAATTATAGATATAAATTGATATATATGTAGATTTTTAAACTGAAACTGTCAAACTTCGATTTCAGGTGATTTCAAAGTAGACAAGTTAGAACCAGCACAGAAGATTTCTGTTGATGTAGAGGGTGATAATGAAGTAGAGTGACTAAGTGTGTGATTGTGTTCTTCCAGTACATAGGCATTTTAACCATTTCAAAATTTCACTTGAAAATATTTGTAATTTTTGAATTGTTTTACACTCGAGTATTTTAAAGATATCTTTGTGTGTTTAGATTTTATTTACATTTATGATATAATACAATAAAATATAACTTTGTATATGTAAAAAATAATGCTGAGGAGTGGGTTGTTTTGTCTTTTTATATTTCAAATGTATTCCAGCTGCATCAGGCTTCGGCTGTTATTTTCACCTTGCTGACCACATGATTTTGCTGTGGTGAATATGTGCGTAAATGAGGTTTTTCTTGTGGATTTCCTGCAGATACTGGGGAGTTGCAGATTATGCAAAGGTAGCAAGACTGTTTATTATTCCGGATGTTAAGAGATGTAGAAGGCTTCTCAAATGTTTTGTTTAAAATATTCCTCTTTTGGTATATTAGAGGAAAACCTACTGTGAGTACCCAAAACACAGTACCTAATTATCCTATCTGTGGTGTGTTGCTATGCTGTAAAGCCATTTCCTGTGAATAAATCAGTAACAGAAACAAACTGTTACTGCTACTGCGAATTTGAGAAATTTTAGAAACTCCACTCAAGCTAAGTGACATATATGTGACCTCAAAATTCTATTTCTTTTCACTAGTTTTACAAACTTGGAATTTTTTTTTCTGCTTCCACTGGTAGTGGGAAGATTTTCAAATTTGTGTGAAACAAACATTTTCTAATCACAATTCAGTTGTCATGCAGCAAAAGCTTGCCACGCTGAGCAAAGCTACTCTTGGTTGCCTCAATGGTAAAACTTCTTTGGCTTCAGGAAGCTAATTCAATGTGATAAGTGAGTTTACAGGAAATGACTAGTGCATCTAGAGAAGCTGAACGTACACCATCTGGACGTGATCCCAACCTTGCATTAAGCTGCTTCTCTGGTGAATATAGAATCTGTACCAGCCCAGGTTAGACCTGTCTGTTACCCGATCTTTTTTCAGTCCATTTCTTTTGGTGAATTCAGAACATTGAGTTAACATCGTGGTTCTTTCTCCAGGGTTTCTGGGAGTGGAGTGTGTCAAAATGAGATTAAAACCTTGCGGTACTTTGAGAATGCAACTACCTAAAATCAACAGGCAGCTGCCTAAGGCTAACTAAATGGTAGTGTGTACACATACGCAGGCATGTCACAAGATGAGCCAGAGGCCACGAATGCATTGGAAAGAGCAAGTTTTATTTTAGTTACCTCTCTACTGGGGGATCTCTGAAGCCACACCTGAGCTCCCAGGCACAGGTGACACAGGTGGAGACACAGACGCTGGTCATTTCAGCCCTGCTGGAAGATGACTGGGCCTGCTGAGCTTGCCTGTATTTCAAGGCTTCAGGCAGGTGCAGCCTCCCGCTCTTTCTCACAACAAAGCAGGAATTTCAGACATAGTGATAAGGTGCCTAGAGTTTCTCACAGGCCTATGTTATCTAACACGGAGGTTCTACTCATCAAGCACACAGGGTAGTAAAACAATTAGGGTGATGTATGTGCTTTTTCTACAGACAGGTGCAAGTCACTTGAGCGTATTTACATTTAACTAACATCCTCGCCAAATCTTCCACTATTTCCCCATACAGGTAGGAAAACTGGGAAAGCAGCTGCTGATGGTAGATGCCCTTTTTGAATATTTCCCCTTTCTGGAGCTCAGAGGTAATCTGCACTGGGCTTTAAAAAGGGTCTATTTATTCTGCGGGGGTGCAGAACTTAGACCACAGCTCTTGCTTTAAAAAACGCTTGGACAGGGCTCATTCTTTTAAGATCTAGCCGGGGCACAGCTGGTGGTGCCCATTGCTCATGCTATAGGTCACTACTTAGAGCATTTATACTGGAAGTACAAGGTTTTGGTCAGTGATTTTCTCTGCTTAAAGGCTTTTATACTGACAGCTTTCACCACCTGTAATAAACTCCCCATCAGAGACTAGAGAAGAATAAAGGAGAATACTTTTCATTGCATGTATTGAAAGTATGCAGAAAAAAATCAAGAATCACTGAGACAGGAAAAAAAAATCTATGAGGAATCAGGAATCTTCTGTAGTTTGCTACTTACCACGTTTCTCTAGGAGCAAAAACTCGTGGTCTGTGATGCCTGTTCTGAGCATCACTCTTGTGTTTTATGTGGAATAGCTATTTAGTAAAATACTAGAGCAGTTTCAGGTGGTAGTTAGCGTGGTCCGGAATAGAAGTCAATACGGTGAGTGTCCTAGCTTATAGGGTATCATGTAGAGAGCATGGGCAGGAGTTCCTCTCCAGGTCCCCTCTTTGAGTAGAAAGCAGCTTTGCTACCACATTTGTAGGGACCCCAGTGCTCCAGATGTGTGTTATGAATCATTTCAGAATACATATTAGACCAGTGACCCTACATATTTTAACAGAAATAGATGTCTTCTGTCTCCTGGAACCAATCCAGACATTGAGTTGTCCAGATCATTGAGACTTGGAAAATTCTCATCATCCTCAGAAGAACACAGAGGACTCTAATGGAAAGCATGAGGAGTGGAGTGTTTGTCTGGATTTGAGAATCATTTTTAAATACATAATCACCATTTAAATCTTAGGTGAACACTAGGGACATAAGTTGCCTGTTGCATCTGGCCCACAAAACCATTTTGACTTGCTGCTTTGCTTTTTTTCTTCAGTCTATTCTTTTCCACTTCTGTTCTTTCCATTTAGGATGGAATACCACAAGGACTTAGGAAAATCCTTAGGTCTGTGCACACATGTTAAGTCAGTGTTTGAAATCAAAGATGTCTGTATGTTCCTGCAGAACTAGGTCTCTACATTGCATTGATTTTACTTCATCACTTCAAATTTATTAGGTAGAATACATGTGCTCTAGGTTAAATTGTTATATCAACATATCATGAGTGCACTGCTGAACAGTACTTCCACTCTTAAAGATCTTAAGGTGGTTTAATTTGTTGCAATGCTACAGGAATGTGAGGTTTTTAGAGGGGGATTTTTCAACAGGTTTAAGTCACATGAAGTCATAAAGTATCTAACCAAACTTCGTACTTCTCCGTAAGCTTTCTCATGTGAATCCAGCTGCTCTAAAACACATAATATATTGCTGGTTACCTGATAAACCTTTGTAGACTTCTAGTTCTAACCTCAGGAACCTTGCATTTGGTATCTTCTTTAAACTCCAAAATATAATCTATTTTAGTGAAGTCTCTTAATTAGGATGTAGAAAGAAGATGCATCAGGTAGGCCATATGCAAGGACAAACTGTCATTAATCACCACATGACACACGACTTCTTCTTGCTGAACCCTCAGATTGCCATTCCTTTATTCAAAGCTTTTTGGTGGAAATGAAATTTGTAAATATCTGCCTTTGCAGAAAATTCTCTTTGCTTGCCCTCAGTTAAGTGTGATTCTTATTGTTTGTAATTCCTCTCAAGAACATAGCTACATGAAATTTGCAGCAAGATTAAAGATTTTTTATCTGGCAAGTATCCAGCAACACAAAGGACATTTGATATTTCTGAGTTACAAAAATTTTTATGGAAGAAAACAGCAGCATTTCTTAAACAGCTCTAGGAGTTACACAGAAATGAACCTTGGATGCTACTTATAGCCAGTGCAGAGCATGGCAAGAAGTTAGTTGGTAGTTCATTTGTTTTGCTGCGTCAGCAGAGCACTGAGCCCTCAATACAGAGTCCAAAAAAAGGTATCTGCTTTTTAAATGGAAGTATAACTCCCTGTACTCCAGGTTCCCACCAGTCCCATGGTGAACATTAGTAAATGAGTGATTTCTGTAAGCTGGAAAGAAATGGGGACCCTATGTGATGAAAAAAATATGCCATAAACTGTGGGAAAATGAAAACTCCCTCTTTTCTGTTATTCTTTCTGATCCTATATAATGGCTTGTTTTCTGTTCCTCGTTAGAACTGTAAGTGCAGGTGGGTAATAAGAAACCAGCAAACAAAACCATGTAACTTCCTTTTTCTGGCTTGAAATTTGTAAAACACTGTCCATGTTAAATTCAAGGTGAAAGTTTTTACAAGATCTTATTTTGTCTTAAAGTTTTCTCACCCCGATCAAGAATTCTAGCCTGGAGAGTATGTGATTCAGCATTATATACACTAGGTTATGTGTACAGATAGATTATTCTTACATTTGTAGTGTTCCTTACCATGAGCTTTATGAGAAAAAAAATGTCACTATGATCCCCTGAAATGATCCCCCAGTATTCTTTCATCCGAATGCAGGGCTGGCACTGGTGAGGAAGATTGCAATATCTGTCTAGACTGCATCAGCTACCCTTAAAATCTATGCAGTGTGCAAGGGTTTGTTTTTTATGTCCTCGCAGCTCTTCACGCCTCCTCTGTATGGACACTCAAAGACGAAGAGACCTGGCCTTCACAGGAGACAGGGCCAGGTAGGTACTAATATTAGTGCCTGGTCAGAGTGAAGTCAAATATGATTCCTAGAGTAAAATAAAGGAGTGGTGAAGGCAGAAGGGAAGATGAGATGATGGAATGCTCAAAGTGCGGGTAGTGGTGTTCATTCATTTATGTGTATATATAGAGAGAGGATAAGACAGAAGAATACCAATGCAGAGAGAGAAGCGTGAACATCAGGTCACTGGTGAAGCTAAAAGCACAGGATGAGTGATATTTTTAGTATTTCTAGAAGAGTTTTCTCCCAGATTGTCAGTCTGCAGCATAAGCAAAACCTTGGTAAGGTCAGCAAGCTGTACCCACACCCAGCTCATCCATCTTCGGAGGCTGGGATTGAATAGAAGGATTTCCTGGAATGAAATGTGGAGAAATGTTGACGAAAACATTAAGAAATGACTGCCATATAGTTATCAAACATACATCAGTTGTCAAAGTCATCATGAGCCTTGTAAGCTAACTGAAATGGTTAGTATACATTTTCATTATTTTTTTGTTAAGTGAGGAGACAGTTATACAATAAAAGGAAGGTGTACCAGAGTAAGGTCTAGAGTTCAAACAAAACACTTCAGTGTAGTCAGCCTCAGCTTGTCCTATGATAGTGCTGAAGATATTTCTAAATCAACAAATCCATCCACAACAAGATGAAAAAAAAAAAAATTAGAGAGGATGGAGTCTGGTGTGAGGCAGGGATGTAGGAGATCTGGTTCATGTTCCCACGTCTCTCGTTAGCTTTTGGTTGACAATAATGACTGAGAATTAAAAATATTTTCCCACTTTCCCTTTTTGTTGCATCTGCTTATGATACCTTGTCCACAGTTCACACTTATATAAACTATATATATATATGTTCTATGATATTATGGTGGTGAGCAAGCATGTGTGCTCGCCCTGCCCATTCAGCTGCAGGTACGTGTGGAACCGCAGGAGCAGCCTTGTTTCAGGTCGCCCAATGGCTCCTTTTGCCCCCTGCAGCAGACGACCTTATGGCCCTTCAAGGAGGGACCCTGTGATGATGTGACATCTCTGCAGTACAGCTGAAATCCAGAGAGGCAGTACTGTCATGAAGGGGCCACATAAGCCTGATGTTCCCTGAAATAACCCCAATTTTGCTCAGCAGTTCATACTATAGAGTGTGCAAGGCAGGCCTGTAAATGGCCACAGACCCAGACCTTTGTTTGCAGTGCAGTTTAAACGCAGCCATATGGACCAGCAAAGCAACGGTGAGTAGGCAGTATAACTCTGTATCTACTAAATAATAATATGCTGCATAATGCCTTTCCTTCAGTAAACACATTTCTTATATTTTCTTTTAAAGGAGTAAGGCAATGAACCCTGGTTTCTACATCGCTTTTTAGACATTTATTTAAAAATAATTTTAAACTTCTAAATTTCCAGGAAATGGTTACTTCGTTACTACAGAGTTACTAGCTGTTATTGCACGTCTTGGCATGTTTCCACAAAAATAGGAAAATAACTTTACCAGATGCTGATGAGTCTGTTGTGCAGTGGGAGCAGTTCTATCTGAAATAATGAAACAGCATGAAGGATGATGCCATCAAAAAGTGTTTCCTTAAGAAAACAATGAAACTCTTCCTTAGGGTTCAAAACTTAAATACATGGTTTTCCACTTCAGTCTTCACTTTCCTACGAAAGGAACCCTCTATTCAAATAAGGTAACTGTAATGTTTAAACTCACAGTTACCAAATAGTTAAATATGAACGACATTATTTTTGCTGTTGCTGACTGTGAAAAGGAAGGCTACACCTTTCTTCTGTGCTTTCTTTTCTTTCCATCCCTATTTTTCAAAGCAAAATTAGCTCTTCATTATTTCTTTGTGGAAGTGGTAACACGGTGACAGCAGTGGCATGTGGGAAAGAGTAGTGGATTCAGGCGATTAAATCTTGAATTATCAATCAAGTGGGATTTTACAATCCCATTTTGGCCAATAGATATAATAAGAACGCAACATGAAAGAATTCAGTGCACTTTGTGCAGTTACTGGTTTACTCTGGTACATAATTTCTGATAATAAATTTAAATAAAAAGTGGTATATCAGGCTTTGTAACTATGACTTCTACCAAGGAGATTTTTTTTAAATCTCCTGCTGCCATCATTTGAACCTGCCTTTCTTCCCTTGATCTCTTACCAAAACTTAGTCTGGACTGTAATGGGTGTGTCAAAAACTTTTCATATTATTCTGTAAGAAGATGTTTCAAACCAAGAACTATAATGATCCACAGAATTTTGTGATGGTGAGTCTGAATGGAATCATACAAGTGAATGTCAAAATTGTATTTTGAAAGACTGAAGGACTACTAGCAGCAGTAGTAATAGAGAGAAAAGCACTACAGTGGAACAGCTAGGAAAAAGGAGAAGAAGAAAGGCAATCACATTGAATTTACATTGCATATAATCGTGACTTCTCTAGGTTACCTGAACTGGTATCTCAAGATCTCTTCTAAATTTGCTAGTCTCTAGGCAGAATGACATTACCATCCCAAGTCAGTCCTAAGCGTATGTGTGAGTGGCATTTTAGTATGTCAGGCCCAGCTCCTTGAGATAATTGGAGCCAGCTTGGAAAAAAACACCGTCAGTGGAAAAGGAAGTTATTCTAAAGCACAGCCTAAGTGCCAGTGCTACTTAATACACATGTAATTAGAAACACTATAAATAGAGTACACAAGCTGGTCTTCTAGTTGCTTCAGCTGTAGCAGAAACCTTTACAGTGCATGATTGTGTCAGGCCCTTCTTGCACAGCCATATGATGAGGGAAGGGGTTGGACGTGACCTATTCATCAGCATGCTGACATTTGTATCACGGGGTTTGAGTAATGTGAGATAGATGGCAACTTACGTAATGAACTTTTGAAAACCGTTTTAGAAGTGATTCCAAGAGGTTGGCTTGTTTGTTTTGGAGAATCTGAGGTTGGGTCTGTTGGGGAATTCCAGTAAGAATCCTAAATATGTTCCTCAATCCTCTTGCAGAAAAGCACCACAGGAAGAGAATGGGTAGGTGGAAGATGAATAACTGAGTATGGAAAAAGAGGCTTGGAAAGTATCAGTTCTCCCCTTCTCCTGAAAAGTATTTCCCATGATCAGCAAAATTCATCGTGAGCTATGATTCCTCTGTGTTTCATCAACTGAAGTCATGGACATTTAGTTGTAGGCTGCCTTATTAGAAAATAGATTACTTTGAATGTTTGGCAGACTCTAAGTAAAAATAGCATAAAAAATTATAATCAATAAATCTTGGGAGATACCACGAAATAGAACCCTCTTCTTTTTCACTGTCCAGGACTTTTTTGCTTTTGCTGTCATGTTTTAATCCATTTTGCTTTCAATTTTTTAAGCCATGATTTATACTGTGTAAACCAGAATGTATTTCTAGTTACTTTTATCTGTCCCAGTGTAGTCACATACAAAGTCATAAACACCTCATCATCTTCAAACCTGTTTGTTAAAACTTCTTTGTTAAACCTACTTTTTAACAACCTAGTGTTGAAATACACTACATCAAGTTTCCTTTCTTTTAATGATCAGTTGTTAAATATGGCACAATTACAGCATTAAACATCTGAGTAGTAAACTGAGATCTAAATTAGTGAACTAAATTATACAAAAACATGGAAATGTCTGTCCCCTATTGTATAAAAGCATACTTTGAGAAAATAGACATCAAATCTTAAAGTTGTAGTTTTGGATACAGTTTGTTTATTTTTCACATAATAAATCAGTTAATAAAAATATTATGCATATTTTTCTGTGTGAGAGTCATTTTTGCTTTCAATTAAAACTGATTTTTAGAGTAATTTTTAGTCTGAAATTACTGAACCTTTGTATCCTATCTAACTATAGTTATAGTTAGGGCTTATTTACCTTTAAATTGCAGGGTTTCTTGCAATGTTAAAGATGGCATTCTTACAAAACATTGTTGGTTTTGAGCAACAGGTCCAAATTTTTCCAGCACCTTTAGGCCTCAGGTTAAAAAATACCATACTAGGAAAATAGTATGAATTGATTTAAGGGATATGTTGATACAGAAAGAAGGTAACGTAAATCAGCAATTAAATGTACCAGATCAATTTTTTTTCCTTCTCATTTCCTAACTGATAGAAAGTTTGGTCTTGAACTGTTCTCAGCTGTCTTTTAAATTCTTAGAACTCCTGCTGTGCCTGTCCTTGAAATATCACCTTCTTCATAAGCCCTTCTGAAAAATTTCCAGTATTCTGAGTATTGAACAGATAAATTGATGCCTTAAGTCAAGATTAAACTCATCTTTACAATAGTATTCAGTTTATTCACTCTTATAATGGGATTTAAACTGTAATTAGTATGTAGTAGGAATGGATGTAGAGAGAATTAATGTCTCTGTAATGATGTCGTACAAATACTAGGGCAAAAACTAGTCCTTGATCTTACATCTCCAAAACATAGGTTTTTACCACTCCTGGTAAATGTCATACTTTGGTAAACTGTTGGTTTCAAAAGGACTTCTATGTATTCTGAAGGCTGGAGTCAGCCAATAGTGAGATACATGAAAAAATCCCTCAGCTGAAGTCCCGTTAAAGTTAATACCAAAAGAAGAGTACATGACAATTAACAGAATCAGAATTTGAACTTAAAAGTGGAGGAGTCCTGAGAACAAAAGCTCTGTTTAATTGTTACATATTTTTTTACACATAATGAGCATCTAATTGTTCGAGAAATGAAACTGTGTGGAAAGTTTGAAAGGTTAATAATTGAGTTTCAGCATCTCAAAAGAAGTTTGTGAAAGAGAAAAGAACAGAATCTTAATCTCTGAAGCAATAAACCTTTGTGTTACCCAGGAACTTTCAGTGCTTCCTTGCTAATTGCTTCTAGCATCTACGCCCATGCTAATGTAAAACCAAGCTGAACATAACCTTTTTCCTAAAAGTGCTTTAAGTCATACGACATAAAATAGCTTTTTAAGTGGGAAGAATTAACAAGTAAAGGGGTTTTTAGATGTGGGGTTTCTCCTAAACACTCATCAGTATAACATTTAAGCACCAAACCGGCATTCTAATGAGTAGTCTCTGAGGAAATGTGTAAATTATTTTGGCCTTGCCTTTTTAGCTTGTTATTTT
The DNA here is from genome assembly GCF_036013475.1 of Columba livia. Classification (NCBI taxonomy): domain Eukaryota; kingdom Metazoa; phylum Chordata; class Aves; order Columbiformes; family Columbidae; genus Columba; species Columba livia. The sequence goes on from NC_088604.1 coordinate 60,201,047, forward strand.
CTTTAAATGGTTTTACAAAGAAATGCTTTGATTGTATTTGGTAACCTCAACTTTTTTATAATGAATACTCTTTGTTAGGAAATAATACCATGTCTGAGCTTAGCATGTATTTAATTAAATAATACAGACCAAGTTTTAACCCAATATTTCATTTTTTGCATCTCTAACAAAAATATCTATGATATGTGTTCCTACTGTAGAGAACACAGAGCTTTGTACATCTGGAGTGGAAAAAAAATAAGTGCCTCATTATTTAAATAGTTATATTAGCCGGAATTGACAGTAGCATCTCTTAAGACTATGACATCTGTTAAAACTACGATGGAAGGAAGACATGATGAGCATCAGCTGTAGGAGCTTTATCTCACTCTTCCCTATATTATATCAATTTCCATTACTGTAACAAAAGTCAGTGTCCTGTGAGCAGAGTATGAGTCATTGAAAGCCTCTTCCTGAGTGGGTGCTGCAGGTGTCTAATGTCATGAGTGGTAAAGCTTTGTGATTCTCATATATGTTTTCTTCTACGTACACCTGTGTTTCCACAACATGTGAGACCGTAAGACCACTGTTACACCAGGCAGTAACAACAGCCAGTGATGCATTTTATTGTTGTCTACCCTCCAGCAATGATATGTGGTTGAAGATCAGCAGTGATGCTCTGAAAGGAAGGCTCAAAGCCCAAGCAAATATGAGATTTACAAAGAAATGCTAAAATCTGTGACAACTGGAGACAAGTTTGGTCCTTTTGAAGTTTTAAATCTGGAATCTGATCATTTTAGAACCGAGTCAAGTGACTTAAGTAACAGTTTAGTAATGCATGTGAGGTGTAATAAAGTAGCTAAAATGAATAATTGTGTAATACTGCTAGTGTGCAGTGCAGTGTAACATTTGAAAAGACACAGGCCAAACTCAGCCAATTTAGTTTCAGATCAGTAGGTACCTCAATTATTGTTAGTCAGTTCACTAATAGTATAAGCTACCCAGCCAGCTAACACAGATAACAGTGATTGTTTTTTACTGTGAATGGACAAAATAAATATGAGTTTACATACTGGTAAGAAAGGTGCTAGGAAAGCAACATGGATTTGAAGCCAGTACCTTCTTCACTTGTGTTTATTCCCTTCCTAATTACAGGACCAAGGTCCACCCTAGAATAAGGAAGAGTCTCCTTTTCCTGTAAATCCACTTTATACTTATATTTTTAGATTTGTTTATATTCCTGTATTTCCTGGGGTATAATAAAATCACTCTTTAGCTTGCTCCCTGAGGGGAAAACAACAATATTTACAAGCTGTGGGAAGTGTCCAGAGTTATAATGGAGCTTATTATTTACATCCATGATGTTGTTTGTAATTAAGAGATCACCTTGGACTTTCTCCTACTTTTAAATAACCGTCTGCAAGTAGTGACTAATACTGATATTTATTTCTTAGCTTTTAATGTTGTTTTTTGTAGTCTGTTCACAAGCAAGAAGTGGCCATCTAATGGCACAGGCTTTTTCCCAGCTTGCCATGGTCCTCCCTGTTATTCCACCATCAAGGTTTATATTACATCTGAGGATGAAGAAGGAATGTTATTGATATGGAGTGTGATGGTTGGCTTGCTAAGTAACATAGAAAATGTGTTTTGTTTTATCAATAGCAGCTGCATACAACAGCAGCACATGACTTCATCCCTTCCATAGTAAATAATAGATTACCATAACTTAAAAAGTTCGCTTAACAATCATGCTTTCACTTTGAGGGCAACATTTTTCTTTACTTAAATGATTGCTGCCTAAAATCTATGCCCCATTAACATTAACTTCTAGTGTTTCTGATATATTAATATTTCAAACACTTTTGCCCAAAAAAGTTTAAATGACTTAGCTTCTGTCAACCTCAGAGACCATCCTTTACCCTGTAGTATAATATAGTAATCAAGATAAATGGAAATACTTGAATGAACTCTCATTATCAGAAGGACTTTCCAAATTCATTGTCTTCAAATCGGCAATTTACTTATTACTGTCATCTTCAGGTTTACCTAACTGAGCTTTGACCTATTTGATTCTAGGAGTAGCTGCAAAACTTATTTCTGAATTTGTGGTGTGGGATTCAGAGATTCTTTTGTCAATAAAGAGCATTTTGATTTGTAAATTAACGGTAAATAATCCTGGGGACAAAGGCCTCAAATAGGTCCTTCTAAAGATGGATGTGACTTTGACTTTTGTAGCAGTTGAATTTCAACTGCACTGAATATTAAGAATAGAAGTAAGACAACTTATTTCTGAGGGCTTGTCAGATTTAGGAGTGTGTCTGTACAGCACAGTGGAGCATAGCACAGAGATGCCTCTGTTTTCTCACGAATGCACTATTTCTGGAACGTAATTTACCACTACCAGATTGTTTCAGGACCTTAGCTCTGCCTGGTTCTGTGTCATGTGGATGATCGAGATCAGTTTAGCATGAGCCCTCACAGGGCTCTATCACATGGTAGAGATGCACTTTAAATCCTTTACCAGTTGCTGTATCACAGAGCAAAACTTATGTAGCATAACAATTTTACTGTCTTGCCACTTCTAAACTGAAATGCATCTGACACCTCTCTTTAGGTTGCTTGGACTTTCATCAAAACTCCTTTGCACTGAGCTATCACATCTAAGCTCTGAATTCTAAGGCTATGGTTACTGGCTGATAGAATGGTAGACTAAACACTAATTTAAATCATATTTTAAATAATAATTTTATTTTTTAAAAAATATATGGTAAGGGTTTGTGGCCTTCTGTAAGAAACTATAAGCATTAATACTGATTAGTCAGTCCGCATAATTAGATTTCTACTGCACTAGAGCAGTGTTCAGGCTACAGATTATCTTTTAAAAGCTGGATTTTGTTTGTATTCCATGTGGCTGTCACTTTTACAGTTTTATGGTATTGACATTTGTGTTACTTTTGATGGGGAAATACCCATCATCTGAAACATATCCTGAAGATTAGCCAAACACTTCATCTGGCAGTATCAGGAAATCTTCCCTTGCTTTAAATCAGAGTGTATTGACCATCAAATGCCCTCCCTGCTGGAGAAAAATAGTGTTGAGTATTGTGTGATATCATCCCCGGGAGGCAGCAGAAAAGAAGGCAGGGTTAATAGAAACACGTATGTGGCCAGTGGATCATAAAAAAACCCTAACAGGTGCTGGGCTGGTTACCAGTTGATTAATCTGGTCAGCAGCTGATATGCTCCTATTTTAAGGTCACCCTGTGCTATTGGCTTTTCAGCAAAGTCCTCCTGGTATGGTGTTTCTCAGGAAAGTTGATTAAAGTGCTTTATAGGTTAACAATGGACTGAACGGGATTATCATTTACAGGTGTCCAAGGACAATACAGCTGATCAGACCACATCTCAGTGTCTCAACTATTTGGATAGGATCCTAGAAACTTTTCAGCAATTCTTTGCATTTTTGGTCTGTGAATGCTTTCTTATATTCTAGAAAGAAAAATTATGCAGTTGTAACACACATAATTACTCCTATGTGGAAATTTCTTCCCTGGTACTTACTTTTTCTTGTACACTAGGAGATGCTTGTTTTCTGTGTAACTGTAAAGAAAATATATAGGTCTGAAACATACTGAAGCGTGTTGAATTACCCATGATATCTCTGTGTCAGCTTGGTCTTCTGATCTGCTAATAAGGCAAAGTTGCAGAAACATTTTAATTTGTGGAGTAATTTAAGCAATTTTTAATACTACATATGATTAGAGCAGAAATAGAAATAACAATAGGTTCTTAGCATACAATAATTGATTTTAGCAGTTATCAGGAGGTATAAGTGGTACTTTGCTGTACGCTTTATTTGTATATCTATTTTTATAACAAACCAATAGCTGCTATACCAGCCTGGATCATTTTTGAAGAGACTAAAACCTTTTCCTCTGTTGGCCAGTGAAATGATAATTCTTTAAACTGAAATGATATATACTTAGGGCATGTTAAGTTCTGAATAGTTTTTTCTTTGTAAAACTCTGGTATATAGTTTGCCACACAGTCCAGAAATCTTTGTAGTGACTGATGATGTTTTATCAGTTAATCTTTTTCAAGTACTATACCAGAGTCTCTGTAGGGGCATCTTTAGTCTTATATCAAGCAGCTGCCTCTAATGAGACTTATTATAGTAGGCCAAAAATCATGCCTTCCTTTATTTCTTGGGCAACGTCTGGCACAGTGGTACCAAGTCACAACTCTGAAAGCTGACATCAGAATAACAAAAACTTTTGAATAAGGTTACTCACTGCTACCTATGATTAAATTACTACAAATACTGCTGTATTTGAGCGTTCTTCTGGGATGATGCAGAACTTCTATGTCTCTTTGGAATATTATCTTTGTAACGTGCCACACGCATAGCCTTGTAGTGAATAATAGATTAGAGCAAACAAAATGAGAATAAAAACATATAAATGTACAGCTTTTATTTTTAAAAAGCTACATAACATTTTCTATAATGTGAATCTCTTTTTCAGACTCTCTGTTATGATACTTTATGGTAATAGAAGTTGTATAACACTAGGTTTTTGTGACGCTTTTTTTCGGCATCTCCCTTAACCTTTCTCACTTTTCTAACTTGTTAGTTCCACTGGACATCTCAAACTTAATTCAATGTGAAAGAGTTCAGTGAATGCTGTCCATTCTGTTCATCACAAATTGCTAGGAACACTGAGGGCTTTTAATTTCTTGATGCAGTAGTTATAGCCTTTTATAAAGTTGTGCCTAATGAGTGAATTAGTAGTTTGAGGAGTGGCTTTGTTGCTCTAGTATCAGTCCTTCCTATCACTTTCATTTCATATGTGTCATCTTTTAAAAGGCTGCCTCTTTCAGGTAAGCAATAGTCTGAAGAAAAAAAACCCGAACAATTATCTATTTTCTTTAACTTGCAGTCTTACAGAATCTTGATCTTGTGAGATGTGTTTATCCAAGTTCTATCCATAGAGGTCCATATAGGACCACAAAGCTTTAGTGAAATGAAGGGGAATCCATGTGTTATCTGTAGCAGAGGATGCTTAATCCATCTTTTCACCACATTTACAGGATAATAATCCCTTCTTCAAATAGGAAAAATCTTTCTGACTCTTTGCATGTTTTACTGTGCTTCTAAAGCAGATATTTCAATTAAAACACAGTTCACTAACAACATGTGTTTGTGTTTTGAGGGGTTCATGGGGAATACTTGATCTTGAAGGGTGCGTGGAAGAGTGAAGGGCCAGGATTTCTAACCAACTTCTCCATATCATAGTCTTCACAATGAGATTTTCCATGTCTTCTGAGTCTCTTCTTAGCCATTTACGACTCCTTACAGATGACAACCCCATTAATGTGATAGTTCTTTAAAATATGTCATGTAGTCTCTTGATACTTAGTCTTCCATTAAGCCTACTTCTTTGCATGTTTGCTGCTGAGATACCCTTTTCACATTTTTCTTAGTCTGTTTTAGTACAGCTCCTCATGATTGTTTCCCTAGATCCCTTTTTATCTAGAAGCTAAAGCAGACAAATTAATTCAAACAACAGTGCTGCTCGATGCTACTCTTCTCTTTGCAGAGACTCACACATAGTGTACTACCTCTTTCCAAATCAATTTTAAACCTATTTCTGGGTACTTCTCTTTGAGAGAATCAACTCATCTGCTTCTTTTAGCTCTGTCACTATATGAATGAAAAATTCTGTGTCTGCTAGTGTTGTGAAGAACTATGTTGTAACACATTATGATTAATGAGTGCCAGGAAGAGCTAGAGGTAGAGCAGGAGACATGAAACACTGCTCTTATGACTGCATAGTTAGGCCCTCTGAGATTCAGGCAATGGCTGGAGGTTTTAGAAGGTGTTGTCAGTGGACTCAGTCTCACTGAATCTTGTTTGTTCTAGACAGGCATCACGGGCTTTGCTCACATCACATGTTGCAGTCCAAACATGCTGCTGATAGCTCAGTGGCATAGTAGTTCAGTATTGACAAATCCATGTCAGTGACAGTCTGTCCTACACTCCATTTCATGCTTATCCTTATCTGAAATATCCAGGACATGAGCATCACATTCCAGTGCCATGTCATAACATGCATCCCCATTTGGATGGCTACAATATAGTCACGAAGGGTACTGTTCCATCAGACATCCTTGTTGGATGCTGTAAAGGCCCAAATCAGTCACTGCCAGCCAAATAACCAATTTATCTGGGGACAGTAGTGACTTGCCATGTGGCAAGATAGTGAATAGAAAACATCTTATCTCTAAGATTCTATCCTCTGAAATCAGATGATGTTGGTTTTTATTGAAATATTTCATTTTTTTTGCTATAATGCACACTGAAGCAGTATTTTATGCCTTGGATAGCATCCACAAGTGTGGATGGTGTTCTGCCATGAAACAATTTAACAATTTAGCTTTGGTGAGAAGTCCATCCCTACCTTACTGAATGACTTGTAAAAAAATGCAACAAACTTGCACTCTCTTTGTAGCTAGATATATGTCTGCACATATACAACAGTTGTTCACCTACTTGCAGGTCTCAGTTTTGATTTTGGGGCAGTTTATCACTTATTTGTATTCTGGCTACAGGCTTCTGCTTTGGAGATAATTTCATTCTCAGTGCTCTGGATCTTGAGTCTTCTTGCTCCTGGCATTGCATATACTTACCTCATCTTCATAATTCCAGCATTCTTGCAAGGACTATCTCCACTGTTTTCTGACCATTTCAGCAGAGGCTATGCAGCTATCCATTTCTGTCATTATCTAATTGCTTTTGGATTCTTCCCGGTTTGGCTGTTAAAAAATGGGCTTGTAACTAACTTTGCTGATGCTTCCAAACAAGTTAAGGATTGTGTTAACTTAGCTTAAAATTCAGCTGTGCATGTCAGTGACTTGTCTAAACTGCATCTTTGTAGTTTTGGTAATAAGACCAGAATGTCCCAGAGTTCTGGTGTGTGGCTCTCAGTAATCTCAGTGATCATGAATCACTAACGATCTCTTTTTTCTTGAGCATAAGGCTTAAGCATTTAACACATGTAAACACCATTGTACTTTGTTTGTTTGTTTTTAATCTAAAAGACCCTGGGAATTTACAAATTCTGATAGCCTCTCAATTAATTAGTACCTGTACCTATGCTGGATTGGCTTTGCCTTTTGTTTGCTGCCCTCTGTGAGGGGGCTGCAAGTACCATACCCCGGTTTCATTTTTTTTTTTAATTGAGGTTCATTTCCTTGCCTCTTAATGGCAGAATTGAGGTATTTGGGTTCCTATATCAGAAAGTAGATTGTAACTCTGAAAATCCTATTAAGGATGTGTCTTACTGTCAGAAACAAGTAGCCACACTAGTTGACACTAATGTCACTAAATTAACAATCACAGTTAACAGCAACAAGAGTGTTATTATTTCACTGTAAATTTCTAGAATCTTTATCTGTCAACTGAAATGAGATAAAGAATGATATCCTTATCCACTAATATTTGACAGTACATGTTTGTGACATTGGAAAACATTGTTTTTACCGTACTTGTAATACTCTTCAGTTGTGGGCATGTGATAGTCACATCTCTTTAGTGCTTTTATTTATTATATTTGGGCTTTGCCTTTTTTCACTGGATGACAAGCCATTTTAGAGATTTGTTACTCTAGAGAGAAAGCTTTTTGTCATGTGCTTAATTACTCCTATTATATTCATTAAATACTATTATATTCATCAACTACTCCTATTATATACGTAGTTTGTAAGGTCATTTACTTAGGAAATAGTATTGAAGGCCCATGGTTATTGTGAGTCATTCAGCTTATTCAGTTTGAGATACACGATACCTGGCGATTGAGTCCTTCAAAAACATCTTGCATCTTGGTAATTTTTAGCTGCTTTCCTGCAGCTATGTTAGACCCTATTGTTCTCATGCATAGTTATTCGTTTTTCCTGCATATTTATTACACTAATCATTTTTCTCAGATTTAATGATTGTTAATCCTGTAAGATTCCTACTTCCCCCCCACTGTCCCCCGTCCCCTGGAAAGAGTGACTATTGTAGTTTTTGCACAATTTCTATATTCTTCTGTGTTCTTCTGCTTGTGATTAACATTGCTCCTATGGTCTTCTTAAATTTGATTTGATTACTATACATAGGTATGTCATCATGCTAGAATGCCCTCTTTTGGAAAGATCTCTACCACAGTACTGTGGAGTGCAGGTCCTATGAGGTCCTGATATGGCTTCAGGAAATGGAAGGGAAATTACTTTTTAGAACTTTACCCAGGATGATTTTGAGCTGTGTTTGTGTTTAAACCTTGACTATGATATCAGCATAAATATATTCATATTTAAATAGAAAATACTTTTATGTAAAACTGTTAATTTTCTGACTTTCTACCTCCTCTTCCAGTACATTAATTCCAAAATATTGCTTTCCAGTTTTATAGGTGACATTGCAAGAGGTAAATTGCTGTTCATTATCAACATATAGGTCGGTGCTACTAGGGTATTCCAAACATGTAGCTCTTGGCTTAATAGAAAATGACTGCAACTTCTGACTGTAATTAGTCTTTTAATCACTAGCTTTAAACTTGGGACTTTTGGAGTAGATCCTGACAGATTGTGAACTGAGCATGTTGCAAGTGTTTTAAATAGAATAATCAAGGGACAATGTTAAGCGATATTTTGGTGTCTAAAATAACAAAACAACAATTAAGTAGAAATTTTAATATTTCATTATTGGTCATAGTGTATTGACAGTGAAAAAATGCTACTATGAGTAAAAAAACTCAGCCCTTTGGATGCTGACAGTTTCTATATGGCAGTATTAAATTAATGCCAGATATAAGGATTTTTTCTCTCTGGAATGCCAGTGGAGTTCATATACATATATAGATTTTATGTAGGAAGCAATTATACTTATTTTAGGCTTCAGTTTAGTAAAACTTTCTCTGGATAACACTTAAGCATATGATGTCTTGAAGAGGAAAACACTTTAACAGGTGTTTCAGTGGTTTATTGATGCAAGAATACTTTTTGGGAGAATCAGTCTTCAAAAGACTTGTATGTTCTCACAGCCAAGAGGTGGTTAAACTGGTTCTACAAAACAAATAAAGAACCACAAAATTCCTCTCCCAGCTCAAAGGTTATTCAACTTCTATAGAGATATTTTGGAGAGTATTTTTACCTCTCTTTCCAGTGCAAGAATGGAAGGTTTTACTTCTATGTCACTTGGCAGCTGTGTTAAGAGCTTTGCTATGTGAAAGGTGTTTGTTTATTTTGCTGATGTTGAGTTCCATTCTTTTATATTTGTTTTCTTTTCCTTTCCTGGGGTGATAGGGTTGAAGCAACAGGATGAGAGATCTCAAGCAGGCTGCTAAATGTTGTGGTCTGACAAAACTACATGGCTTCCTTTATCAAGGCAGCTGTGTTTTTATATAAATAATCTTAATTGGCCTGCAGAAGAATTACACCTGATCCTCAAATGCACTACCTTGAAAGGTCATCTTGACTTCCCCAAGTTCACTTCAAGGCATTCAGGATGCGAGACCAGAAAGCCTAACAGATGGAGGTATGTTTATTGTTTACTACTTACAAAAATAATACTGGAATGAATAGGACACCTTCCAAAATAGTGAAGTTATTGCTATTCATAAAATTACTTTAAAATAAAGATTGGACGGAGTGCCTCATTTTGACAGCCATACCTAGTATGGAACACTGGAAATTGCTAAACTGTGTTAAATTAAGCTCCTGTTAAACAGGTTTTTCTCTCCGTTAACTGGTCTCCCATAGATGTCATTAGGATTGTTCATAGAAGTAGGACAAGACTGGGACGATGAGTAATTCACAACAGTTATGCATGCAACACTTCAATTTGCAGCAATTAAAGAAATTGGTGTTTTATTTTAATAACCGCTGATGATAGGTAATTTGGCCAATGCTCAGAAAAACTCATTATAAAGAATGTCAAAGACTAGCTCAAAAATGCTGCCCTGTTCATTAAAAATCAGTTACAGGAAAATCATTAGTTTATTCTTTCATTTCAGGCTGTATGTTCATCACACAATGTAAAAAGAGATTTAAGAGACCTATTACTATCTATTATATTATTTTCTTTGTATTTCTGTGCTAATCAATATGTATAAATGACATTTTATGTGATGGAAACTTTGAAGATGTTTTCATAGGTCTAAACCCTGAAAAATTAGTTAACTATACTCCAGTCTCCTGTAATTACGGACTTCCAACCCTATCAGTTGGCGCGGTAAGATGCACACAAATCACATGCTCTAATGGCAGAATTCATAGCTGATCATGAGATCAGTAATATTGAAACTTTGGCTTTTATCTGCTTTGAGAACTGTCTGAGGCTGAGGCTTTAACTTCAGAGTGAAGAGTGCAAAAGCAAAACATAAGACTTTTTTAATTTAGTGACCTTATGCAGAATGAAGAGACTCACAGTAACCTGCAAGCTTTTCCACTTGCAAGTTCAGGTTCGATACGAGTGCTGTGAATTATACAAAAACCAGTCATGCCCCACTTCTCTTATTTGCAGTTGTCCCATTATCGTTATTTCCAGTTGTTTGGCTTGTTTTTTTTTTACACTGCCTAGATGTTAACATAGAAAGAAAGCAGCAGTGTCTATAAATAGTAGTTGGACACTAAAGCAGTAGTTCTGAAACCTTCAAGTCTGTTTTTTCTTCTGAATATACACACCATCTATTAGAAACAACCCACGCTTTTACATTCAGATGCATAGTTATTATTTGGACCAAATTGCTGATCCACTTGATGAGTCTTTTTTTCAGCCTTATTGTTTCATGTTTCGTTAAATGTGGTGTTTGTGTGGCAAGAAGCAGATAGGAAGCTGTGTTATAATGCAACTTGTTAACTTTTTGGTATCTTATCTATTTTTTTGGTGCACAACTAAACACAGAAAAAGAGGTACTGAAAAAACTTTATGAAGTCATAGTTAATATCCCAAACACAAAATGCCGAAATTAAGATGTCAACAGCAACTAGTATGGTATCATTTAATGTTTCCAAAATTTTAAGGAGTCAGATATACCAGGGTAGACATAGGGGTTTGTAGAAAGCTCTAATTTGTTTTGTGCACCATTGCTTATGTCACCTGCTGTACCTCTGCAACCCTCCTGTTTGGTTACGTTTTTGCTTGCCTGTGTCCCTACACACGTACACGGTTTGTCTATGTCTCTGTTGTATGAAGTTTTACAGTTTGCAGTCAGGAACCCCTGAAAGGAAACCTTGCTGATCTTGGCTGCCTGTCTCCATAGACTGACAAGCGTTGTGTAGGATTGGATACGTTATCACAGAACTAAATATCATGTAGTATTAGTCTATGCCTAAAAGCAAAAGTAATGTAGCATATCCAGTATTGTATGTTTCATTATTATTTCTTATCAGTAAATATTCAACAAGAGAGAGCAGGGATCTCTTTCTGTAGGATCCAAAGACTGACTGGACTGAAATGAAATAAAAAATGTTTGCAGAAACTCAGAGAAGGGCTCTCCAGTGAGATTATACCTTATTGTATGGAATGTTGGTTTCTGAAAAAGAGAGAGTAATTTGTGTCTGAACTGAAGCTTGTGATGAAACTTTTATCATGTTAGAGAAATTATTAATATACTTTTGACCATATGGCTAATTTATTCTTCTTGTGAATATGCATACGAGAATGTACACAATGAACAATTTATCTTTTTTCTTCTTCAAAATAGTGTCCCAAATTCATTAGGAATAAGATTATTTTTGTAATATTTGTCATGAAATCTCACATCAATTTTCAAAAACTTGCAGCCAGGTGAAGTGGAAGAAGTGTTCTTTTGGCTATTCAAAGGTACACCTGTATGCCAAGTTTAATTTTTCAGTCTTCAGCCATGGAGCTTATTACTTTTTTGCGTAACTACCTGCTTGTCTATGAGAAGAGAAAAAGACAAACCTTTTGTTCTCAAACTTTGAAGTATACTTTCTCCTACAAGGAGAAATCATGAATGGATAAATCTCAGCTCAAGAACTGAATTTTTCAGAGAGTTATAAATGCTGAACAGAATGAATTTTGATGATTGGAAATACTTAATCGGTCTTAGTTATATCTGCCAGTAGTACTTCAGCTAGAGTTACAATCAAGAGCTCAATGCTTTTTATTAGAGTTACAAGAGCTCAATGCTTTTCTGTAACACTCTCTACCATATTTAATATAGGATAATATCTACATTATGCCCTAAATATTGCATAACTTCTAGGTTATGTTAAATGGTTGCTTTTAAAATTAGCATGAAATTTGTCAATGTAGAGGAATAGCATAACATTTTGTTTCAAAAATATTGATTACATTTTTCATTCTTCATGATGCCTACTTCCTGATAAACATTTTAAACAATGAGGATAGACAGTATCTGCATCAGAGAAATGGGTAGATAGAGGCTGAGGAAGAGAACAGAGAAGAAAAGATTATTTTTATACACATGTATGAACTAAATTAATTTTTAAATATAATTTGTGTGTTCATTTTTTGCTGATTTTAAAATGGTTTTGCCAGGGATGATACTGACCTGTGAATGAGGAAACAGTAGCTAATTAAATCGCTCAAGAGGTTTTGGCTTTTTTTTTGTAAATATACTTGGCTGCGTGGTGTTTCTATAACAGAAAAACAAGATGCAATTCCAGAATGCTTGATTTTGCTGTGAATTATTGGTAAAATAGAATAATTAATTAAAATGGAAATGTTTCAGACCTAGTGTCACTTAAATCACAAATCATCATATAAAGTATCTTCACTGAAGAAAAAGAAATAGAGATCCACTATAACTGTGCAACATTCTGGACTAATTAATGTAAAATTAAATCTTCATTATAGCGAATACTGAAAGACAGTTAAGTGATGTGAAGACTATTTTTCAATCTCCTAGTGTTATGTGTGCTTTCATTAGAATATAATGGAATAGAAATTGTTCGTAATCAATCATCAAATTGTCTTGTCAGTGGTAACAGAAGTGATTCTCACCTAAACAAGTACATTATAAGTAATGATGACCCCTGTTCTTTCAGGAAATTGGTAATTTTCTTAACCTGACACCACACAGCACCAAGCAGCACCAAGTCCCATAATAGTTAGCAAAGAATGTAACCAGAGCCCAAAAATTTTCCTCTAAATTTTGCATTCTTCCTTATGAACACGGGGCTGTGAAACCATAGGCCATTTAAAGTCTTCCGTAGCTCTCTCTTCCTAACATTATCCCCTGCACAACTTAATGTTGCTTTTCCTCAACTCATCAGTGACCAAATGATAGGTAAACTAAAACTTTATGTTATGCATGATGATAGCAACTGTCACTCTGATTAGGATGTAAATTTGGACACTTGGCTTAATATTTGAGACAGAACTAACACACAGCAGTTTCTTGAAGAATTTTCACTGAAAATCAGGTAGCTGCTTAATCACAGAACCACAGAATGTTAGGGATTGGAAGAGACCTCGAAGGATCATCCAGTCCAATCCCCCTGCTGGAGCAGGAACACCCAGATGAGGTTGCACAAGAAGGCGTTCAGGCGGGTTTTGAATGTCTCCAGAGAAGGAGACTCCACAACCTCCCTGGGCAGCCTGTTCCAGTGTTCTGTCACCCTCACTGTCCTATTAACATTCTGTTTCTTTCAAGCACATCTACCTTTAAAATGTGGACAGCAAATGACTGTTAAGTTTCAGTTTATGTTTCATGGGAAAACCTCTGCTTCTCCAGATGTGACCAAATCTTGCAATGTCAGAAATTAAGAACTCAGCTCAATGCTGAGCTTCTATGAGGTGGCTAGAGTGCCTTTCAATCTAGGCACCTGCAGCAGAGATATTTGAAGTATTCCTAATATTCTACTATCATGTTACAATTAGATAAAAATATCATAGATGTCATCTTTATCATTGTCATTTGATGGAATATCTTTGAACTAATTACTTTCTTTCTGTGACTGCATTGAGAAAATATTTTCATCTCCACTTGCCAGAATCTGATCCAGTCACTATCACTGATTTTACATACATACCGGTAATCCTGCCTACTGCTGTCTATCATCAGCTCTCTAAGATTTATTCTAAATAATACTGAAAGTTAGTGATATTATACAATTAAATTTAACACCTTTCTTCAAGGTAGTTATTACTAGGTGTGAATCCACATTACAAAAATGCCATCATAGTTAATGAAAGTCAAACATGAAATAACATGAATTGCTATACTGCTGGACAGCATTTAAATCTTTTACCCACTCTTTTCAAATAGTCACAGAGGTAGTTTCATGCACTGTTTAGACATTTATTTGGCAAATAGCTGTGGTTATGTAACAGAAAAGGAAGTTGGAATATGAATAGATGAATTCATTTCTCATTATTTACCTCTCTTGTACTGGACAGCTTGAAATATTTCAGATATTTGTCTGTGATTTAGAAGGAGAGAAACAATAATTCACATAAAATGAATAGTTACTTCTTGTCAGCACTCCAGGACATATATTTTTTTAATATATCACTTTAAGAATACGTGTAAATGTATTTTCAAAAACTGGAATAGCTTCTGAGTGCTTCATACAATGATAGAACTGAATGTCAAGTATAACTACTTGCCTCTTCAGTAGTCATGATATGATTTAATTTTTGCCGAATGCCAAGGAATTGACACTAATCCCTGATTGTTCTGGTTTTGGTAAGAGCTGTCAACTCTGTTGGGAATATTTTAGCAACATGGAAAGACATAAATAGGTGCAATATAGCTAAATAGAGACTACCTATTTCCTAGTATATTCATTTCAGTTCTTACCTGGTCAGTAAGCTGATTCAAGGTATATTTTTTTAAATTAAGAAAAAAAAAAAAACTGCTCTAAAGCCCATTTTTGTATTCTTCTGTGGCTTACATTATACTGATGAATCCCTGCTGTTAGTTATGTCTGTGGAGATTTATTTTTCAGCAATTAAAAGGCACATCCAAAGAGAGATCATGGTACAGCATATCTGATTTTAATGTTCTGAGAACACTTTTCAGGCTGAAGAAATTATCATAAAATCTATGTTGACACCAAGGCCCAGAATACAGAACTGTAAATCAATAGTCTAGAAATACAGAAAAATCATGCACAGGCACAAAATAATCAGAGTCTTCCTAGAAGATACATGGTGAGATCCAGGGAGCTAAAATCACATGCTAGGCTCAGGGTACCAGAATTACTTCCAGTGATGCTGTAGAGAAAATTAAATGATTCCTTTACAAAGTCTGCTTCATTATACACACAAAATATAGCTATCCATACTAGGGAAGAATGGACAGTGGCTTGTTTCTTGGTCAACACAAAACCAGAGACCAGCTACTTAGAGGCAAAACAGATCGCATGGTATCTCACCAACAGTCATAAGGGATAAAATTAAAGCAGAATGGCTCACAAGTGTGAAGAAGGCAGACAGTGTAAATGTCAAAGATGTTAGTGGAGTCAGAAGTGGAAAAGTCAGTCAAGTTTTAAAACAGAATTTCAGCAGGATCTCCATACGATGATCGGATTTCCAACCACCCTGATGAAGAGCTGGCTAAGCTGGATGCTGCTGCAGGACTGTTATCTCATTTGTAATATGCAATGCAGGGTCTGGGAATTTAGAAAACAAAACAGAATGTGTACTAGCAAATAAATGCATGAATAAATAGATTAACTACCTAGACCAGGTGGAGATTTTCACAGAATCACAGAATCGACTCGGTTGGAAGAGACCTCAGAGATCATCGAGTCCAACCCTTGGTCCAACTCTAGTCCGTTTACTAGATCATGGCACTAAGTGCCATGTCCAATCTCAGTTTAAAAACCTCCAGGGACGGCGAGTCCACTACCTCCCTGGGCAGGCCATTCCAATGCCTGATCACTCTCTCTGTAAAGAATTTCTTTCTAATATCCAGCCTAAATTTCCCCTGGTAGAGTTTAAGCCCATGCCCCCTTGTCCTATTGCTAACTGCCTGGGAGAAGAGACCAATCCCCACCTGGCTATAACTTCCCTTCAGGTAGTTATAGAGTGTGATGAGGTCACCTCTAAGCCTCCTCTTCTCCAGACTAAACAACCCCAGCTCCCTCAGCCTCTCCTCATAGGTCTTATGTTCAAGTCCCTTCACCAGTCGTGTTGCTCTTCTCTGGACCCGCTCCAGCACTTCAATGTCTTTCCTGAACTGAGGGGCCCAGAACTGAACACAATACTCCA
The DNA here is from genome assembly GCF_036013475.1 of Columba livia. Taxonomy (NCBI): domain Eukaryota; kingdom Metazoa; phylum Chordata; class Aves; order Columbiformes; family Columbidae; genus Columba; species Columba livia. The sequence goes on from NC_088604.1 coordinate 60,217,272, forward strand.
GGTGTGGCCTCACCAATGCAGAGTACAGGGGAAGGATCACTTCCCTTGTCCTGCTGACCACGCTGTTTTTGATACAGGACAGGATACCGTTGGCCTTCTTGGCCACCTGGGCACACTGTTGGCTCATGTTGAGCTTCCTGTCAATTAGCACCCCCAGGTCCCTTTCTGTCTGACTGCTCTCCAGCCACTCTGCACCCAGCCTGTAGCGCTGCAGGGGGTTGTTGTGACCAAAGTGCAGCACCCGGCATTTGGCCTTATTGAACTTCATCCCATTGGAATCAGCCCATTTTTCCAGTCTATCCAGATCCCTCTGCAGAGCCCTCCTGCCTTCCAGCAGGTCGACACTCCATATAGAGCGAAGGGGAGGAAATTTAGAATACAAAAAGAAATGTTTTCTAATTCTTAATTAACTCAATAAGCAACTAATTTTGCTTTCTGTGCTAGCAAGATCAGAAGCCCTTTTCAACAACATAAAATCAACAATCTCAGCAAAGAAATCCCCAGATGACAATACTTAGCCTGTGATTTGTAGGATTAACCCATCTGGACATGCCTTTGAGCAACCTGCTGTAGTTGTTCTTGATTTGAGTAGGGGGGTTGTACTACATGGTCTCTAGAGGTGCCTTCCAAGCTCAGCTGTTCTGTGAACTATTCTGTGACTATGTTTATTTTATGTTAGTATTAATATTATGGGAGAGTTGTGTTTTTATTTATAGATCTGCTTAGAATTAATTGCAATAAAAGTGGAAACTCAGAATAGGGCATTTTAATGTTAAACTCCAGAAATATTCCATAGTAAATTACTCACAGTAGGTCATTCTGAATTTGAATGCATTACGGATGTGTACATTAATGAGCCACAGTTTATTTTGTACCTTAATGAGCAACCCCTCCCCTGTATTGATGTGCCAGACAACAAAATGAAATTTTGCGTGTAAGTAGGGATGGCCACACAATGAAAATACAGTATGTACTTGCATAAAAAAATCCTGTAGAACAAAGGGACAGGAAGAATGTAGTAAAGAGCAATTATGGTCTTGGCATAGCTGGTATCTGGATAACATGGGTGAGTGATTTTTCTTATAATTATAATTGATTTCCAGATTAATTAGTCCCATTTCCAGCATTTGTACCTGAGGTCAGCATCTCTAATTTTTCAAGAACGCTTGGTTTTGGGTAGGATGGGAGAGTGCAATGCAATCTTGATGGCCCACCAGTCGGAAGTCACTGTGGTATCTGAGAGCCTGTCGGTTCCTGTCGTGCTCTTCCACCGCAGCTCCTGGCTGTCTGTTTGCGGCCGTCAAAGAGTCAAACGTTTCCTGCTCAGGGGCCAGATGGAAGAAAGTCCCATCTGCTTCCTGGTGCTGGGGGTGGCACAGACAGCAGGGTGGCCAGTAAAAGCAAATGTACAAAGTGAGACAAAATTTGGTGACCTCCGAGAGCAAAGCTTTTTGTCGTCCTGCTGGAAAGCAATCACCATTCCTGTGTATAATTAATTGTATGACTAAAACCACACCCACAGCCCCAAAACAAAGAGGATTAGAAGGATTAAAGGTTTTGAGATTCTTAATTCTTGTTTCCACTTTCTTTCTTAAATGTTTCTTATTATATGTTTCTGGATTTAGATCGATCAGGGTTGTATTACTCACATATCACTTCAGAAAAAAAAGGTTCTTACTGACTGTTTAAGATAATTCAGGGCATATGAAAAGTGCCAGACTAGTTGATAGCCTTAAAGCTTCCTCTTCTGAATGATTCTCCCCTGAATTATATACAGTGCCTCCAGACACTGCTTGAAACCTGTTTCCTGCATCTTAAAACTATCTCTTTTTATTTACTGACTGGCTTTGGACCCTATACCAGCTAATGTAAATCATCACAATATTGTAAAATTAATTTATACTGTGCTGGCTTGCAGGATGTAGGACTTTGACCAAGAAAGTGTAGGAACATCGAATGTCTCTCTGTAAGGAGTATAGAAACAGCAGATCTATTTAAACTAACCTGCAGGTAGTGCATTCACAAAGAGCCATTCCTACTGTTTAAATACTTCCTCAGACACTTTATATTGTCAGAAGACAGCTTTTCAGATAGTCCAGGTAGCTTATAGAAGAACCATATCAAGCCGGATCCATGTGACCACATCCATACCACTACAAACAACAAAACAAAACCAAAACAACCACACCACCACAAACACCAAACATTACATTGAGTGCAAGAGCTTTTAATGCAAGTTTTCATAAAGAGTTGAGGTTATAAACTGTTATCTGTAGTGCAAATGATAAAAGTCTTTCCGTTGTTTAGTTTGTGTTTTCTTTGTTAGCCTTAATTTTGTGGACTTTGCTGATACTCCACTACAGAATTTATGAGAAACTGGCATCAATGTCAATATCTGGACTTCTGAAAAACATAAATGTGAAGACTTTTTCTGGATTACATCTTTGTTTACACATTATGAAAGATCAGAAGAAGTAGACTAATTTTTGGCAGTCTTCAGGTAGGTCATCTGCTTCAATGCTCTGCATTTCCTATTAACTTCAGTTCCCTCCTTTTAAATGCCAAGGGTTTGGTTTGTTTGTTTGTTTCATTAGCCTTATCATTCCTTTTTGGATTTGAAGATAATTTTTCACCATTATCTTTGACTTCACTGTTATTCTTCTCAGCAATACAGTCAATAATGCATACAGAATATGCTACCAATGTCAAGTTTTCTGATGGCTGTATTAGAGACCTCTTTTTTTTCCTTTTCCCAGAAAAAAAGAAACAGCTGAGTTGGTACTATGAAAAGTTTTGAAACCAGAAATTTTAGAGGCCTAGTGTTTCTACTCTCATAAATAAACCATATCACAAACAAAACCACTGCTCTAAGTCTCTTAAAATCTAGATTATGTAAACCCTATCGTAGCCATTACTTTTCCATAACAAGCAGTTTCTCTTAAGATAATGTTAATTTTATCTGGTGCCACTGCACCAGAAGCCATCCTCACTCACCCCTGGACACTATCCTGTTTTGCAAATGGCATTTGTGCAGGCATTGACTTTGGTAGCCAGCACTGGTACCAGGCATGATGTCTCTGATTTATGCTAACCATGGCTTTGCAGACATAGCAAGGAGTGAAGAGAGTGGTCAGAAGATTGTGTTAACTAGTTCATGGTTATTCGCCACTTTTATATTTTCCTCAAATGTTGCTGAGTTTCAATTCAAAAATACTGAAAAGCAGGATTATTTACTTTTCCTTATCTTACACTTGTCTTACGTGATACATGTTGGGAAGAAAAATAAATTCCTGTTTGAAAACAAACAACCAAACAAACCCAGTTCAATGAATCAGGTTATTAAAGTACTTTTACTTGCACGGAATTATTTTTATTTTAGTACCTGATTAAAGTGACCTCTCCAGGAGGGTTCACTGCAAGATATAGTGGAGTAATTGCCTGGTCCTAATCTCATGTCTGGGTCCATTCCATAGAGAAAAATGAAGGAATGAGGCATGCAAACTTCAGGTTCCATTAAGTATTATCTTGAAATTGAAATGAATCTGGTTTTCATTTGAAAATTTTCAGTATTTGAAATTCTGCCACAAGTTTTGTCAGAATTGCCTGTAGAAGATAAAATATGGTTTTACCAGCTCTACGCGAGACACAATAATCTAGTTCCAGCAGAAAATATCTTGTTTCAGTATGCCTGATACTTTTTCTCCAGTGTTTCTGCTTTCAACATAGCAGCAGTTCATCTGCTAGGACACTGGCAGTAGTAACAGGAGAGACTTTGGGAGAAGATGAGGTTGGGGAGAAAGTTATGTGACCCGGGGGGGTTTTGCACTGCAGTATTTAATAATACAAGACAAAAGAAGTGGGGGAAAATACAGATTCTAGCTGCAATATTCTCTATTTCTGATATCAGAAAAGAGAAACAATTAGAAAGATGGCATGTAAAGATGTCTCTGGGAACAGAAGGGATGATTGAGACTGAGTTGTCTGATAGAAACCTATGTCCTCAGAGCTGGTGCCAGTATGAACACTTGAATGAGTTTTGGCACGGACTTCTCTGTGGTAACTGAGAACCAAACAGCTGTGGAGATTCTTAAATTGAGGGCATGCAGTTGCTTTTTACTGAGGTATAGGGTATTCCTTGGTGATGTTACTGTCTGAACCTAACGCTGTTTGAATTGTGCTGTCCTATGCTTCTTGGCCTGAAATAGCTTACAAAGCACTGAAGTGTTTCCATTCTTTAAACCTGAAGTTTTCTGGTTTAAAAGTAATTTACATTATTCACAGCACCTTCTCTTGTTCTGAGTATATGGACATCTGTTTACAAAGTAACATTTCTTGTAGTTCCTCAGAAAGAGAAACTTCTTTTAAAAGTTAACTGGAACCTATTCATATTTTATTATCAACATTTGCTTCAGCAGAAAAATTGAGGTTTAGGATGAAGGAGAGTGAAACAGAGCTACATGTAGTATTGTCTAATCTCTACAAGCAATTATATACAACAGCGTTATATTAAAAAATGAAAACAATGAGATGAGACTATGAAACATTAAAATTTAAGATGGCAGTCTTAAATCTCCAAAGCTCCTTGTCCAAGCCTGTCTTTACTTCATCAGTTATGATTACACTGATGATCCTTATCCTTCCCCTCTGTACCCTGTTTTCATATCTGATCTATCCCATCTATTTCCATCCCACTCAGTACTATTCCATGGTTTACACCCATCACAATTTACTCCCTTCCCTCTCCCCAGGTTCTTTTCCCCACTACTTTTAGCTCCCTAAATCAGAGGTATCACTGTGAGACCCAAAGAAGTGTCTGCTGACCTCAGTTTACGTGCTCAGACTCAGCACTCAGAGCACAAGTCATGAGAACATCATGTTCAGTTCCTTGGGGATGACATCTTTGGGGAATGAAACTGTTAAAATCTTAATCTATTGAACATGTGTGAACTTCCTTCCCCACCCTCCCCCAACAGTATGAAATTTAATCAACTAGAGTCAGGGATGACAAAAGGCACATCTTTGATACAAAGTGTGCTTACAACTCCCTCCCTCTATTTCCTCCTCCCTCCCTCCATGCCAGGTTTTAATCTGAAAATTGAAACACTCGGTTTAAGGTCATTGGAGTTAGTTCACATGTACAGCATTTGTTTTTTCCATAGCCTTGTCCTTGAAAGCAGATGAGCCATTTTTTCTGTAATATTCCCAAAACAAACAAACAAAAAAATCAAAACTGATCCAACAGAGACACCTAAGATGGAAAATTTTATCCCAAATGATTGAAGCTTGGCAATGCTACAAGTACCTGAAAAGGAACCATTAAATGGGAGGTATTAGGCAATCTAAATAGTTTTTACTATTAGCTTTGGCTTTCAAGTATGTATTAAAACCATTGTTTTACAGTTCCCAAGATGTTAATCAGATACATTAATTTTCCTTCCAAGTTGTCTACAGATACAGTAACCTAGGCAGCATCTCTATAACATTTAATGGTGATTAGGTGACAGAACAGAGCCTGCACTTTGGTCTTCTAGTTCTCTTTAAGAAGCCCAGCACTATTTGTGTGCTTTAATGACCCATATGATCCATATGGGTCTTGGAAGTATACAGTGAACTGAACTTTTACTGTCCAAATGCTTAGTTACCTAGTTAAGTTGACCATAATGATGAAGTAGAAGGCAGAGGCAGAGCAGTCAAAAGTGCCAGTTGTCATTCAAGTTCACTAATAAGAAGAGATCTTATTGCTACTGATGATGACCTTGAACAGATTCCTATCTGTGCAGATGGGTTTTTCAGACAATCCTTGGTCCGACATGTGGCATGAAGGGTTAAATTCCAGTAAGATCGGTGGAACTGATCAGTGCTGAGTTAAAACTGCTGAGTTTTAACTCACTGTTGCCCATGTGAAATGTCACAGTTCTACAGATATTGCATAACTTGAGATCTCTCAGACTTTGAGCACCTTTTGAATGTTTTTTTCCAAAATATTTCCAAAAATACTGAAAGGATCATTTTTCATTCCAAAGTTAAAAGGAAAGAAAAAAAGAAAAAAGAGAGAGAGAGAGAATAAACAAAACCATTATTAATTATTGCCAAGAAAACAAAACCATTACTAACTTTTACCAAGAAAACAAAACAAAATGAAACGACAACAACAAAAACGCCACAAACAAAACAACTACAACAAAACCAGGTTTTGTCTAAGTTACTTTGGTAGACAGGAAGTTGCACCAGTGTAGTGAGAGCAGAATTTTATCTTTCTTTTGAAATAAAATTACAGTATTTTTGTTGTGCCAAATTTTATTACTTTTGTTTGCTTTTCAGAAATTCATGGGCATAGAAAATGGTCATTTGCTTATGGAACCCCAGCATGTGCTATTTCAATTAAATTAGAGTATCCAGTAAATGAACTGGTCCTTCAGAGTTCCCAGGATGTTCACGTTGGCTCAATTTCCTTAAGACAGGATCTTTACCATTTTTTTAATTTGCCTTAGTTAGCATAGTTGGTATCTCAGAAGTACTGCACAGGATTAATTTTTGTTTGTTTTTGTCATTTGTGGTTTTTTCCCTGTAGAATGGCCATCTGTACATATATCATGGTTACATTACTTTTTTCGAGAAGTGAAACAAAGATACTGAAGTTCAAACACTAGTCCATTTCCTTTGTTAGGAAAACAAACAAAAGTGACCCAAATAAAAGATTTTCTTAACTCTGAAGGAACATTGTTTGCCACTGCAATAAAGTGTTGAAAATCAACTGCTGTGGCTCAGTATTGACGTTTCCTATGTCACCTCTTCCCACAAAGTGTTGGACAGAAATGGTCCCTGAAGTGTGTAGAGGAAAAGATTTCTGACATCAGCGCAGAATTTATTTCCATCCCAAGAGAATTTTCCAGAACTGCAGAAAAATGAGCATACTACCCAAGTTATGCCATTCTTAGACCATTTAAAGCCAGTTTAACTATCAGCTAAATCAGTGTTAGTAACAACAAAGAGTTTGTATGCTTTGTATACCAAAGCTTTAGGACCTCACGGTATCAGGTGGTTGGGAAGGTCATTCAATCTTAATCAACCTCATAGCCTTATATGAGAACATAACCAGGTGGATAGATGATGGCAAAGCAATGGATGTGGTCTATCTTGATTTCAGTAAAGCATTTGACACAGTCTCCCACAGCATCCTCACAGCTAAACTGAGGAAGTGTGGACTGGATGATCAGGTAGTGAGGTGGACTGTGAACTGGCTGAAGGAAAGAAGCCAGAGAGCTGTGGTCAATGGGGTAGAGTCTAGTTGGAGGCCTGCACCTAGTGGAGTCCCTCAAGGGTCGATACTGGGACCAGTATTATTCAATATATTAATCAATTATTTGGACAAGGGAATAGAGGGTGCTATCAGCAAGTTTGCTGGTGACACCAAGCTGACATGCCAGAAGGCTGTACTGCCATGCAGCGAGACCTGGACAGGCTGGAGAGTTGAGCGGGGAAAAATTTAATGAAATATAACAAGAGCAAGCATGGAGTCTTGCATCTGGGCAAGAACAACTCCAAGTACTAGTATAAGTTGGGGAATGACCTGTTGGAGAGCAGTGTAGAAGAAAGGGACCTGTGGGTCCTGGTGGACAGCAGGATGACCATGAGCCAGCCTTGTGTTCAAGAAGGCCAATGGCATCCTGGGGTGTATGAGAAGGGGGCTGGTTAGTAGGTTGAGAGAGGTTCTCCTTCCCCTCTACTCTGCCCTGATGAGACCACACCTGGAATATTGTGTCCAGTTCTGGCCCCCTCAGTTCAAGAAGGACAGGGAACTGCTGGAGAGAGTCACAAAGATGATTAAGGGAGTGGAGCATCTCCCTTATGAGGAAAGGATGAGGGAGCTGGATCTCTTTAGCTTGGAGAAGAGGAGTCTGAGGGGTGACATCATTAATGTTTATAAATATGTAAAGGGTGAGTGTCACGAGGATGGAGTCACTTCTCAGTGACAACCAATGATAAGAGGCAATGGGTGCAAACTGGAACATAGGAGGTTCCACTTAAATATGAGAAGAAACTTCTTCACAGTGAGGGTGACAGACACTGGAACAGGCTGCCCAGGAAGGCTGTGGAGTCTCCTTCTCTGGAGACATTCAAAACCCACCTGGATGCCTTCCTGTGTAACCTCATCTAAGTGTTCCTGCTCCAGCAGGGGGATTGGACTGGATGATCTTTCGAGGTCCCTTCCAATCCCTAACATTCTGTGATTCTGTAGCCTTAATGCAGACAGTGCCTCACAATCTCATCACGTGACCACTACAACCATTTCACACACCCTGTCGTCATGTAACATTCCTCTGGTGGGAGGGAAATTGTTTACATGGCAAAAATCTCATGTATTTTAGGATTTTTTTTTCATGTAATATAGCAGGGGAAAACAAAGATAACAGTCAAATTGCAAAGAGAAATGCTAGCATTCATCAAGTAGGCCTTTAGAAATACTTTTTTCTAGCTTCAATACCACCAGAAATGTTTGCTTTGGATTTTGGGACGTTTGAAAACAGATCTCCCCTTTGCAGCAAGAAATCTGAGAGTGGCATATACAATCATGCCAATAGCTGGTAGTTCAGCATGCTGTGTCTGACAGGGACCTCTGTCAGCTGCTTCAGAAAATGTTACAGAATCCATTGGCCACAGGAATATTCTTCTTAACCCATGTTACTTAGATGTTGATATCTGCCTTGAAGCCAAACTCCCTCTGCAAACTCCTGTGGGCTTTCGGAAATGCTTGTTTTGGATGCTACTATCTACACAAGTCCAAGATTTTTTTTGAGTTCTGCTAGACTCTTGACCTAAATGATACTTCATGGCATGAATCCCAGGCTGATTGCATGTTTTGAGTAATTATTTCATTCATATTCCATTCCCCACACCACAATTGGGAAGCAAAGTTTAGGTTAACCAGCTAGCTATGTATGCCAGCTCTACACTGCTTTATATTTTTATATGATTTAAAAGAGAATCAACAAGATCAGCAGTAAAACAGGCAGTAGAAGGAGGGAAGTGAATTTAGGGTGAGCTAAATGCTAGGCAAATACATAATAAGAGAATTAAAATCTAATTGGAATCACTGGACATTTTTTTCCCAGTGTTTTCAATAGAACTAACATTTCCCATAATTTGTTTTGTTCAATTATTTATTTTTTTTCTCAAAAGTGTTTGTATTAGTATATAATTTGGGAAATAAGCTGGTTTGACCTCCAGGGCACTAAAGAGGTCTAGTCCCAGCACAAATACCTCAAAGATAAAAAGAGATCAAGATGCTTCATGGTGCCCTTCTTATGGTCTACAGAGTCTGAAACTGTTGTCCTTTTGACAAATATTCTGTTTTTCATGTAATCCTTTTGAAGGCACATGGCTACTGATTGTTTGAGGGATTAAAAATCTGACAATCTAAGGAGGAAAATGTTGATTCTTTGTTCCACCCTTGGTATTTTGGATAGCACACTTCACAGACATGCTAACTATGGTGACTGTTGTTTTAATGATGTTGAAATTGTTGGCTAAAGCCTTCATCTGCGTAATTCAGTATTTTATTTTTCATCTGGAGGAAGGAGAGGAAGGAAGAAAGTGCAGTCTGATTTTCTTCATTTGAAGTTTTGTTTTCAGAAATAATAACAAGCACACTAGATAAGAACTAAAAAAAATAATTAGGGAGTAAGGTTACTTTCAGAGTTCTTTAATAGTGTGGTGTCCTTAAAAGTAAGTAATATTTGATATAGCCAATGCACAAAATTAGTCTAGTCTGTGCTTGATATAAACATACATGATGTCAGTAGGAATTCTTTTTATAATTGAAAGGAAAAGCAAATTTCTCAGTTTGTATATACTAGGGAAATATTTGTTTGCTGAGTACATGCTGAGCATCTTTCCTGCTTTTTCTCAGAATAGGCCCTTGTTTCTTTGTGGTTAGCCAAACTGGATACATGGTTCATGTAGTTTAAGGATTGCTTAATTTAACAAACCTCTGTCCTTTGTACTTTTCATTTATGCTGCTGACACATCATGCCACTGGCCGGATGTGCGTTACTAGTACAGTGTTTTTCTTTTTGATTTTGCCAGCTTCATTTGAATCATTTGTGCAGCACTGGATTGCTACTAAGCCTGTAGAGTTAGGATGTTTAGATTCTGTTAGATTCTGTGAAAGCTTCTTCCTTCCATTCCTTTTAGTGAAGACAGTACTGGTAACAATAGTGCCAAAGGAGTTTAGCAGAGACAGAGAAGCAGTAGAATCTGGTCATCACCCCAGGTTCTGTCTCTTCAGTCTAGCATCAGGTGGTGGAACTGACTTGGTGGACAGGAACTGGAAAACTTGGCCAACAAGTTAATCTCTCCTAAGGCAAGCGGCAAAGCAAGGTCTACTCGGCTAAGAATGGCAGAAGGGATCAAGTGGTTGAAGCTGGCTTTTGTTTACTCTGACCATTTCCATGATGCAATTTATGTATTGACACAAAAATAAATTGTGTATCAGTACTATTTCAGTAGTTATGAATCGCTGTGCAAAGAAAGAAACAAACAGACCGGCACAGCAGCAGTACATAGCCTCTAAATATAGCTTCATTGTCAGAAAAAGTGTATCTGGAACCAAATCCTAAGTCTCACAGATTTATATTTATATTTATATTTATATTTATATTTATATTTATATTTATATTTATATTTATATTTATATTTATATTTATATTTATATTTGTATTTGTATTTATATTTGTATTTGTATTTATATTTGTATTTATATTTATATTTATATTTATATTTATATTTATATTGTCTTGCTCCTTACCATTGACTCCCCCACCATCAAACAACTAAATTCCTTATATAGATTCATAAAATTGTACAGGTTGGAACAGACCTTTAAGATCATCAAGTCCAACCATTAATCTAGCATTGCCAAGTCCATCACCAAATCATGTCCCTAATCACCACATCTATATGTCTTTCTAATACCTCCAGGGATGGTGACTCGACCACTTCCCTGGGCAGCCTGTTCCGGTGCCTGACAGCCCTTTTGATGAGGAAATTTTTTCCTAATATCCAATCTAAACCTTTGCTGGCACAACTTGAGGCCATTTCCTCTCATCCTATCGCTAGTTACTTGGAAGAAGAGACCAACACCCCCCATGCTACAACCTCCTTTCAGGTAGTTGTAGACAGTGATAAGGTCTCCTTTGAACTTCCTTTTCTCCAGGCTAAACAGCTCCAGTTCCCTCAACTGATCCTCATGAGATTTGTGCTCCAGACCCCTCACCAGCTTTCTTGCCCTTATTTGGACACACTCCAGTACCTCAATGTCTTGTAGACCGGGGTGCAAAACTGAACACAGTATCCAAGGTGCAGCCTCACCAGTGCTGAGTACAGGGGGAAGATCGCTTCCCTAGTCCTGGTGACCATGCTATTTCTAATATATCTGGACTTCAGCACAGAAGAATATTTATGGCACAGCTATTTAAGTTACCTCTCTTGTATATGTGCTGTATACATGTAGTGCACTTTGCCATCTCTGTTCATGTTTCAGTTCTTCTTACATGGAAAATTCATAATTCACAGCCTAGACACCTGAGGAGCCATTCCTTATAGTTTATAGACTCAGTACAGCCGTGCACACCAATTGAAAGTGAGATTCATTTAGGAACAAGAGCAAACACTCATTCATCGTTATAAAAGCCATAGGGCTTCCATTTATTCAGTACTTAACTTTCTTGTTATCCAGATAGGGAATAAGCCAAGAGGCAGACACAGCAGAAAAAAATATTTACTCAGAGAAACTAGAAATAGATTAGCTGTTAGGAGACATTGAACTGGGACAACAGCAGGTTTAATGAAAGTGCTGTGGGAACATAAGTACATTGACAGCGGCATCTGAGGGAAGTAAGAAAAGACTTTTAAAAGGATGTGAGTGGTTAGATGAACAGAAAAGATTGTTGCAGGCATTCAGAGGGTGGATTGTTCTGCTAACTGGGTTTGACAGTAGCAATGTCTTCATACCTCACAGTTCAAAAAGATAAGTACAGAAAAGGCAGCCAGGTCCCTGAACTGGACGTGTTCTACCCCTGAATTGGCTTTGTATATCTAATTTGTGAAGTTTTTCTACGCAACATTTCTTCCATAAAGGGACTCACCACATAACCTTTTGGCAAGTTCTTCCCCGAGTGTGTCATGTCGGTGATCATATCCTGTGATCAAGCCTCTGAATTCAGGGCAGTTTCAGAATGAGTCTGAGCCTTCACAGGCAGTCACCAACCGCCACCCTCCAGAAACTCAAGGAAGCTGCTGGGGATGTGCTGCTTATCCACCTCCCTGGTTATCAAGTTGCTCAAGGGCATGAGGTTCAGAGAAGGACTATATGTGGACCTCCATTCTTGGGACACTAGGGAACAAGAAGAGAATATTAATGTCAGGAAACCCAATACTGATTTGCAGATCATCAGCTGCCATGTACCTATGCATAAGCTCACAGGACGGCATCTGTGATGCTAATCCTGAAAGTTACAGATATCTGACCTAATTTCCTAAGGCCAGTCTTCATTACCACTGTCTGACTGAACCTCTGAAGAGTGCTATAACCTTCAGGAAAGATAAACCAGAGGGATGGGAAAGAAAATGGAAAAGGGAGAGCTGCCTGCAGTGAAAGATGAAAGTGATGATTAAGCAGCCTTCTCCACTAAAGAGACAGGGTACAGCTGAGACTAGTCCTAATCAGTCTGAGGAAACAAATCCAGGAACGCACTGCACAGGAGATGTCATGGTTGAATAGGAGGAACACCCTCTATGTCATGGCTTTCTGCTGTAAAAGAAGTTCGTGAGAATAACTTCCAAGGAAGAGGGATAAAGATTTACCAGGTGAATAAATGACAAACAAACTGGTGTATTTAAAAAAGAAATGTTGACATATTGTGAAGATTAATATTTAAATGGAATGAAGATTAAGATTTAATCAGATTATTGTGGTTGCCCTAAAACTGAGAGGAAGGTGTGATCATCAGACTAGATTGCTAATACTTGCTGCTTTTGCTGCCTTCAGTGGTGACCAATTTACTTTTAAATTATTGACATCCATCCCACCAGGTTTTCACATTATCAAAACTCGAGAGATGAAGTTAGTGTTCTTCATTACTGGACTGAAAGCTGGGGTGGTATTCACATTGCAGTAGCCACGATGGTATAGGGATACATGAGAGGCCAAGCTAATAGGGAAAGACATGTAGTTTCCTTGGATAGCTGAGAAAAACAGACAAGCTTTACAGTTCACGTGCTTTTCCCAGTCAGCACTCTGATAGTCAAGCTGGGTGAGGGTGGCTCAGGCATTCAGTTCATATTGATGCCTGAAATTGCTAAGCAGAATTCGAGAGCCTGGTTGCTTGCAGTGCTGTCTCCCTCCACCTGCTGTTTGCTCTGTCTCCTGCAATGACAAGATAAGCCACCACTAAAGTGTATATGCACAAGAGCTGGGGGCAAATTTGACAGCCAGTGCTTGTCTTTCATTACAGAATGCTTTTAGATCCGTGAAAGAAGATCACTATAAAAGATGCTGGTATTTATTTTATGGCATTACTAATACAGCAGCTGCTAGATGGTACGTGGCATCATTTGAAATGTTCTCAGTGAAATTTCCTGTTTGTTCTGAGCACTGATTGCTTGGGTAAACCTTGTGAAAAGTTGGTGCATGCAATATGATCCCAGGCAAAAATACTTGTTTTGTCAAAAATGCCATTTGTTTGAATAGAGCTATAAATTACATTAAAAATATTTCCTTAAAGATTTCAGGTATAATGAATAGGCCATACTGTTAGCCTTGAAATGAAATCCAAGTGAATAATACATTTTGGATAATTTGAATGTTACTTCTTTCTCTCCTCACAGGGTAACCAAAATATACTCTGCTTTCCTCACTTGCTTTTCTCAAACATTTGATGATACAATTCAACTCTATATTTGAGTATTTGGTATTTATTTCAGTAGGTTGTTTCATTGTTAGTGTCCTTATCACAACCCTGGCCCAAATTTATGGTTTCTAAATTTATATAAAGACTATAGAGTGTTACCCAAATATTTGGAAGGTAAAGGTGGTAGTAGATGTTGATAATTCTTCGGACAAAATGTGTAGATCCCTGCTATAGTGTGAGATGTCTTTTTAGGCAATCACAAAAACTTGCAAAAAGATGCTGACTGCCTTTGGCTTGCTTATTTTGGCAGATGTGGCTCTTCGGTTCCTACCGGACCCAGGAGAGCTGGTAGCTTTTCTCTAGAGTGAGGACTTTAATCCTGAATAAGGTCTCCAGAAGAAGAGCCTGGATTAGGCAGGCAGCTTTCAATGCTATGTGTTTTAGTTCTATCTGATCTGAATTTAGCGAAATAATAAAGTTAGACTTAGGTTTTGTAATGATGGTCTGAGTGCTTTTTTGGAGGAGGTAGTTTTCATTTGTCATGAGCTGATACAACAAGTGGAGCTTTGCCTTTGTAAACCCTGCTCAAGGCATGACAGAAACTCCACAAACCCAAAGTATGTGACCCTGAATCCAATAGGTGCTCTGAGGTGGGAGGGCTCACTGCACTGGACTCTTGCCATCACTGTCAGTCTGTGGGTGTCATCATTAATTGCTAACCTTAATAAAACCAAAAATATATTCTCACTCTCCTTTTCTTAGAAACCCAAATACAAGAGGGACTGACTTTTATAAAGTACTTTGGCAATATGCATTCCCTAGTTTATCCCATCGGATTGGACTACAGCTGTGCGGAACATGTTGTGCTTCCTCAAGGGCACTCTTTTAAACAAGCCAACAATATCAGAACCTCGTGGGCAATACAAGACAGGCCTGCACATGCTTCTGCACATGTTTTCAGACTGCACATCCATTTAACCAGCAATTGCTGCAGTATCTCTCATAAAAAATGATAAATTTAAAGCTTCTGCTGCCTTTTTTTTTTTTTTTTTTTTTAATGTATAAGCTTTGTTTTAATGAACTTCATGTCAGGACCTTTGCTGAGTATGTTAAGGGGTCAGCCTGTTCCAGTGTTGTCACCCTCACTGAAAAGAAGTTTCTTCTCAAATTTAAGTGCAACCTCTTGTGTTCCAGACTCCACCCCATTCCTGCCCATTGTCCCAGGAGCCTCATAATCAGGTAACCGCTGGCCCTTCAGTCCTAATGCTGCTGTGTTGTAGGACCAGCCTCTAGCTCAGCCATGGACACTGTCAGTCTGATCCCTGACCCTTAACCTCTCTTATCACTATTGACCTACTCAGTGATCCCAGAACTGTGTCATACACAGTCTATACTCTACCAGACCTGGTATTGACCAGTGGAACAGACCATCCAGTTTAACTTTGAACCTGTCCCACCACCATGAACTGACCTGATGAGCAGCAGTCCCAGCTGAAGCCAGCCCATGTGTCTCTCTCAGGCACTGTAGGTCTGGTGAGGCCCCGTAGCTTCTGGCCATCATACTGTGCTCAGCTGCTGCCTCCCCATCCCTGAGGCAGCCCCGGCCCCTGCTGCACATTGGTGTTTCACAGAAGAACACTTCCAGAAAACTTCAGGTTTTTTTGATCAAGGTGAAAAGAGTGTCAAAATTTCTAGTCAGAATCCCAAAAGTTAAGAACTAGTAGGATCAAGTTTGTGAGAATGGGGTCCCCTTGTGAAATGCAGATTGTCTCCCATGGGCACGCATTATGGGGAAGTCAGGGCTGAATAGCAGCAGCTCTGAACCGGCGCGGGTACCCAAAGCAATGTAGCTGTGATGACATGAGGTGCAATAGCAGGTTAGTTTATTTTACTGAAGGATATGAAAATAGCTTAACTAACTTGCTGAAAACACTGTAGTGGGAAATCTGAGACACAAATAAGGGCAGAATTCACTTTTCCACAGTAGTGTTCATTTGTTACATGTGCTTTTTGTTCTTATGCCGACTCATTTATTTTGTGTTCTTTCCCTTACCAGTGAATACAAAGGAGATGCTTTGTACAACTTATTAAGGGCACAAATCCCTTTAAGTCCCACAGGACAACTCATATTCTAGTACTATATGGTAATGGCAATAAACTGTTGTATTCATACCCACAGAAAAAACAAAAGCCATCTAGCCTGCAAGTGCAATACTTTGTGATCTGTATTAGAAGAACATTAACATAATGTGAGAGTCCAAATGTGAGTACAGACCCACAGTGTTTGAAATAGTCATATGTAGGCATGTGTATGTGTGTGCGTGCATGTGTGTGTTAATATATCAGCAGTGAGTGCATGTGTGCACTGTTTCAGCCCTACAAAGTTGTTACAGCTGTGAATTCAGATGAATATAATATCTTCCTGAAACTTTTAGATTTCCATTTTATATGTGTCTATTACAGGTAGCTAGCTACCATATTAAAAAAAAAAAAAAAGCCACTAAAATGGCACTAAAAGGCAGCTGGAGTTCGGAGGACTGGAGATAGTAGAGTGAGGAAGAGAGCGGGAGAGAGAGAGAGGCAAGTTAACAGGCTAAAGCAAACATACATGGATATGCATCACTATATCACATTCCTGAAGAGAGTTGTGATTCATGAATGCTGGAGTTCATTGCATGGTCTGCAGGTAATGAATTCAGATGACTTGGAGGCTTTTTGTATGTGTTTTTCTCTACCCTTTGTCACTACTTTCCCTTACTATCTCATGATTTTCAGCTGTTGTCCTTTTCCTGCTTTTTTCTCATCTCTGTACAGGCTTTTTTCTCCTTCCTGAAGCTGGGACACTTGTAGGAAAGAAATGTTTTACTGAGCAATTTCTGGCTAGAAGATTTGACTGAATTACAGTTTGGATAGTTTTGATGGTGGAAGCAACATACGACTACCTGGCTTCTGGAAGATGCTTCTGCCAAATTTTGTTTGTGCTCTGAACTTTGGAGACACTAGAATTCATCAGTGAAATATTTGCAAGGGAATAAAAGTTATATTTCTTGAACCATACTGGGGAAAAAAAGGCTAAACTTTTTGTCTTATTTTTTCAAATTAGAAAAAAAAAATCAAGGCTGACACAGTAAGGAAAAGAAAACCAACTTGAATGGCTTAGATGACAAAATGAAAAGAAAATCAAAACTTAAAATCATGTGCCTATCAACAAGGTCATCCATTCTGGCTAAATTCATAAGTAACTTGACCTGTTTGGTTGTCACAATTAATTGTTGCTTCGTTAGTGTCAGTCTACATATCAAAAAAAAAGAAAATTCCTACTGTATTTGACATGAACACCGTACTTATGCAAAAAAGGTAGCTCTCCAGGCAATTACCACAAATTTGCTTTTCAGGAGTAATAACCTCTGTGTGAACTTACACATAGGATCATGATTTACCTTATTTCTGTAACTGCTACTGTCTAGAAAGAGTATCTTCCTCGCTTAGGCAGCAGTCCTGAAATCTGAACAGCCTGAGGAAAATCAAGATTACTGGTTAATCTGCTAATCTTTCTCCCTGAATGCACTCTTCAATACTGATGCAGGAAGCACGGCTATTTCAGGACAAAGGCAGTAGATATTAAAGTAGTATCTTTGAGATTTTTGCAAGGAAGGTATTCTGTATGATAAACAAACCTAAGAGGTGTTTAAGACTTCCAACACTTGAGCACTTTTGATGGAATGTCTGGCTGACCTCAGGATGACAGTACCCCTTTGGTCTCCTGAATTCTACACATTTACAAGTACTTTTGTCTTACTGTCCCACTCATCTACTTATTTTATTTGCTAAATATGACATAAAAGAAAGCAGTGTTGGCACTAGAGCTGCATTAATGAATTGCTTCTTAAAAAAAAAAAAATAGAAACTTTTTATTTAGATTTCACAACTGTTTACAAAATGCAAAATGACTTGCTCATCAAAAGGCTATTTATTTTCCTTTCAGAAAGAAAGATGGAAAAATGCATTCATAGTAGAGAAAGTGGCAAGCTACAGATTAACAATGCTGTAGGATGCATAACATATTGTGAGTTATACAAGCAATAAGTGGGAAAATACTGAGCTTTTGTGTGACGTGTTCCAAGAACAATATAACTCAGAAAGAAATAAATTAAACATACAATTGAGTTGACATAATACACTGAATAAATTTACCAAAATGTATCATTTTCAGTAGAATAAAGAAAACATAACATAATGAGTGCCAAGCATACTGAACAGGGTAAAATTCTTTGTGAAACTGATATAGAACTCACTGCACCAATTAAAGCTAATGAGTCAATAAACAAAGTGATTGAATGATGCTTGTAACAAGCATATGAAAGATATTGACTCAGGAGGACCACAGGAACAGATGAACTGTGGGGTAACAGATTTTGCTTTGCCAACTCTATAGGTACCAGCACATCAGCAGAGGTATAGGTATCAAACAGAAGCAGAAATATAAATACCAACACATGAGAGGAATCTACTAGATTCCTGTGACATAGAATGTAAAAACATGGGAAATTATAACAGTAAAATTATATCATGACACATCATCATTATCACATTTTGTTTTAACCACTATATGTTTTTCCTTAACTACTTTATAGATTGCTTTATGTATAAGTTGAAATTTTCTGTAGTTTTTCTAAATATGAGGAGGCTGAGATGAAGTTCTAATTTAGATTCTTCATCATCATAGGAATACACTAGATTCCTTTGCCATAGAATGTAAAGAGACGGGCAATTATAACAGTAAAGTTATATATTATTTTGCTTTGTGCATGAGTTGAATTTTTGTAGCTTTTATAGATACAAAGATGCTAAGAAAGGAAATAAAGTTCTAATTGAAATTCTGAAGTTAAAAAAATATATTTTTGAGTAGGGTTAAAGGGTGATGATCTGGTGCCAATGAGGACAGAGGTTTAATTTTGAAGTCTAAATCATTTTGTCATGTCTAAAATAAGCATATTTGAATATATTTACAAGAGCAGGGTGTGGGGTGGTACTACATAATAAGTTTGGATGGGGTTTACAGTTCTTTTGTGACTTTTGTTCTCTCTTCTTGAAAGCTTACTCTGTAATCAGGAGGAAACTCTCTTAGCTTTAGTGAGTAGTGATGTTGAGAATAATCTCACTTCATGAGAAATATCTGAATTATACCCACCTAGTCCAAGCTAGGTTCCTTTCACAATCAGTGGTTAGCAACGAGCTCTTCCAAAGGGCAATTCTGCCTGTTTTAAAGATGAATAAATGGAACCTGCATCCTTATATCACATGACACAACCAAGAGAGAAGTGTGCAGTTAACTTATGCCGAAATTTACTGATTGCTTTTCTTCAATAGTTTCTATAATCTTGGTAGTTTTCCTTTGCCCAAAATGTCTATAACTGCAGTTTCTTCACTCCTTTCTTCACAGCCTTCGCTCCTCTGCCACACTTTTGTTACTCTACCATGGCAATTAAATATGTGGCTTTCTAGATGAGGATTCTTACAAGCTAGGGTGGTGACAATTTTTTAAGAGGAGTTTCTCTCCTACACAGTCTTGCCTGAGAAGAGTCTGAAGGGAGGTGTGGATTCAAAGTTTACAGAACTTAAAAGTAATTTAATGGCCGTTTTTCTTTCCATCTTGTTATGTTGTTAGTCTTGCAGCAGTTCCTTTCTTCTTACCCTCACGTTTCCCTTTCTGTCCCCAGTTTGTTTATATTTTTATTCCTTGTAGGCTTTTTGTCATTCCAATGTTTCTGGTCAAAAGCCATGCCTCTGTTAGAGAAGGAAGTTTTTTCCCATTCATTTTAGAGCTACTGCTACAATACTTACTTAATATATCTAGATATTTCAAATAATGTTGAACAAACCTTATCAATGTACAGCCTTTGTTAGCAAAGCAGGTTTCTGAATGGTAGAATCTGTCTCTGGGAAACAGATTGTATATCCACCTTCAGCACTGAGTCTTGTGAACCTGGGGAGAAAGTTTAATTGTTCTGTGCCTCAGTTTCTGCACCTTTAAAACAGAAAAACCGAACTATCGATAGTTGTCTTAACATTTGAGATGCACAAATAAAAAATGCTGGAGACAATTATAGAGATGTTAGATTCTGATACAATGGCATAATTCCAGGATGTTGGAGAGACTGATTTTTTAAAAAATCCTTTAAAATTCAGAATAATTTTTCCAGAGGAAGTCTGTGTGTGACTAATTCAAAATAGTTTTATTTTTTTCTCTCCCTGTTGACTATTACCATACTTTTATTCTTTGACAACAGAGTTCATTGTTTCAAAATGATGGACCCAATTTCAAAGCAGTATATTTCAAGATGGCAACATGTTATAATTACACAAAAACTTAAAAAAGGTTTAATGAGTTATCAGGGTTTAGTAACCTTTACTAACCCTAAATGCTCTATGTTCCCAAGTGGTAAGAGTTTCATTCATGGGCAGTTTATGATTGCAGAGATATAGTGATTTCAAATTGGGTCCATCTTTTTGAAACACTCTGGTGTGAAGATGTAACTTCATTGTCAGTACTATATAGTAAACTACATAGTTTCCTGGCACATAATCATTATTGAAAATAATTAGAGGAAAGATTCTGCTACGTTGCTTATCTTGTACCTTGGTGTGCATTTTAACAAGGTTCCATTATGAAAGTTTTCTGAAACTTAAAAACAAAAAAATTCCTGAGGACAAAATACTACAATGTAGACTCCTGGAGGAGAAATGGCTCAGAATTAATACATTCCTTAAATCATTATGAGAAAGGCCACTATCAAAACAAGAACACTTTTGTATCAGTGATATGTGACTGTTATCTTGTTTACTGCAGAAGCAGCTTAGAGTGAGAAGGTTAGCTGAATGAGTGAGAAGTGCTTTTGCTACAGTTATACAATTAAATTCCTGGTCATAGCAGACCTAGATCTAGAATTTCTGGCACAGTGTCTTGCAGGCTAGAAAGCTGCTAAAAGCTTAAGACCTCCTACTATGATCTGATTTCAGAGACCTGTGTTACTTTAACACTTCATTTTTTTTTTTCCTATGGAATGTGATAAAATATAGATGGTGTTTTGAATTTTCTCCTTACACAAACTTTGTACCAGAGAAAAGTGACTCAAGTTTAGGTATATGCAGATAAAACCAATATATTATATGTGAAAAAAATAGTTACAAATTTAAGCACTTGTCTTTTGATTTTTGACCACTGTATTTGCATATAATCTTTGCTCTAGAGTGTTTAAACCTTACAGTGTTCAACCTTGCTAGGATTCAAGTTTGAAGTCATTAATAAATATATGAATGTTCATAACAGTAAGAACTCTGTCTCAGTAGAAGATTTTTTTCCTTTATCTCATGATTAAACCCCTGACAGAGTAATGAAACAAAAGATGACTGACTTTAAAAAGAAAATAATTTCTCCCATAGAGAGCCTGAAGCTAAAGTATTTGTCAGGTTTAAATCTCTGGGTTTGAAGCAGGTCTGGAGCAGATTAGAAAGAGTGCCAAAGAGGAACAAAATCAAATACAATTGCTTCTTGTTTGAAGAATGGTAGATTGTTAGCCGAAGTTTCTGTGTATTTCCTGACAGTTTGTGTATGAGGAAACATTTTGTGAATAAACAAATTATATGAAGAAATTACTTACGATTGCTCATAAGTGATTTCTTCTCTGGACCAAAATGGGTGTGTTTCTTTTTCAAAATAGCCATGCTATTATTGCAAGCTTTCTTCCTCCCTTGTTCATTGCTGCTTGCTTTCCCTCCTCATTTGAGTCACGTACTTTGAAGCGGTAATCCAGCTGAGAGTAGGAGCCTGATCTTCGTTGCCACTTCTTCTTGCAAAGCACTAAAAGCCGAGTTGTCTTTCCTCCTCTCTTTTATCTCAACTGTTAATTAACCTATGGAGGAAGCATATGGAAAAAGAATAGTGTCTAAGGCCTATTGATGAGGCAGAAAATTAGATTTCAAATCTATAATACACTACAACTAATAGATTACATTTTAACTAGATATAACTGATGTTAGATTTCTACTTTCTAAAGGAGCTGTGGTAAGTTTTGAATAAAAAATGTAGTATGCGAAGTTAAATAAAACCAACAAAGAGTCATTAATTTTAAACTTGACACTGGGGTATGAGCCAACATCATAAATGAAACAATGATTTATCAAGGAAAGTAAAGCAACAGGTTGTAGAAGCTAAATGGGCACACAGATATAGCTATTTTCCATTAAGAGATTACTTGAACTAAATATACAAGTAAGTAGCAAACTGGAACAGATTCAGTAGAGCAAGGGTAAAATACAGGTTAAAACGTCTTATTTACATGGAGATTCAACTGTCCCAACTTCATACCTCTGGAAAGTTCTTGCTGTGTAGGCAAAAGTGCCGGAAATGCTGAAATTAATGTGAACAATATTGATTTAAGCTGCTTTGTAAAAAATTTCCTCTATCTACAAAAAGAGAAATTTTTATACAGATAGAAAAGTATTTTACAATTTATCCACAAGACTAAGGAATGTGCCCTTAAAAGTAACAAACAAAATGCACATTTATGTACAACTAAAAACCTTTCTTGGGTGATAATGTTTCATCTTACTACTATCCAAAGTCTTTCACAAGAAAATGCAATGAATTTAAAATGTTCTTACTATTTCCTGGAATTTTATTAAAGCCTCTCATGCAGTTCACCACATTCTACCAAAAAAACCCAAACAAACAAACAACTACAAAATTCAAAACTTACACAAATAAACAAACAAACAGCAACAACAATAACAACAAACCACCAAACAAACAAACCACCAAAACTTAACAAAAGCATATATAATGATTTATCTAAGATGTAAGAAACCGTGGTAGAGGCAACAAATACTTTCTAGAGAGCTCAAATTGCAACATTGCAGAATCTTGATTTGTCACATATGCAAAATGAATAAGCATGAGATGTCTTCTGTTGGTGGCACAGGAAGAAGTGGCCCTCTTGAAATTAGACACAGATTTGTTTACATTTAGTAGAAACATAAGCAAGAGAGAAGAAACTTCCTACATGTTCAACATTTTCTTCATTCCCATGAGGAAGTTCTAACATGCACACTTGCTTGTACTGAAAAAAATGTTATATTTTTATTATATCCACAGGCAGCATAGTAAACATGGACAGACATCTACGTAGTCTGCTGTAACATTAAATGGCCTATAGTGAAGTAGAGGCTTCTACATGTAACCACTTTCTTCTGTCCCTTCTTCTAAACAATAGAAAAAAACCCTGTCAAAATAACATAAATCTTTAAGAAAATAGATGAAAAATTTGATAGCAACCTGTATTTAGCATGAATATTTCATAGCGTAACACCAATGAATCATGGATTGTAAGCAGACGTGATTTTCAGTTCAGAAAAAGAATACCTTCACTTACAGAAAATACTGTCAGAGTCACCAGTGCAAGATGTTGATGTAAACTCCTCATACAGTGTGGTTTGTGCTATGTATTTCATGCTCAATGGTGTTAACAAAAGTCTTTCTGCAATATCTAGTAAACATAAAAGTAAGAAAGAAGAAAAAGAAGGAAAATAAATTTAAAAAAAGGAAGACAAAAATATAAAACAGGGACATTAAAATGGTCCTTTTCTCCAAACTTTAATTCCTGGAATCAGTCTTCTGACTAAGATATACCAACATGCTGATCAACATTATTTTCAGATCTCGCAGTCCAAAGTGCAGTAACTCATTAGAGAATAATGTCCTAGGAAATCCAATTGCAGTAATTTTCAGTTACTAACTACTTTATTACTTACAGCCATTTGGCTTCCATGAATTTTGGGTTATACACATATTTAGATGGGAGTAGAAGGGCAGGAAAAAAGTGTGGGTATTTCCACATTTTCATGTAGGATCTAGAAAAATGAGAGCACAATACCCTCTCATATCCGACTTCATGAAGAATAGTCTTGTTCAGCCCAAGTAATTAAAAAACATAAATATCTGAAAAATACGAAGTTACTATGAGTTACGAAAAATAGAAACACTCAATAAGAGGAACAGGTATAATCCCTACACAAATCCAGCTACCTCCTATAGCTCACCAAGCCTACCTCAGGTCTACTGGACTGAAAAGTACAAGAAACACCAAGATTTAAATCCTGAATCGTGTTTCTAACACTGTCTTTGCTGTAAAGTCACTCAACTTCCCTACTTCAGTTTCTCTACAAACTTCAGAGTCTTCTTTATTAACATAGGATTTTTGAGGAACCACTGAGGAAGAAATAATTTTAAATTGAATTAAATTTAGCAGTACAAAGTAACAATCTTGTTAACGATGAAAATGTCCTCTGTAAGATGGATATTCATCATCTGATAACAAGAAAGGAGAGGAAAAAATTAGCATAGGTTAGCTAATTGGAAAACGACCACAGGTCCCCTACTTGCTGTGGCTATGAAGGAAAAACACATTCCCAAGATGTACCTAGAGACGTATTTTGTAGAAAAGATTAGGTAGCTCATGAAAGCCCTCATCTAGAAAATTGTATGCAGTTCTACTCGCTTATTTTTTAGGTGCATTTGTTGAAATGAAATCACAGAATCACAGAAATACAGATCTAAAGGAGGCCTGAAGTAGCAATTAAGGAAAGAGAAAGGCTGTTATACTAAATGAGAAAAAGAGCTTGGTTTGTTTGCCACAGCAAAATGAAGCCTTAGAAGAAATAACAGGTGTTTTCTGTAAATGCAGTGAGGAGGTGCATTTATACCAGAAAAAGAATGATTCTTAAACTTGTCATAAATAAAGTTAGGTAGGAGATTAGAATAATATTTCTAGCCACCAAAGGTATGAGTCTCAAGGATTCCAGTAGGAGTAGTGTAGGTAGGCATCTTAGCCACTTTTTGATTCCTTCATGGAAAGGATTATATGACATGGAACAGCAAAAGATTGACAGGTTTTTATGTTGTCAGATATGTAAATTCAACATTATAATTCCACATAAGTTTCAGTTATAAAAATGACTTCTTAGTGAGAGACAAGTATATCTGTGCTTGGATAATGGAGGAAAATTTGAGAATGCACATGGTTTTAAGGGAGAACTATTCAGCTTGGGTTTTTATGTTTTTGGTGAGAAAGACAGTATGAAGTAATGAACTGGATGAAGACCATGATTATTGTTTTGTCTAGGATTTGTCTGGAACCAAATTTAAGATAACAAGGAATTAGTTCAATGTCACTATTTGTTTCTAATATTTGAGAGTGATTATGTCTGTCCTTGATAAGAAATCATGCATAGATGTCAGCTAATTGACTAGCATTCAGTCCAGTAGACCTGAGGTAGGCTTGGTGAGCTATAGGAGGTAGCTGGATATGTGTAGGGATTATACCTGTTCCTCTTATTGAGTGTTTCTATTTTTCGTAACTCGTGTTTACCAAATACTGTAGTGTTGATTTCAGGCTGCTGTAAAATAGTCACATTCTGGTATTGCTGAGGAAAGCTATTGCCCATCCTTGGTTTGTAAATGGCTTTGGTCTGCTTTAAACATAGACCAGGGCTTTTTCCATTTTGAGATTACATGGTTTGCATGTATTACGAGGGATTGAACTCTAAATCAATCCAGAAACCATAGCTGGTACAGAATGTGACACCTGACACTTGAGCACTGTGTTTTGGCAGCATACAGGCCAAACTGAATTCTTACAAAAGTCTCTGCAAATTTCCAGATGCAGTTGAAGACACAGATTATTTTGCAAGAATGATTTAGAACCTACATGTTTCAGAAACTGTTTTATTCCCTCTCTTGTTCTGGCACAGTTCTGCTTGGTGGAAGTATTTGAGCTGGATCAAGACATTAGAAGAATAAATGAGTAAAAATGTAAGAGAAAAAAACAACCAAATATAAGGATTTTTTTCTTTTAGGTACCTTCAGCTTTGAATCAATTTTTTCTGTCTCTTGTTTGGTGTTATGTTACCAATATTTAATTTTCTTGTGTGCTCAAGAGACCATTAACCTCTTCCCAGATCATGAAAAAAAGAAAATGGCATTTGTAAGAGAAGGCAATATTATCAGATTTTATTTTTCCTGTGGAATTGTTTTGTTGGTATTGGAGTATAGTAGCAACCTCTAAAGATCAGGTTAAAGATTGGAACACATATTCTCCTTTTATCTGTTAGATTTTACAACACAAAACCATGTGGTAGCTTGCTTTTCATTAGGTGAGTGAATCCCTGGAGACACTAACTATCTTCTCCAGAAGACCTGACTTCAATCATGACTTCTTTTCCTCAAGGTCCCAGCCATCAGTGCTAAAAACATCTATTTATTACACTCAGGATATGAAAGATATGTATAAAAATCAAATGTCAAGGTTTCTTCTGTTTGTTTTTAATTCCAAAGAAAAGCTTTCATTCTTTCTTGTGTGGGGATTTTGAGGAAGATGACAAATAAATTACAAAGCTTGAGAAAATTGCTTCCAGACAACACTAGAAAAGAACAAAAAGCCACTGAAACCATTTGACTCAGCCTTAATTTCTTCCAATGAAAAAAAAAGAAACACACAAAAAAAAAACCCAAACCAAAAACCAGCTGGTCTCAAAAGGAGAAGTATTAAACTTTAGAATGAACTGAGATTGTGATAAATAAAATACAGGTTAGATGAAAAAACTTTGTTGGTGTGTATACATGTGAAAAACAGAGATGTTCCAGTGAACCTTTCCACCTTGGGAAGCATAAAGTTGTGTTATGGGGTTTTTAAAATGTTTTTACAACCAGCTCATATAAGAAAAATATATACAAAAAATATTTGAATACCGTGGTGGTACACTGTTCTGTATGTGGAGAGCTCTGTATCTCCCACAACTATCTCTTTGTACCATGTGTGTTGGCATCTCTGTGTTGCAAAACATACAAAGTGCACCGGAGTACTGTTAGATCATGTAATGAATGTACCAAAACAAGCAATCGGGGAAGAGCTGCGCATCTTCCTGCTGCAGTACTGTCCCTTGGCTTCTTCCTGCTGTGACCTGAAGTACCAGATGCATCTGGTTAACAGGTTGCTTGGCTAACTGTTTCTAGCAGATATGAGTTAGAACACTTCAGAGATGCTTCAGAACTGCACAGCATTATGTTAACATATAGATCTGGTTGGAAGAGTATACATAGGAAGCTGTTGTGACAGTCTCATACCCTGTGCATGAGACCTAACGTGAGGCTTCCACTAAATGGGCTTCTTCATGAGAGGGTGATTACATCAAGAAATATATTAATATGTTCAGTATTTTGGTGATAGCCTCTTCAGAGAAATGACACCATAATTTAGTATAAAAATATTGACACTTTAAAACTATAACCATGCTGAACACAGTACAACATGTAGATGGAAGAAAAGGTGCCCATTCTGCCCAATCCACAGTATAACTTTGGACAGAAACGTGTACTCCTTTGAAGGTGGGTGCACAATGAAGTGAAAGGACTTGCCCAAGCAGCTGGTCAGTGATACCACCAGGAATACACTCCTAATGACACTCTCTAATGCCCCAGCTACTGAAATACTAGACCAACAGTAGAGATAAAACGTGTTCTTACTTATTAATGAAATTGTAAGAAGCTGCCTTACACAAAATGTGTTCCAGTTTATGAAAGCATTGATTTGGTTTGGGGGATTTAACTGCGATTTTCATGCATAAAATTCAAACTATTGCTAAATTTAAAATAAAAGAAGCTGCAAATGAAAAATACATGTTCCCTTCTTACTAAGTGGAAGGTTTTCCTTTTAGCCAAGTCTTCTCAAACCAGGAATAAGTCCCAAAGAGAAACAGTGGGGTTGGCTCCTTCAAAAGCAAGGGCCTGAGGCAAAGCAAGAGCCTGGTCGTGCTGCTTTCATCTGGTTCAGCTCAAGCAAACAGACTCACTTCTCAGCTGAGGAATGTGAGGCCATTGCCACTGGGTCAAGTCCTGGGAGGGGAGTGTGGGCAGTGCCCTTTCAGTCCACTTTCACAGTGCGATGGAAAAAAAGACATCCACCCATGTACTTGCACGCACGTGCCTGCTCACACATGTGCACAAACAGTATGTGCATGCACACGTTCTTTCCAGTATTTGCCAAGCTACCTAGCTCCCTTCACTTTCCTCATTTATTTATTTATTTTTTCTTTTTAATCCAGCTCAGGCAGACTTCTCTGAGCTGGAAAGGAAATATCAATAAAAAGAGTTTCTGTCTCACTGGAACACCACCTGGCTGCTTTGTGTGCATTGCCTGTGCTGCTAGGTAGCCACTCCAACTTCACAAGCACACTGTTCTGCATTTTTTTACCATCCTTCATCACTATCTGAAACAAACTGACATTAGTTTTGGCAGAAAAGAAGGGGGGGCAGAAAAAAGGCAGTTCAAATATACTTATCTGAGACTTCAAAAAAATTTGATGCATTATCAAAATAGAAAAACAGCTGCAACCAAAGTGTTTTATAGCTTACTGTGTAATCATAAAGACACACATTCTATAAATCACTGTAAGTGCAATGAGAATGTGGCAAGGGCAGTGTCGAATGACACTAGGATGCTGTTAATCACAATTCTCATGTAAGCCTATGGTTATTTTCCAGCTGTGTGATTTAGCCTGAAAGAGCCCTTATATTTAGTTATTTACCTGAATTCCCTGAGGTGATCTGCTGCAATGGGGCACTTAGAAACATGGTGCCACATTTTGCTGCCAAGTCTCATTCCTTTCTGACCAGGAATGCTTATGGGGAAAACCTGCAGGTGCAGATGAGGACTCTGTTTCTGGTTATCTATGGAAGTAAATCAGCAAATGAAAGGTCAGGAAGAAGAGATTTGGATTGGGTAGGTTTGATAGTTGATCCTGTGAAATCTTTGTGTTTCTTGAATTAAATGCACACACTTATTTCCTTAGACAGAAGAGCTGTACCCTCTCAGCCCACCTCCTTTATTTTGCCAGCTGTTCTGTCTGTGCTTGTGTGGTCTCAGCAATGCATGGTACGTCCTTCATTATTTTGACTCTCTCTGAACCATGAAAACTTTTCCTTATTTTGGTTATTAAATTCATGAAAGGCAGCAGTATACAAAACTGATGGTATCCGATGGCATTATTTTGCCAGTCCATTCAGAGTCTGCACCAGACCAGCTGTAGTAGAATGCAATGGTCACTCCCACTAATGAGCTCACTTATTAGAGCTGGAAGCAAACTGATGATCACACTTTCCTTTGCCTTCCCTTCATCACTCGGTGTGTATTTTGGTGTCAGCACCACAGCCGTTTTGACTGATAGAGAGATGGAGTCATCATTAACAATATCCTCAAGAGGATATTTTTGTGGGCTTCTTGTGTCTTCTGGTATTTGATATTAATGCACATTTCTGAAGCCATCACTTTCCCTTGGGCTGTGTTTGTGCAGCTATCATTGATTTCAAGTGAATGGATAATCACACCTAAAAACCAGTGTTAAGTCCAGGACAAAGTATATACCATTCCAAAACAAAGAGACACATGTCTGTAATTAATTTTGTTAGGATGATGGAGACGTGTATAGATTTTTGTAGGTAGTTGAATTTAGGTTTGGCATATCGTCACTAGCTTATGAAAGACTCTCACGAAGCATGAAAGCATTTTCCAGGCTCTGGACAAAACTGTTTTTCCCGTTGCCACAATTACAGCAGCCAGCACAGTGATTACTACCTTCTGATAAAATGTAGCCCATAGGTATCTTTTACTTCTGACTTGCATTTAACAAATTCTTAAACCAGATGGTGCCATTAGGTTATATTGCTTGATTTCATGCATAAGCCATACAATCAGGTATGATTTGAAGACATCAAGAGAGGTATTCAACTACTTTCAGTTGTAGTTTGTTGCAGAATGTTTCAGTAATTTTAAATGTTTATTCTTTGATTTACTGTAGTACCTATGAATTTTTGGCCTGGGCTCACATGTGATTATGCCAAGTTTCACAGGCATGTAGAACAAAATTGAGTATGAGTTGCCAATTGCCATGATTGTTCAAAGTGCTAATCCCTTTCTTTTGGCCAGCCTCCTACCTGAATCAGCTCTGAATTCTCCTGTAGGCTGTCTTGCTGAGCATACTTACTTCTGCTGATTTACTCCACAAATTTGAGTTTTAGTAATTTGTTATTTTATTGCCAAATTGCCAAGGAAGAGCTCTGATTAAGCACACTGGTGTAAGTTTTGCCCAGAGTTACTGATTAGATTTTGGGTAAATCCCACTGTAATATGGGGATACTCTTCTGTAGATGTACCTACACATCTGGGTCTGCAGAGCCCAATATTTTAAAGGATCCAGAAGAATGGTTATACGTGGTTGTGTTGTTGATGAGTAAAAGCTAATGAGTTGAGTGTGCAGTTCAACCAGACAGTGCTAATAGCAGCACTTACAAATCACTTTCAAGTTCTTTGGTATAGAATGTATCTGCATTTTGGGGGGAGAAAAGAGAAGGAGAAGAGAAAATCCTCCCCACCCCCTTAGAGGGAAGAGAAAATCAAACAAAGCAGTAACGTACATACCCTTTTTCACATTTCAACACCCATACATTGTACATTGCAAGCACTTTTACCGCTTCTTCACAACAGACTCTTCATATTTTGAATATTTAGTTAGCCACAGCCCACTCCTCTCCTGTTATTATCTCTCAGGTCTGACTTCGTTGCTACATATGTGAGTTCTTCATGACTGTTATATTAGCTTTTGCAAATAGAGATAAGAGAACAGTGAAAAGTGGAGTTTGTAGGAATAATAGATTTTCCATATAACTTTAAAAAATACTGGGAAGATTTCTTAGGCAAAAAAAAAAAAAAAGGTTGGTATAATTTTGCATGTGGCAGAAAAGACTGATTTGCTGCTGGGAGAATGAATAAATTAAATATTTAGACTACAATCTGTTATTGACATTTTAAAGATAAATGTATGTATTATGCAGGTAAAATCAGAGCTTTACATGAATTGGGAACAAAACAGATTTTCACAAGTTCAGTATTTTCTGTTGCAAAACAGAATGAAGTAATAAAAATTCAGAATTTCCTCTGAAGGAAAATTGTAAAAAAAAAAAAAAAAATATTATTAAGCCATTTCCTTTAGATGAAACTGAAATTTTCTGATTTCATTTTGCATGGTTTTGTGTAAAGACTGCTAAAAATAAAACAAGAAAACTTGAAAAGATTTCTGAAAAGGAACAATCATTTTCTCTTTCTTCTTTTGGGATTCTCATCTTTGCATGAAGCATCTTGCTTGTGATAAATTTACCAAACAGAAAAAAAAAATCCTCATAAGATTTCTAGTGTTCTTGAGATACACAAAACATGTCACAAGTGAAGCCTATGAAATACTAAGTTTTAAAAGAACATCAACCTTCAGCTCAGCTCTACCTGACAGAGTAGGTCACCAGCAACAGAGCAAAGAAGAGCAGCAACTTTATGAGCAAGTTCCAGTGATAGACACAAGATAAATTGATTTGATCAGTAATGTGATGTGGCACAAGCATAGAGAGTAGTTTCCAAGACACTGGTGGCACAGAGAAGACTTTTACTGTGTTGTCAAATAACTAAGATTCGTTACTGCATAGCCTCACACTGAAATGATATGACATCACACATTTGCCAGAAAAACATGGTGTGACATGGTGTGGACCAGTTTGTTCTCCACATGATTTCCCTAAGATAAAATCACAGGTTTTTATTTAAACATTTTCAAATATCCATGCATACAATGGTAGCATTTAATTATAACTGAATGCTTGTAAACAGTCTAAAGTAAAACTGTCTGCCGTGGTCATTCCAGAATCATAGAACCATGTGAACATAAAGCTGGAAAGGACATTGACAGGTCATCTAGTCCAACATCCTACACTGAGCAGCATCCAGATTTCATAGGCAAACACACAAACACAAGCACCTATATAGAAGTAAGACCATGATATAGCATGTACACTCTGGATTTATTGTTTGACTTCCCAGACATGCTAGACTTGCACATCTGCAGAATTTCCAGTATTTGGGTGCAGCAGATCTGGTTTATTATTTTCTTTTTTTAAAAAAACGAAAACAAAACAAAACAAAACAAAACAAACAAACTAACAAACTAACTAACTAACTAACTAACTAATTTCTGGGCTTCAAATGTATACGATCAAAGAAAATTATGTTTTAGATGCAGTGAAGACAATTGCAATGAAAACCTCTAAATAAAAGAGGTTTACTCTTTCATTTCTTATCTGGAACTTTGACATCTTCCAGCTTTGCCTTTGAGCATTGGTTGTATTAAATACTGGCCCAGAATTACTGGCCCAGAATGATGGAACACACTTGTTTCAACATTTATTCCTAGTTTTGAGTAATCTAGATTTTAAAACCTCTGAATGTTTGGTGCAAAAATGGAATCAAGTTTTGTGTGGGTTATTGTGAAAGAAAAGTTTTGCCAAATGCCTCCTCATTTTCTCATTCAGTTACTTAATTTGTGGGTTTTGATCAGTATTGTGGGCTGTCCTCAACCTTTTCTTTGCTTTGAATTTTCAAAAGAAGAATGGATTTAGTTGTGTGGTGATGTCTACTGAGTGGGAAGCAATTTCTGCTGGAGGTCTGAATTAGCAAAGGTTTAAATCATACTGGAGCAAGACTATAGCCGACAACATTTGCATTAAGAAATAGTTACTAAGACTGTTCTTTAAGTGTTATTTTAGGACAGACATTAACAGTTAAAAGTCTAAGTCGTGCTGAAAGTTAGGCTTAGATGGACATATTTTGTCAGTCAAATTGGAAATTTTCCATAAATCACCTCAGCTGAGACAAGCAAAGTAAAATATTTCTCTTTTGAGTGTCATCTGCATGCATATTCACATTATTATGTGTTTTCATTTTTCAGGTGCTTAATACAGACTCCGTTTTGCCTTAGATACACCTTCATCTTCCAGATGCCCCTGTGCTCTACATCATCTCAGCTACTCAGCTGAATCAGAACACTTAACCAGTGAAATGAAACATTTTTGCCCAAACAAAACTCTTTGTGTATTATTTTATTCACCACTTTTAGGGGAGAGTTGCTTTGTTTTGTTCTGCTTCATATTCATTTCTCCAACTCTGTAAAACAATATGAAGATTGCACTTGGCTCTGAGCGCACAGTAACTTTTATGCCCTTTCTCCCCATATTACCTTGGAATTTCCAGTCCAGGAAATATTCTTCATATTTCTATCATGACCTTGCCACTTGCTGCAGGTAGTTCTGTAGCCTGTCCGTGTTTCAGCAACCATATTTTTGCCATAGACACCTATGGTTTGGTTTTGAACAGATACTAAAGCTGCTGTTTTTTAATTCCTGGGCATGAGCAGAGTGCAAATTGTACCTGCATCGGTATTTCTTGTCCAGACAGTGGATTCTTTTTGAATCCAAGTAGTCAAGAGGTTTTCAAACAGTCAAGAGGCTTTGGCACTCATACTGACTACAAATCTGTCTTTATTGTCAGTGCTAGAGGAGACTGATGACCCTAAGTCTGACACTGAAAATACTCTGCCCCTTCACTATGTTAGGTTGGAAACATTGAGACCTGTGGTCCATAATAGTCACTAGCAAGGCTCAGTAAAGCCAGGATTCTCAAGTTCTAGTTTGGTTCGATCACGTAACAAGTCCACTTTGGTATTTTCTAATATTTCTGTGTTTCAACACCTAGGAAATTGAACAGCAATAGCCACCTCCATGAAGAGGTTGCCCTGATGGATAATACGTTAGGAATAGTTAAAGCTACCAAAGTAGTTTTTCTCTATAGGAGATGGAGAGGTGCACCACCAGAGTTTAAGCAACAAATGTAACATCAACTGCAGTTGCAACATCTACAGTGCATGTACAGCAGTGTTGTTGTACATACGATGAAACAAGAATATAAGAGAAGACAGTTGTTGTGAGGGATAATATATTTTATTAAAGCAGCACACACTTTTTTGCCCTCACAGTGCTGGGAGGGCAGATGTATTTCCTCTTCTTTGGTTTGCCAGGTAGATGAGAGGCCAGTTCCGTTTGACAACAGGAGCACCTGCAGGAGAGGCTTGGACAGAGTGCAGAAGAAGAATGCAGAAAAACTGGCGTCATTGGAAATAACTTTTCTTTCACCTTCATTACTTATCCATATGCATTAACACTGTGGGCGATCACATGCACTTCATATATGCATCAATTATCTGAATTTAAAACACCTGTTATAGCTTCTTCTGAAAGACAAGGTGGGAGGAGTAGAGTCAACACAGTCATTATTGTGTAGATCCAGAAGCTATGTTCCTACGCTATATTCCTACAATGCCAGAGAAAAGAAAGAGGGGTAAGATTCTGTTCTGAGTAAAGGGAGAAAATAAATCACAAAAGTCTTCGATAAACTCCAGCAATATGGGAACTGTTCAGACCTTCTAACTAGTCCTAATCCACATGACAAGCAGTAACATCGATGGGCATGGAGTGGTACAAGCTGAAGCTGTTCCTTCAGTAGAAATGTTTGACATAATTCCTCAAAGCACAAGGTATAATACTGATAAGTATAACTGGTAATTATATTTTGTTGGTTTCCTTCACATTTGTAACTTTTCCAGTCTGGAAATCAAGAACTAAAGCTTTGGTTTTCTTTGATTAAACTTTTGTTTTTGCTTTTAAGCTAGTCTAGTGGAAAGACTGAATCTGGATAAAGAAGATTTGAAGAAAGCAGCTTCCCTGGAGAGTAACTAATCCAGTAAAACTGTGCAAGCGACAGCTTTCCTTCCTGCTAGAAGCTGAGATATGTCTTCTGCCAGGATATAAGGACTAGTTTGAAAGTGTTATGAGCAAGTATTTAGGTTTAGTGGCAGAAAGATCATTTATAGCTGTAGAGAAACCTCAGATAGTTTTAAAAATTACTTGGATGCTGTTGAAGCTTCACTCCAAATCTTCTTTAATTCTAAAAAATATTCTGTTAAATATAATGGTTTTGGAAAACAAAAACAAAATTTAGAATCAGACAATATTGGTGATTTACCAGAAAGATTAAGTAGTGAATCTTCTGAAAAATGCCCCAGTAACTACTACTGGTCTTGTTCTATAGTTGTTTTCCTTCAGAACTCTCACTACCACACTTCCTAAGATCATTTGTCATCAGGAATGCAAATCAGCTGAATCATTAATTTTAGTATCTTCTTAAATTCTATGGTGGAACAAATAGCTGTGAACACATTAGTCTGATTAGGATTTGTTCTTCTACTCTTATTGGGATGAAACATTTTGTTTGACTGAGGCCACAAGTGACCTGATTCCTATGACCATCAAATTAAAGGTCAAATTGAAGAGCAGGGATCAAATCTCTTTCCTCATAGGCTACTTCAGAAATCTATGAGAGTGTTGCACATGTTCATTAATGTCTGTTGCACAGGATTTTTTAATGTAGTTGATAATGCAGACCTAATGTCTAACTTTGTTCTTTTGGTTGTCATATACTGGTTATTTTAAATTCAGCAAATCATCCTATCATGCTAAAAATCTTGAATTTAGTAGTTTTGTCTATGGCCTGATTGGAACAAAAGAGGGGAAAAAAAAGGAGTAGTTGATGAGACTAAAAAGGGGCTAATAAAAAATAATCATCCTTTTCTCTTTTACTTCTTTCCCCATGGAAATGAATGTAAATCTGGCATCTTTAAAAATGAAGGCTAATGGTCCATCAGAATGGAATGCTTGTAAATCTAATGGTTTGATCACACTCAAATACTAAATATTGGGCAACCTAGAAATTCTAGTGGAAGATATTCTATTTTCAAGAACTCTTTCCAAGATCAAGTAAGTCACTACAATATTGTTATGTGTGACACTGAATATGACCGAAACAACTTTGAGCACAGCTGAGTTAGTTGGAATTACAGATTTCAAGACTTTGGATGATAGGCAGTCTTCAGCAGAGTCTGTGATATCTACTGTTTGATGTAGCTGCCCTTTGAACTACTTAGTGTCATCGTTTCCTATCCCTCTAATCCTATAATCCTTGTCAGGTGAAGAGCAGATTAATAACAAATGCATTAGCAGAACACAGTGGATATCTGGGTCCTGCACTTCCAGCCTGGGGTTACTTTGTACTTACGTCTCTCTGCTGTCTCCATGCTGAATTTGCCAAAATCTTGAAGCAGAACCACTGTGCTATCTTCCTTTCACACTTTCTCTTACATAAGCTGTGAAAAGCCTTCATAGTCTAATGTTATTTGTGACATTAGCACAAAGCAGTTGAAGAAGATAAAGGAGGAAGTACAGAACATCAGACCTACTAGATGTGCGAAGCATGAAAAAAAATCAATCCCAACCAATGTTTTTTGCAGGTTGTGTGTTTTCTCTTCAAGCCCTACCCAAGCTAGCAACTGACAATGACTTTGTGGATTGAAATAAATATTGAAGTCTTCTCTGCATTCTTAGGAATGGTTCTCTTCTGTTTTCTCCAGAGCTCAGGTTTGAGGCACCACCACACTGTAGACAAGCAGTTTGGTTGTCTCAGGAATATCCATCTGTACTCGTGCTGCATACTGTTTCTCTCACTGCCTTTTCCACACCGCATTTGAAAAGTTCTGCAGAGCTGAGCTTGCCCTTGAGGAAAGAAGCAATTCCCCACTTCCTTCCCCTTCCCAGATATTTCAATTTGACTCAGAGTACAGGAGCTAGAGTGAGGTAAACATACAACTTTCTTCTTGGTTGCCACCCAAGCAACCTCTTTAGCATAGCAGGAAATATACATGGGATATATCCAACAAACTGGAAACAGTCTGTCATTTGTAACCACAACACTATAGGAGCTAAGTGCTCTAAACTAAGGAAAATTTTAGTATCAACTTGATTAGAAGAAGACTCTATTACATTAAATAGAAGTTGAGTTTTGTCCACTGGTATTTCACCCATTCTGTGAGAGATTGGTTTGTGTCTTTCAGCGTACAGGACACCTGCTCTCATATCTAAATACATTCTTCTCATCTTTTACAAGGGGCAGAGCTTAGTATCAAATAAATCTTACATTTAGATTCCCTACAGCACTACTGATCTTCAATAAGGTGCTATGAGTCATATTATTTTATTTTATGCATTTTGGGCTCAACCTATTTTCTGATGTCGCCAACTCCTTGATCACAGAACTATCAAGAGAGCAAATCCATTAGTCTCTGCGAATCATTCTGCAAGTTTAGACCTCTGGAAGAACAGTCAAAAGTTAAATCCTGTCATTTGAAGTCCACAGAATTCAAACATCCTTTAGGCCATTTTGTTTCAAAGACACAAAGGGTGTAGCGTATGATACCAGGTGACAGACTAGACTATGTCCTAGTGTGACATTATCAGCATGGAGACACACCTCTTCAAGCACAGTCTTCTGGAGCTCAAATTACTTCAAAAGCCACTGTGCAACACTTCTCCACCCCTGACTTCAGTTAGGAAGCCCTCTAGAGTTCTGGTCATAACTTCTTCAAGGACTATGCTGTCCTGAGGTCATCCTGGGTGGGACAGCATGTAGATGAACAATTCTGTTATCCCTACCTGAGTCAAGGGCTACCAGACTGTCTCCTTCCCCTTTAAATCAACGCAATTTTTAGGAAGCAGGAATTAATGTCTGTTTTTTTCCAATAACATGAGAAGCAGGAAACTGTGGCCAACAGTCGTTATTAGTTTTAACCTTGGTAGCCATCTGTAAGATTTTTTTGTCTCTCATATTTAGGCAGTCTTATGTATCTCTGTAAATAAGTGAATAAATTGAACTGTTCACACTCATTTCTGTAGTGGATATATTAACATAACTGCTAGCGTTTTGCGAAGTGAAATAAGTGCTCAAAAATCTCCTAGAGCTGCAGCTTTACAGTCCTACAGTGCCAGTAATTTTTGGAATTAAACGCAAAACTCATTTCTTCAAATTAACTTCCCCTCAAAAAGTCCTTTAGCAAAGGTCTTGATTTAACTACAAAACTGATGACATAACATTGACAGTAAAAGGACATAGTTTCCCAATACACAAATATGTTTCCCAGTATACCAACATGTCTGTATATTTCCATGTGAAATGCCAAACAAAAAAGAAATATCTATGTTTCAGTATTGTTCTCTTATTACATGGTGTTGAAATTATTAAATAAAATAGTAGCTATTAATATGGAAGGGGGGTTTTGTGGAATAGGAAGACAAATAATATAATCTGCTAAACTCTACCTGAGTGAGGAGTATAGCCTTTTCAATACTGTGTCAAAATGGACAGCTGAAATGGAAAAAGCTGGATAAAACTCAACCAGGGCAAGAGGGAATCATTTTAGAAAAATAATTTTATACTCAACACACCTTGTCATCCGACACACCTGCAAATTAATGATAGGCAAGTTCAGCTAGTCAGCACCAGGTTGCAGCTATTCTATCCCAGTCAGCCCTACCTCTGTTTACTTGCTTGGCAAGGGAGGAGGCGTGTTCATGGGTTGGAGCTAGGAATCTTCACCAGACAGCTGGCTGCTGTCTGACAGCTGTTGGCTGGCCATACAAATGAGTCTGGAGCAGTGTACAACTTCCAGGCAGTATTTTGTATGGGCCTGGCTTAGATTAAGTCTGTTCTTATCTTTGGAATCTATTGACTCCTCCAGTACTATTGATTACCTACATAGCATGAGAGCAAGAATAAATAAATATAAATAAGTGGAAAATGTCCTTAAAGTTGTCTCAAATATTTCTCCATTTTTTTCTCCCAGATACGTTTTGAAGAGAAAAAAACAAGCCTCTCAAAGGTACCCAGTACATGTTACTGGAGAAATCAGTAAACTTGTGGTACTGAAACCTGCAACTCCTTGTTATATAAATGTACTTACACTGCTCTCCAAAATCAGCTCGTGGTCTCCTTAGCAACACAGACTGCAAAGAGCTCACCAGCCTGATGTTCTGCTGCATGTACAAGCTTCCAAGTCAACTGGAAGATTTTTGGTTTAGGATTCAGTACTTTCCTTAAAAGCTACTGGTGAGGGAGATTTTTCTTTTTCAGGCAGTCTCATAAAAGCTGTAGTTCATTGAAATACATAAACAATGAACCAACAGGTGCTTCTGAGAAAAAGAAAATTTTCATGACAGAAGACTGAGCAATTTATTCCCTTCCTCTTCCCCATCCCATGCCTCACTACAGTAGAACAAAATATTTTAATACTGAAACTCATTTCTTTAACATAACTCCCTTTAATACCTTACATAAGGATGCAAGAATGTATACAAGAATAATCCCATGTATTTCCCAAAGCTTCTAGAAATTAATGTATTTTTCTCATATTGTAAGACAGAAATATGAGATACCTTATTTATTATTACACCTGTCAGTGCAGAGCAGCGTAGGGGAAAGGGACCTGGGGGTCCTGGTGGACAGCAGGATGACCATGAGCCAGCACTGTGCCCTTGTAGCCAAGAAGCCAAATGGCATCCTGGGGTGTATTAGAAGGGGGGTGGTTAGTAGGTCGAGAGAGGTTTTTCTCCCCCTCTACTCTGCCCTGGTGAGACCACATCTGGAATATTGTGTCCAGTTCTGGCCCCCTCAGTTCAAGAAGGACAGGGAACTGCTGGAGAGAGTCCAGTGCAGAGCCACAAAGATGATTAAGGGAGTGGAGCGTCTCCCTTATGAGGAAAGGCTGAGGGAGCTGGTTCTCTTTAGCTTGGAGGAGACTGAGGGGTGACATCATTCACACTTACAAATATATAAAGGATGAGTGTCTCGAGGATGGAGCCAGGCTCCTCTCGGTGACAACCAATGATAAGACAAGGGACAATGGGTACAAATTGGAACACAGGAGGTTCCACTTAAATATGAGAAGAAATTTCTTCTCAGTGAGGGTAACAGAACACTGGAACAGGCTGCCCAGGGAGGTTGTGGAGTCTCCTTCTCTGGAGACATTCAAAACCTGCCTGGACACATTCCTGTGTAACCTCATCTGGGTGTTCCTACTCCAGCGGGGTTATTAGACTAGATGATCATTTGAGGTCCCTTCCAATCCCTAACATTCTGTGATTCTGAGTGTTTGTGAGGTGCTATTGTAAAACTAATAGTTACCTTATACTACTGTACCTGGCTTTAGCCATTGAAGATTTAAATTGGTTCTAGAAATTAAAATCTCCTTTTAAATAATTTATTCACCAGTCTCTTCTAGTTAGCTTGAGGTTTTGTTTGTTTGTTTTCTTGTTTTTAAACTTAATTTTCATGCTAGTTCTGTACACACACGTAACAGTAACTTAATTTAGGTTAAAAACTGAGTTTATTCCATTTCATCCATTGTCACTGCACTTCACTGCATTCCCTAATGTCACCAAATTGACGACGAAATCACTAACTAAGGCAACATTTTGTGCATTAACATTCAAATAATGTGTTAGTCAAAACATTTACATGCTTCTTGATTCTTCTTCACTGTGCTGAGAACTAAGAGAGGGAATGCAAGGGTGACCAGTCTCTTAGGTTGGCTTTGAGCTGCAAACCCCAGGATCCTGCCTTAGTCTTCAAAATAGGCTGGTGTGAAAAGCAATACAGCCATGGGATCACTGTGTTCTTCAGACAATTTCCTATTTCCTATGCATTTAAATACACAGGGAATAATCCCTCTGTTAAAGTGAGGCCCACTACGTGAAGATGGGCAAAGGTTCAGCTGAAGGGAAAGAAAAATATGTTTTTGTATGGGGAGATTTTCCTGCCTGGACAAGTGGGGAATAGCTTTGTGGCTTATTTGCTGGAACACTCTGGGACCTGGAAGAGCAAGTAAGCACGTGTCAAACAGACATACCCAAATCAAAAATTTCCCTCAGCAAAGGAAGTCAGGATGGTTTTGTTTTCCTTCATAGGTTTAAATTGTAAGAACAAACCTTAAACATCTGTGTTTGAAGCCTTCAAGTGGAGAAATTAACACTGCCCGACTGTGCTGGTAACGCCAGGTTACACGAGTCTCCCTGTCCGAGGTCTGGGAGGATGTTGTGTTTGTACTCTCTGTACTCTGAGTCCTCAGCAGCAAAACACAGCTGGGTCTATCACTGCTTTATTAGCATTTCTGCTCCAAAGCAATGCAAAACCACTGGCCTCAGAAAAAAAAATAAGATCCATTTAATTATATTTTCTCACCACATACACTTGGATCCAAGGGACTTGCTGAACATTGTGCTGCCTCCAGGTAATATAGGAGCAGGGCTTCTTCAATATGCAGCAAACTCCTGCCAGGAGGAGTTTACTCATGTTACTGTAATGCTCTGTAAAATAAAATTTAGTCTGACAAAAAGCAGCTGCAAGTGAACAACAATACTGGTTTCTGATGAAAACTTGAATGACGGGATTGTATGCTGGGTATGATTTTAAACAAAATATTTCTTGTGGTTGACTTCAGTTGTCTTATAGCAAAACTGTACTTGAAATAAACATAAATGATTTTACAAATATATTTTATAGCTGTGTCACTTATAGGATATGTACTACCTTGAAGCTAACAGCACATGTCCAATTTTTTATTCTTAACCTGTAAATAAATCTTAATTAGTGAGAATATCTCTGATGAAACAAGTAAACTCTTTGATTCTCATTCTCTCTTTTTTAGAATGAATTCAGAATAAGAGAAGTGATTCCCAGGTCTTTCATTGCAAGCTAAATCAAAACCAGAAGAATTATAGGAAGACTTTCCCTTCTGTATGCTGTTTGCTTCCCAGTCTCTTTTATCCGTCTTTTTTTATGTACCAATGCTTTTCTTGACCTGAAAGAAATCTAGTTTCCAGTGAGAAGCTGCACCATTCAAAAACATAGAGAAATTTTGAAATGCAGTGAGACAAATACTTAATCAGCATTGCCTTATTGATTATTTTTTAACAATGATAGTGCATTAGAGAGATCTACTCATTTTCATTTAATGTTTTGTGTTTGTATGAGTGATTTTAACTCATCCTTCGTTTGCTTCAGGCAGTTATGTGGTTAGTGAGTGAGGTAGGTCCTGATTTAATTGTCTTTTGCTTATGCAAAATACCAGCTATTTGGCTTGGTAGTAAATGATGGTTAGATGTATTATTCTACAAATAATTTATTAATTGAAGATCAGAGTATTCAAACAATTCCAATTGACTTTGTGTGTTGAGTCTGTTTATGAATTAATTTAGTTTGCATGTTCTGTTTATGTATGGGCTGGTTTCAATAACAAAAAGCAGAAAAGCAGCTGAAATTGTTTTGGGGAGCTTAACATAGGGAATATGTTTAGACAAATCCCTACCTATGACTAACCTTAATGAAAAGTACCTGAATTTGAGAGCATCTCAAAACCATGAAGAAAAAGAGTTAGGTTTTCCTCTGTGTAATTAAAATCTGCACTGTAAATGCATATGCACATGAAATTAGGGACACATTTCCATGTGAAACTTTACCTCCAGCATTTCCTGACTTTTGGATACTTAACTGTGCCGTCTTCATGTTTTCTTAACTTGGTGTTTTTACTTTTTTGAATGGAATCTTTATTGGTGCTGGAGACAGATAACATATCTGCCTGTGGATACATACAATATGTACCAGGCAACTGCTTGCAGGCTTCACCAAGGGGAGGAACACACGATTTTTGAGTTCAGAAACACCAGCCCCTACTCAATGACACTGCATAATTTTTCATAAATAGGCTATAGGATATTTTCCTTCCAGCAGAGGGCAGTGGAATGGTAGATGTACATATATAAAACTGTATTTGAATGTAATTTAGGAAAGAAAATTAAAATATTTATTGAAAAAAAATGAAGTGAAATAGACGATAAGCAAGAGATATAATTTGCACTGCCCTTCAGGCACAGTGTGATTTTTCTTTGGCTTTATTTTGAGAAATACAGACGAGACCTTTTGATTAACAATGGTATGCCATTAAGGAAAACACTCTAGTGCCTAAGAATTAACAAAACGAATTTCTGAACTAGAAAAAAAAATATTCTGAATGCCTTAACCACAAAAAGTCTCATTTTTACAGGACCCGGTTTAAGGTGAATCTTTTTGATAAACATTTTTTCTCTTGACTAGATTAGTATTTTCTGTCAAAAGAATAGAACCCATTAAGATATTTGCCACAGTATTGTTTCTAACAAAAAAAACTATGCAGACACATAAAGGAGTCATGTCTTTAAATACTTACTGTGAGATATGATGTTCATTTCAGATTTTTGACCTTTGCAAAGCTGAAAATGCTCTCAAAATTGTAAGACCCTCTAGCAGGTTGGAAATCACATGGCTAGAGACTGCAATGGCATGGTTGTGACCACGTAAGACTCAAAGTCTTTTTTGATAGCGATGAATTATCTTTTTTTCATTGGATTTTCATGTCGAATATCCAGTCTGAGAATGTGACGCTTGACCTCTGAATCCTAGCAGCTTTGGTGGTATATGCCTAAAGACAGAGGCAAATGCTACATGAACATGCTTCTTACTCTCATGCAGGCTGAGCTTCTCTTGCCTTAGAGCATCCTCTAGAAATCTGTTAATTGAAACTGCTCCTTCTTATAGCTACCTTCATATGAAGCAAAAAAACCCAGAATTTTAACTGCAGCTGGGAGAAGCATTCAAGTAAAGCAGTGCCCCAAATATCAGTATTCGATGGGAAAGTTTAAAAAGAAAATAAATAATGGATTGAATCCTCATTTTCTGATCTTTCTTCTATATGCAGGTGTCTGATTTAATGTCCATCCAACATGGTTTCTAAAACCAGAATCTGCCTTTCTTAAACTCTTTTTAATGACTAAATTTAATCCAGGTTATTTGTGCAGTAAAATCTTCTACATAACACAGTCATCTTGAAAAACAAACAAACAAACAAACAACAACAAAAAAATGGAAAATTAGGAGGCGTAGCAAAAAATGAGAACCTGTAATCTGAAGTAAAAATCTTGGCATGAGATTGAATTTCCTGATTTATTTCCTAGGTCAGCATCATACAGCAGAATAACTGTATTCCACATC
Organism: Columba livia; assembly: GCF_036013475.1. Classification (NCBI taxonomy): domain Eukaryota; kingdom Metazoa; phylum Chordata; class Aves; order Columbiformes; family Columbidae; genus Columba; species Columba livia. The sequence continues at coordinate 60,261,133 of NC_088604.1, forward strand.
CTCGTTACTGATCAGATGAATCAGTTACTAGTTTAGGGTGATACATTGTGCTGGTCCACTCCTAAAATGTAATAACTCCAAAGACTGCTTTCTGAATATGCTATGGTGTCATTTCATACTATAATTTCCTCCAGAACTAACCAATATCAAACTATTTTTCATCACTTTACGTGGTTGTTTTTTTATCACTTTTTTTGAAGTGTGGGAGTAGAGTTTATAGTTCCACAGTATTTTATAACCTTTTTTCTATTTCTTTTGTATTTGTGTGAAAGAAATGGATGGCAATGAATAATCAGGGACAAGAGAAAGATACTGAGTGAGTTCTAGATGTGAGTATAAAATACTGGCTGCATAAAAGCCAGGTTCTGAGCTCAGCTCATGAAATTCATTTCTGATTTGAAATATAACCAGTCAGCAAGGAATCAAATTTCCAATTCTAGTCTATATAAACATCCTGGCTGCAAATTAACCGCAAAAATGTTGGATGAAATCATGTTCTTCATCTAAATCTACAGTGAGTATCTAACTAAAAGAAGTATGTTGTTCTTTACCGGTACATCTCAAGACTCTTGTTGAGTTTTCAGTCTATTTTGGTTTGCTTTCCTTATATTTTCAGCTAGCCATAAACATTAGCCTTTTATGTATATTGGCCTTTCTACTAAGGTAGCTCTGGAGCAATAGATTTAGCCTACTATTAAGTAAATAAATCTGCTCTTAACTTCCAGAATTATAAATAACACGAGGAATGTCAGGGCAACCTTGGAGGTAAGCCAAGTCTTAGCACAGCTGCTATGACCTTGCATGTCAGCATCTTAGCCTTATTCAGTGTTTGATTTGTGTACAACATGGAATTCCTTGGGTTTTACATTAATTTAATTTTATTTCTTTTTGCTACATATTAGGAAAATTTTAAAAATAACAAATATTTCCAGGCTACAAAGATTTCCTACAAGGTTTGCTTGGTAGGTCTCCGACCGATAATTCAGAATAAATAGAGTTACAACAATTTACTCTGATACAAGGTAAACACTGTAGCCATATTGTAAGCTTCACTGAGCTGAAGTCACTCTGTTCACTGTAAAAGTTTATCTTCTCTGACCTACCGCATTGGACACAGAGCCAGAAAAGAAGCTTTGCCTATGTGCAGAGCAGTGAATAATGACAGTTTTGTAGAAACTAATCCTCTTCCCACTGCAGTTCTTTACTTCAATTAGGTGTTCTTTAATTAATATCTAATTTGAAACATGCAATTACTCAGAGTGAGAACAATAGACCTACCTGTGCTTAATTTCCTTAACTTGTCAAAGCTGTACTGACTTCAGCAGAAGTACAGTCAAGTTTCTACACTTCAGTATCTACTTGATAAAAGTTAACTGAGGTCTTCAATGAAAGTCTGAATGCAACTTTTCCACTACAGTTCACTAAGGTTTTCTGAATACCTTTTATTAGGTACATGTCCATTCATCTTGCCATTGGACCTTCTTAAAAAATCGGCCAGCAGCACCAAGATGCTTCGCCCAGTATCTTTCCTGGGTTCAATTATTGTAAGTAGTAGAAATCACATGGCTTTGATTTTACAGCTCTTGAGGTTTTTCTGAACCAAGGCACTAAGTTTTGAGGTAAATATATCAGTAATATTTAAAAACCCCACAGCTAAGAAGTGTATAATATAATTCTGTCTCTGTTTTTTTTCATTCCTGATATAATGTTCATCACGGGTGATAGTATATAAGGTTTTTCTACCCGTTGTGTCTGCTTTATGGTTACAACATAGGTGGTCCTGCTGGGAATAAATATCTAGCCGTTATGTAAGGACTGGAAATACTGCCCAATCATCAAATCCTTGTGTGTCAACAGCAATATGAATTCAAGGTCACATCCAGAGAAGTTCAAGAAGCTATACAGAGAACGCTTTGATTTCCATGTTAAAACTTTGTAGTGTGGAAAGGATTACTTTTTCTTCAATTACTTTAAGTAGAAATACCTGCTTCACATACCACATTTCAGTCTAGACCTCTGGTTGTACCATACTCATCAAAATTCACTGAATCTCAAGTTTAGATTTCTAAATCCTAGTAAGGGTGCTTGTTTCATTAACCTATGTATGCCAAGAACTTTTTGAGAGGCAGAAACCTGTTTTTTCATGAACTGCCCTCTCATGACTACAGAAAGACTCAGTTTAGGAAAAGAAGTTTTAATTCAACATGATTGACACGCCTGTGACATGATAGATCCTAAAGCAAGATGCATAGACAAAAATTCTACAGATTGTTGTGTAAAGATATGTTAACCTCTGAATATTTAGTCATGCCATGGCTCTGCCATTGTTTCCTGGGAGCACAGTGATGCTATTTACCGAAGTATTTTCTGACACTATGTGCATAAGCTAAAGAATCTGCTTATGTTTTGAATTATATGTGTGGTTTAGCTTTACCTTTATTTTTTCATGTTGTCTGATTAACAGAAGGGAAAATGCTGTTTATATTCTTTTCGATATACTAAACTTTCTAATATTTTAGCTCAGGAGCTCAGGAACTGGAGGAAATATGATGTCCATTATCTTTTAATTTTATGCAAATTCACTAAAGTTAAAATTGTAGCACATTTCATTACAGTGCACACTTTTCCAATATTTTCACCGTATTTTCTTTCCTCAGGCTCTGCCTGAAGGTGAATTTGTGCAGAGTCCAATCAGCTATGTACACTCTGTATTATCAAAAGGCAAAAAGCATATTTCCTTCAATGAGGGAAGTCTTCCTTTGCTTTGCTTTGCTTTTCTTCTCTTCTCCCATCCCTTATTCCTTCAACACATATGCTGGGGAATAACTTGAAATATTTGTGTCTTTTATACACAAGATTTACTGAGAAATAGATGTTTTTAGCTGTGTGAAAGGGGAAAGGTGGAAAATTTTGGAAGTTACCAAGACTAAGAATGTAACAAATGGTACTCATATCTGTGTGGGCAAGCAACCAAGAGAAGATGTATTTTCTGGAATATTTGTACTAGTAAAACTTAAATACATAAATGTTTGCCTAAAGATATGCTTAAAATGCATTACTATGAATGAAGTAAATGTACTTAACATTTCAGGTTGTTCTTTTAGGCTGTTCCCCAAAGAGTATGTAGCTCTCTCTTAGTTTGTGCTTGGCTCAATAGCAGTACTCAAAGAAGATGCCAAGATAGACATTAGACTGAGTGGCAAATATTTTTACAGGTTGTCGTAGGGTCTTGGTCCTATTCAAACCCAGATGTCTGAGTTTTCCTGCTGTAGAATACAATAGTGCTAAAGACAGTTGCTGAACACCTCACTATCATACTCCTCAGGGACCAGGATATGACTAGGGCATACACCAAGATCTGAGATCTTCTCAGCTCTGCAGCACCGTCTACACTCAGGGCTCCATTCGCAATTTTGCCTTGGCTTTGGCACTTGCTCCCTCATAGTGCACATCCAGGAAAGCACAGATTTCCAAACTTACCTCGGCCTATTTGGCTTCCCAAAGCAGCACAAGGCTTTCCCAGTCTCTAACAAGATGTATATGAATGAAGACAGCACACCACTTTGCATTGCGGGTAGTTGTTTATGTATAAGCAAGTGTGAGATTTGATCAGGTCAGAAATACAGCATTTTATGCTAGTTTTACACATTCTTGTCTGACTGGTCATGCTAAGCAGCCATTTATTCACTTAATCTGGTTATTTTTTTCTCCAGAGCTTGATTTTGCCATGTAGCTCAGCAGAAAGGAGGAATTTGACCATATAACAGTCCATGCAAAGACAAAAACGACGAAGAAAGAAGAAAGGGAAAACAATCCAGCAGTGTTACTTTGCACCATGCCCTTTCCCTGGGAAGATGAGATGCTGCATTTCAGATGTTGTTTACTGTGGAGAAAGCATAAGCAGGGTGCAGATGTTCAGCATCAGCACATTGACTAGCCGGACAAAACATGTGCACTATGGGTGTCAGACCCCAGAAGTGTAATAAATTGTGTTTGCTGTTGCTGCACCTGCTGAAGAGGTGATGAGGTTCATTCTTCAGTTGGATGCTTCCAGCAGTATTGCTAACTCAGCACGGGTAGAGCAGCTGAACATGAAGCAACATCGTTAGTCAATTGTGACCTAGTAGATTAGTTGTACAGCAAACTAGGTTATTTGCCCATCTACTTTTCCTGTGGATTAAATGGCGGATAATGAGTAATTAGTTGTGGTCTGTTTGGAAAAAATGAGTTGTTTGTTCAGCACTTTGAAATAATAAATCAATAGATGCTGCAAATGTGATGTGACACCTACAGCTTCACTCAACAGAGAGCAGCATTGGACAGGAAAAAAAGGTTTCTCTCCCTGGCTCTTACATGCTGCCCTCTGCAGAAAGTGGTAATGGGGGTGATTCTTTGGTCTTTGTTTAGATAAGAAATTTGATGTAAGGGTGCTTAGTCAACACCTTCTATGGACAAAGTGAGCAAAAACTAAATGAAGCAAGAGAAAGATAGAAATTATGGTTACCTGGATCACTTTCACTTCCATGGAAGCGACTATTCAATTAGCAATCAGGTATTTTCTTTGGCATTCCAAGGTTCTCTCTGGGCACACTAAGCTGATGTTTTCAGACAAGCCTTTAAAAACAAAATTTATTGCTTTATGGAACTCTTTCTCAGGATTTCTTCAATGCTGGATTTCAAATCCAAGGCTGAGGACACCAAGTGAGATTAATTTCTCTAGCTTACACTTATGGACCAAACAATCCAGTCTATTCTCTGAGGTAGTTTACAGCAGCTTTCAGGGCTCACTAATTCAGTGGTTTCCTTCAGATTTTTTTAGAGGTACAGCATTTTGTCCCTGCACTACACCCTGTTTCTAGTGGTCTCCTTCTACTTTACTCCAGGGATCTTCCCAGGGATGCTCTGGAAACAGGGAGGATTTATGACTTGCAGAATTGCAGCTGCTCACAAGAGGCTGCAGAAGAAAGAGCTGAATAAGGTCCCCTGCATTTACTATTTGCCAGCACTGTTTTACTGTCCATACCAGTGTAAAATGTTCTGTTCAACAACTGATACATCCTAACAAATCCAGGTATCAGTATTTTTAAGATACAGTCACAAGCTGTGGTTACGTTTCCATTTTCAGGATTAACTCTGTCTTTTTGTTTTCTGTCTGTGCTGTAAGCATAACACTACAATTTAAGGAGTTAAACTAGACTTTATAGTGAATCTAGAGCGTATACTTATCTATGTGATTTCGTACTTATAATTCTGATGTTTTTCTCTTTGGTTTGCAATAATGCAGGTGCATGGAGGGACGGTGACCGAGATAGATATTCTCTTACATTCAGTCCTCCAGACCTTGCCCGAAGTACATGGATGGCTGCTACAATACTGTAGCTATGCATAATGGAGACAGAAAAAGGGAGAGTGCTGTTTCCTTGTGATGAATATTAAGACATTTTATTTCCAGAAAATCCTTGTGAGTTCAGCAGATGCAGTTTTATTTATAGTCTATTCTAGCTTTATCTTGTGTACCATGTGACCTACACTAAGGGGACACCAGCAACCTCCACAGCAAAATGGAAGGAATAAGGAGAGACTGGTTATGCAGGAACAGCTGCTTATTTTCAGCAGCATCACTTGAGAGTTTTTCACATCCTCCTTCTCCGCCTCTCTCCAAATGTTCAGCCTGCTGTGTGCAGGCTGGGTGTTTACAGTTCAGGACTATGGAGGAGGAGGAAATATTTTGCCTATTGTTTAGTGACGTCAATGGCTTCGCTCCCAGTCACTTGAGGGACGCTGGTGCTTAGCAAATGTCAGTATGCTGCTGCTACTGCATGTGCCTCGCAGGCTGCTCACAGGAATTTAAGGTCTCTCCTTCAAGATAGAACCAGTTGGTAGATGAGGTGGGTGTGAGAGGCAAAGAGCAATAGCCATGGAAAGCTGGTCTGCTGCTTTTTGCATGGGAAAGCGCTGCATGCTGGGTTTTTTATTGTGGCATTAATATGGCATATTTATTAGCATTAAATGCTGAATTTAGTAGAAAACTGTCTTTTATCCCGTTCATCCTTCTCACTCTCTCTTCCTCTGTGTTAAAACAAGGTTGTAAAAATAAACACAGATGACACTAACAATTTTATAATTAGTCAGGTTAAATAGTTAACTCAACATCTGCCTATATCCAGTGATTTTCTGATGTGCTCTCATCATGTATTTTGTTACCAAATGTTGAGAACTGAATTGAAAATGTATTTTGCTGAAGATTTTTTAGGCACAGTGCTGATTATTTTTTATTATTTATTTTTTTAATGCATGTTTTGTGAAAGTATGCTACAGTTCATGTTCCTAAAGGAGCTGCAGTTGGAAACCCATGCTTCAATCACTTTATTTTCATTAAAAGACATTTGAACTGATTTTTGGCAAACTTTGCTGCCTGTATTTGTGATTGAAAAAAATGTGTATCTGCAGCCCTTCTTTATGTGTGCAGGAAACTGGGTTTTTATAAAATACTGAAAAATTGTTCCTTGGTGTCAGTGCTTTATGTTAAGTGCTTGTAGTTGAAACTGAAGAAGTTGGTTTCAAAAAATTATGCATAATATGTCTGAAAGAACTGTGACTCTAAACAGGACCAAAAGTTCAGCTTACTAATTGTCTTGATGTGAGACCCTGGATTTGTTTCACATTAATGAGATAAGCCCCATGAAAACTTCAAGTATTTTGAGGGTTTATTAGAGTTCATGGTATAGCATAACACTATACTGATACTTTCATATAAGGGTAGAACATAAATAGATTATGTCATTTTGTAGGGCAGTAATGCTAAGAGCAAACTTTCTTTGTTTGCTAAGAGCAAACAATGGTGAATACAGAGCCTACCACTGGAGTTATAGTGGGAAATAAAAGGGTGAGACAAACTAGTATCAGTGCCTTCTAAGTCTTGACTTAGCCACACATCATCATCCATTGCCTCTAGGGGTATACAGAGTCACAGAGAAGATTGCATATGTAACCTGGCTTTCTGTGCTGAGAAATATCTTGTAGATGGTTTGAGGTGCTATGCACTTAAATCTATATACATTGCTTTTTAAGTTGCTCATGTATATGAATGATTCACTGATCCACAGAAGAGGGCCTTACTCCATAGTGCTTCTGCAGTGAAACTAGTAAGAATATTCCTGGAAGACAACTGAAGAACGAAATCTGATCAATAATATCTTCTCCAAAAATGTCAGAAGAAAATAAAACTTCAGAAAAGATGCTCAAAACTGATGAACAACACTGAAGTAGATATTGCCCATAATCTAGCTTATTTCTGTGTATGTTTTACAGTAAGTCTTAACTATAGGATCATGTGACTAAGTTTTTTTTTTCTCCTCCAAAGCAGTTTATTTTTCTTCCAACCTGCCTGGGCCGCAGCAAGGGGAGCAGTCTAAGGTGACAGCTATTTTCCTTGATCTCAGTCCTAAAGCCTGGTCTTACAACAGTCTGCAGAAATTCAGGAAAATTCTGTGTTGCTTTGAGTATGATCAACTCAGGCAGAAGTTTTAGAAAATTAAGCTAAAGAACTCTGTCAATTTTAAACATACGTGAAATGCATTTTTTCAGAATTTTACAGCTTATCCAGCTGAAGTGGTCCTCCTTTAGGAGCAAAAAGACACTGAGAGAATTAACCTACCATCTCCATTTAAAAGCATGAAGGTAAAAAAAATTCTGAACATAACTGTTGTAAGAAGTTTTAAATACAGGAAATAATAGACCATTTGGTTTCCCACACAACTTCATTACTTGAAAACTCAGCCCAGAGATGACACTCAGCAGGGAAAATTCCTGCCCAAACACTTAAATCTGGAGAGTTTATGACAAAAAAGTGTTAAAAATCCAGACTGCATACTGTATTACTAAAGTTAGGGTTTAAGAGGCTGACATATGAGCACAGATGATGTAGGGAAAAGGAGGAAAGTTCAGAGTCTCTCTTTAGAGTTTAGATATAAATCAGGATGGAAAGTAAGGAAGAGGTTTTTCCTGTCCTCTTGGTTAGAATAATAATTTCAGAATGGTAAATGGTAGAATAACTAAGAAAAAGTGTTTAGACAAGTTTTCTTCTCAGTTTCTGGATATTTAAATATTGCCCAAAGCATCATTCCTGATTTAAAAACAGAAAAAAAGTTTCCTGAGGTCTTTATTATCTGTGTACAGTGTTTAACTGTATTTTTGTTTGGCTATAGGTGTCATCTTCTATTTATATAACAACTTTGTGCTCAAATTGGGGAAAAAATGGTGGGTGAAGGGGCATTTTTTTTTTTTTTTCATTTTTATGCCAGAATCCATGCAAAATATCAGGATAGTAATATTGGTTGTTTTTGTCAAACAACATATTTTCCCACAGGATTTACAGCTCCGGTTGCATATGGCAGTGAGTATGAATGGGGGGGGTTTATACATATTAAATTATAGGAGCAAATATTTTCTGGAAAAAATATATATACCTGTTTTATTTGTTTGCTTGTACGATCTTAATCACCACCCTTTTGATTTGCTCAGATCCCAGGTGTTTTGATTTTGCTTCATTGATGTATACTGTGCTTTTATATAGCACACAACTGCAGAATATGGCCCAAGAAACAACTGTCAGAAAAGGGGGTGTCAAGCCACCCAGACCAGAATCCTTCTTCAAGAGGAGAATAATCAAAAGATCAAATACAATTTATTTTTTCTGATTGACTGTACTGGGTGTGGTCAAGATGATAAACACCTGGCAAGATTTCCAAGTATTCTGGGAAATCTGTTTCAAATCAGTGTCAAATGTTGGCTTCACAATATGAATACAAAGCAGGAGAAGACTGTTGTAGCTTCACTGCTGTTATTCCAACCACACTGTAATTTTTCAAAATGAAAACAACTGTTAAAGGCAGATTTGTCAGCATTTACTGAGGTGGTGTCACCGCCACCTCTCCTTCAAGGAGGAAGCTACAGAATTCAATAAGTACATTATTCCTGATGAAGAATGCTTGGTATATCTTCTGCAAAGTATTGCTAATTTAGTTGTGAATCCTTCATCAACCTTCATACCAAATGCACTAAGCCCAAGAATTCTGCTTTATCTGTTAATTGCAAAACACCCTGGCACTTCACTTATGAAGCATTTTTAATAAAGCTAACACAAAACAAATAATTTTTTTGTAGATCAAAGGCTCACCTTTCTTTTTTCTATAGTCATCTTCAGTCATGGATAGTTCTCAGTTTTGGACAGGTATAGGATATTAAAAGATTTTCAGAATTTGAATCATAACCGAATTACCCTTAACACAGTCCCCCTGTAACTGTTTCCTGATTTTTCAAGGCTTTTTCAGGAACAGCTCATCACCTAATAAGAAGGAACATAGTGTCAAAGATTATGAAACACAATATAGAACATGAAATGTAATACTTAGTCTTCCCTAGAGGCTTTTACATAGATGCACATATGCATAAATATGAAATGAATGTAAAATGTACCATATCAAATTAACATAAAATACTGCAATGACATATGTAACTATAATTGCCTTCTTCTTACAGGCAGGGACTATTAGCCCTAAGAGACCAAAGCCCAAACTATTCTTTGCTTTCAGAAAGCTTTTTGTAACAGACTCGTACAAAGACACATCTGAAATTATTGATATAATTAAGAAACAGGTGAATGTTGAAATACTCTTCATTTAACCTTGATTTGTTGTCCCCCACTAGACTGTAAATGGACACCTTTTTGCTTTTCACCTTCTAAAGGAGTTTCTAAATCAGGCTTACATTTTCTTTACTTGTCTTAAAGATTTTTTTTCCTAACAGCATCAAATAGCTGTTTGCCAGATCTCAGCTGTAAGAGAGAGAAGAACTGTCATCACCCACAGGAAAACGATAAATTGTGTCTAGCCAGAAAATAAAGTGAGCACTTTCTTCACATAATAAACTAGTTCTTGGCACAGCTAGTTTTTCAAATAGACAATATAGAAAGAAGATTATGTCATGAATTCTGTTGTTATGATAACACTGTCCTCTGTAGAGCTGGTATGCGTGTTTTTGGAAGAAAAAATCTATTGCAAGTCTTTTGAAAAAAAGGAAAAAAAAAATAGTATTACATCACCCTCACTTCAGCGGGGGTGGGTAGAGACAGAAATGAAGAGAGGGAATTTTTTTTCTTCCCTCCTTTCCTCTCTCTGCTTTCTTCTCCTTCTCCCTTCCCTTCTCCTGTCCTTCTTCCAGCAAGACACCTATCTAGTGCTGTTCCTCTGCGTGCTGTGGCTCTTTCATTTTAAATTACTGAAAAACAATTAAGAAAATCCATTTAAAAATAACATATAATGGGTAGCTCAGTTGTTAGGATGATATCCATATTGTTAGAAAAACAATTATGAGGAAATGCGAAAATCTCATCTGTTGGCAACACAGTTAAGTGAGGTGATTGCTTTGGTGGCTCCTGTCATTGTAGCCCCTGGCTTGGAGAAAATCAGAGAGCATGACATTATATTAATTACATTATTTATCTATATCCACCTCTTGATCTGTTGTAATGGCCTGAGCTTTATTCTTCAGGCCCCTTGAGAGTTATACTTTAGGGTAGTTGTTACCAAGAAGATTTTTTGTGAGCTCTGCTACATCACATATAGTGATGGTTCACAGGATGGACTTGCCAGGAAAGCAGAGAACCATCCTAAGGTGGACATTCCTCTCACTTGGGCTCAGATTGAAGACAAGCTTTGCCTTTCGGTCATAAAGCGTATTGTTACACAACAATTTCTTCAGTTAGAAAGTGGTCGCCAAGGAATAAGCTGCTAGCTGTTTTCATGAAAATCAAATGGAAATTAAATACAAAAATAGCGAACCTCTTCAAATAAAGGAGGAGAATAAAGTTCTTGTGGGGAGCAATAATACCACTCTTTAATGTCATATATAATTCCTAAATAAACATTATGATAGGATATTAACATTAGATATATTTATAATAGTGTCTCAGATCTTCTGGGAGGCCCACTGTATTTTACAGACTATTTCTCAATCACAACTGCAATGCAGTGTGTGGAACGTTACAGTTTTCTGCATCCAAAAAGGTGCATAGAAGCTTTCAGCAGAATGCTGTGTGCAAGAAGGACGAAAAAAAACCCAAGCTAGCAAGCAAATTGGAAGCTGGCAAGGAAATATGGAGGGGGAAGGGAATAAAGGTTGCGTGTAAGACTAAGGGGAAGATACCAGAATTGCACCAAATACCAGAATTGCACCAGGAATTGTGAGACGGCTATGCCATCTGTGCTGGCTGTAGCATGTTAGCCTGGGCTGAACAGATCTCCACTGGCCATCATTTAACCTCTTTTTGTAAAAAAAGAAACATTTCAGCTCCGATGTTAACAGGATCAAATCTTAGCCCCTTTATCTCACTTATAAGCTTAATTCAGCAATGGTCCAAAGGAGAAAGGAACCACAAAATACCAAGTGATGTAATCTCAGTGTATCTCAATGGATTTACAGACATTTTTAAATTTTAGTTTTCTTTACAGAAGATTTCTATCAGTTTTCTGTTTAATATAATTTTTTTTTGTAGCATTTACTACAGTAGAAGTAGTATTAGCAATAATAATATTTGTATTATACTAGTGCCCAGAAACTGCAGAGGGTGTTGGAGTCTGTGTAAATACAAACAAAAACAAACCAAACCCAAAGAACAAGAAACAAGAAAGACAAACAAACAAACAAACAAAACCAACAAAACAACAAAAAACAATGATCCCTGCCATGAGGAATTTACATACCAAATCTTGTTGCAACTGAATTATGTTTCATCAGTTGTCCTAAATCAAAATGCATAATAATACAACAGAATTCCTGTAGTGTATCACTTCCTTGTTCAACTCTTTTTCTCCTGTTCATTTATTGTCTACAGTTGAATTACATTGCTTTTTCACTCCATCCCAAGAACAGGTAGGATTTTCTTTCTGTATATAATCAGATCACCACAGAAAAGCTTTTTTTTTTTCCTCTGTGAAAGCTCTTTTTCCTGAGTGGTAAATGAAAAAATTTCTTACTCTTTAATGGCACTTCTAATTTCTTTCGTACCTATATGAGCATTGCTGTATCTTGACAGCCTAACATGGGAATTGGCACAGGAATGCTTTGTTCTATTCCCTTTGGTGAGTTATTGTCTTTGAATATGATCATATTTTCCTATGGAAGGATGGCTGGGTATGATGCACCCCCAAAACAGCAACTTGGTAACAAAAGCTTATTTCACTCAGAATCTTTTTGCAGGTTTTTTATGTGGGAAGCCTGTCAGGCTCTCACAGAGGATTAGAATGGCTGTCACACTATGTAGAGAAGATTGCTGAACTGTGTCAACATGAAGAGTACATCAGTTTTTCTGTCTCCTAAATTGCCACATAACCAATATTCTTCCAGTCCACTCTTCATTTTCTGATGGCCATTTAAGGCAGTACTGTCTGATCAGCTAAGATGTCTGCTGCTTCCCTTTGGTGACTTTAACAAGGTGCATGAGAATGATTTTCTGTGGATGACTAACTCTCATTTAATGTATGTACTTGTGGTGAATATGCGAGTGGCACAATTTTGCTGCATCTACTATCAGTATTTGTAGTTGAAGAAGGGGCAAGAATGAGGGAGGGTAAAGATGAAATTCCACAGACCTGTAATGAGTACAGCAGTGGTCAAGAAAGGGAGAAGAATCTCTGCCATTTTACTTAATTTCCCTTGCTGCTCTGAAAAGGCAGCAGGGGTGAATGATGCTGATGGCCAAATATCCACCTGAGTGCATCCACCTACAAGAATTTCTTACCCTGAAGTATGTCCATGGAAACAGTGACCAAATATAATCAAACTGAAGACTGGCATCAGTTAACAAAGGGATTGAAAGATGAGAAGGACCATTATTAAGGATAGAGGGCAAGACAGAGTAAAAAAGAGTAGGTCTGAGTTGAGGCCCTGAACAGAGCAGCGAACTTGACTGGATTAATGAAGTGTTTATTTTGCAAATAAAATCTTCTAGTTAAACTTAAAAATGAGGAAGGATGATGTATTCAAAATCAGTCACACCTCAGCAAACATATGTGCACTGTTAATGACATAACTGTTGGGCTGAAAAGGTTGGGCTCAGTGTCTTGGTGAGCCTGATGAACTGGTTTGAACAAACAAAGGTAAAACCTCAAAATGAAACAGAGCAGAGGAACTGCTCAGAGGAATCCAACAAATAAGTTTAAGCAGGGTGTTTGTAGATGGAATAAAACCAGCATGCTATTACTTTACTTTCTTTCTGTAAATACTTTGGGCTTAGTTTTAGAAATGAACCCTATTTGGGCAACGTTGAACAATTAGACTGTCAAACTGACATGTTCACCCCTTTCATGCCTCCCAAAACCAGATGGAAAGAGCAGAACCCAATAGGCATGCTGGTTAAGTGTAGTGGACATGTGCTGTGATCTAACCTTAAGCTGCATAACAACTACACTATTCCAGCCCTTGGAGAGGCATAAGGCTAGAAAGCAGAGAGGTTCTCGTAGTGAGACCAGCAAAGAAGGGAGGAAAAGCTACACATGTAGCAGATGAACTAAATGGATGTGTTCTATAGCCGTTACATTTTAAAGAGGATCATGTATTTAAATTTTAATTGAATGCCAATCCAAAAGTCAGCATGCCCTTGGTGGTACCTTGCAGCAGGATTTGTTTCTGAGAACACCCTTAATCCCTAGTTAGCTTGATTTGACTCCCAGTTAAATATAAAGGATCCTAGGCTCATACAGAATACTTTGGTTGTTGAATAAAATTACGATTATCTGAAGTGCTTCAGCTGGATGAGTTTTTCTGTCTTTTTTATTTTACTGGTGGACGGGTGGTAGGTAGACTTTCAGACATGATTAATTCAACGGTTTTCTCCAGCCCTACAGGTGTACGGATTACATTTCCAAAACACATAAACAAAACAGTATTTCTACATATATGCACTAATGGTGATTTTTTTTTTAAGTTTCTCTCTGAAATATGTGTGGATAGACTATAGTCATAGATGTCTTTATTATAAGTCTTTTTTGACAGTGAGATTCTTCTGTGATTCTGTGATTTTGAAGGAAATATGGACTGGACAACACTTTGTCTGTTAGGCATGTACAAATTTGTTTGGTTGCTATGACAAATGCTCCAAAGCCACATGCGATGCTGAGCTCTCATAGTACAAATGACAGAGTCAAGGTTGAATAAAAGGAAGTGTTTATTGGTCTTCAGTGTCTTTCCAAAGCAGCTTATCCTCACTTTGCCTGTTTTCTCCATCCTCCAAGATTTCTTCATCTGACCACTGTGGAACAAAACTGGAAAATGTCTAGTGTGTAATACAGAATGAGCCAACATAAATTTAAGTTAATGCATAAAACCAGGCAAGCTCTCCTTCCTCTCCCCACAACCTGCTGCTTTTACTTTCCAGTACTGCTGGAGGAAGAATATTTTTTGTTCATCTGAGACACTTTTTGAGCCATTCCCATTTCAAATTAGAGAGTGTATCTTTTCTAATAGTCAAGTGAGTCAACTTATTCAGACTGTTAACCATTTTCTCACGCTCTAAGAAATTGTAGAAAAAGGCTGAAGACCGATTTACATATTCACATTCCAAATAAACACAAGGTTGTTATATTAATAGAAGCTGGAGACAAAATCCGGTAGCTTCTTTTAGAAAGAAGGTGGCTCATGAGTTTGAGTGAAAGTAAGTTGAGGAAAATTGGCTTTCTAGGAGGCAAAGTTAAGTATGCAGTAGAAAGCCCTCATGGTGAGAAGATATTCATAGCATTTGTGTGTAAAATTATGGTCCTACGGAAAATAAAGCAAAAAAACCAGCAAGTCATCAGGTCTATAGGGTTCAAATATTCCAGAACTTGCAGACCAAGTTGGCAGTTGCTGCTCATACAGTAATTCAAGAGTGGAATATCATATGGTGTTAACTGTCAGGACTGAAGTGTTTTGGTAGCGATGTGTGTGGGAAGCCTGCACAGAGCCTGCTTGCAATGTGCCTAACAAACAAAATTGTTTTGCATTACATTCACCCGCAAATTGAAAATACATGCAATATTTATTCTAGTATAGTTTTTGGCATAGTTTACACCTCTAACACTTTGAAAAATTTAAGCAAGCCTGGGGATCTTATCAAGGGCAGTAAATTAGAACATTTTGTTTGTAGAAAAAGGATTTGCTGTACTCCACTGCAAAAGCCAAGCCAAAGTTGAACTATGTCCTTTAAAAAACAAAATAAAACCTTTTCATAAGATAAACTGTCTCCATCTAGAAAATAGTTAAATAGTGACTTTATTGACAGCAGCTGAACAAACTTGCCGTAGAAAAATCTGTGATTTTCATTACATTTGGATTAAGGTTTTTTAGCCCATTTTATTACATTATATAAATATATTTCTATAAGGTATACAGACCATCACTAGCATTTGGGGGAAAAAAAATCTTATTGATATTTTATAATCATTTGAAATTTTTCAAAAGTTTACTTTTACAAAATTCTGAAGTACATATGAGTCTTTCTGTCCTTTAAAATATTATGTATATGATGGTATGGACTATGTTTTAGATTGTGAAAATAAAAAAGGTGTTTGCATGACTAAAACTTTCTTGCAGTTTGGGAGGACATGACCACTTGAAACTATTGACAACAAGCACTGAAATCTACATAAATTCTCAGTGAGCCTTTTAAATCAAGGAAATTAAGTTCAACCTACTTCTGAATGGAATTCACTCGGGCCCTTTGGCACTATCACAGAAATAGCTTTTTTCTCCTCTACTTTTTGTCCAAGCTGTTGTCTGTCTTATCTCTACTGTAATTTACATTATCCTCAGTCTTTGATGTGTTCATTTTTGTGAAGCCCCTGCTAGATAGAGAAATACTTTTACAATTTCATTATAAGGGAACAGAAGCATTGTAGAGCCAGGCTACTTGCTGAGTTTTTTAAATATGTTTTGTAGTAGATCAGCAAGTTCACTCAACATAGCTAATTCCCAAACAGAGTGAGTCAAACGTTGCACCAGTTAGAGTAATTTAAGGGAAAAGCTCTGTTTTTTCTCAGGAATGCATGAAACTTCCTCATTCAAAACCTTGCTTGTTTTATTGTAGTAAAACAAACAAACAGACATAATGAACAAACAAAAACAAAACAAAACAAAACCACTAAAAACTAAAGCTCCAAAATAAATCACCACTTTTGTTGTGTAAATTGGTCATCCATAATGTTAGAATTCAGGGAAAAACCTGGACAAGTAGTCTTCAGTGGATCCCAAAGCAGATCAAATTGTCAGCATTTTTTCCTAGTAAAGAGGTCTTCTCAAGTGAAAGCAGACACCCAACAGAAGATGTAGCCTTTAACTATTTTGTCATGATCTTAGTCTACATTAAGCTTATGTTCCATGAAAGAAAAAGGAAAGTAAAGCAAAAGTCTAGTATTTTCTGGCTTCATGTTCCACAGAGTTTAGTTTCTATCTCTCCTTCCCATGGTTCTAAATATTAAAATAAAGATTTCTATTTTCTGCATTTGCTTTCTGTCAAATACCCAGTGATATCCAGTGGCAGAAATTGAGCGGGGCGGTGTTCTCTGTAGCACCCAAAAAAAGCATTCATTTTCTGCAAAGGTTCCTTGCTCTTTTAAATTCAGTCAGAAGAGGCAAATGGTAGTGTTTCTTTGCAATAATATGGAAATTGGGCTGAATATTTCAAATGTATTTGGATTTATTAGACAGTATTTGATTTGGTTGAACAGCAATTCCCTGTAGAAAACCCAGCATGACATCACACAGCTCAAAACTGTGGTCCTTCCTTCTGAAGCTAGTTTGTACTACCACCCTTCAACCACACAGAAACCAGGGCAGAATGAAAAAAAATGATGAAATTGCTAGCAGCAAATTAAACCTGATATTTCCTTGCATGTTTCAAACAAGAGTACCACGGAGAAAAAGTAACTCACACATTCTTGTTTTCGTTTTTCTTTTTCTGTGTTTTCAAACATTTGTAAAACATTGTTTGTCTCTATGTTATTAGGATGATTAAACGTGTTAATTAAAAAATAAGTTAAAGGGCATAATAAGGAGGGACAGACATTTGGAAACCACTGGAGTCAGCATCTATCAGTAAACTGTTGTGTTTTGAGATTTAGAATTATTTGAATTGTTTATTGTAAATGGTTTATTTAGACAAGACAGCAGTAACTTGGAGAAGTCCCCACGCTAGCTTGATGTGACACAGCTTGAAGACCAAGTGGCAGCTCAGCTGTCATATTACAGTGCTCTCCATGGGCTAATTCATCTTGTTCTTGGCTGCTTTTTTCATTTGTCATCTTCTGCAATGATCCAGATTTTGTTTTAATGCTGTTGTTAGTCATAATTATTCACCAAATAATTTATGCAAACAGATTTCAGCTTTTCAATAGCTTTTTCTGTGCTCACCTACATGAAATATGGTATCACTCACCGAGTCACATTATTGTTTTTGTCCTCTGAGTTGATACATGACATTGCTACAGGAAAATTTTAATAAATAATGAATAACAAGACAAAATGCAACCAGTGTTCATTTGTGTAAACTTTTGAAATAGTTTTAGGACTCACAAGTCTTCTATGAATAAACTACCAAGCCTTTGAATATCACTACACTATAAATAAATAATAAATACTAAACAAATAACAACAAAATATTCTGCTTCAGTGAAACCTTGTCACATTGAATAGTAAAACTTTCACTGATTTCACTGACATCAGGCTATTCACTAGGGATTTTTGTACCATTCTACCCATTTATTGCCATCATGATTCACTGGATTTTTATGGTTTGATGGTATAGGGCAATGACATTAGCTGTAATATTTTTACTTTCAATGAAAGTTAAGAGCATGTTAAGAATCCTTACATTTCCAAAAATTTCAGTTGTTGTTAATAATGTATAGGACTGGATCTTCTAAAACTCATTCTGGAGCTGTGGATTTGTAAGCTTGTTTGCTTGCTTAAGTAGCTTTTATTAACAACAATAACAAAATCTCAATGTAAAGAAAGATATAACCTGAGACTGCCTTTCAACACCCCATCAAAAGCCTGTAAGGAATGCTCAGCTGTTTTGTTATATGTTATTGCAGATACAGGATTAGCACAGCTAAGCGCTAGTTATCAGAGCTAGAAAAAAACTCTCTTCTTTTTTCACTTTAAAAGGTTCACTTTTCCACTGTAAAATCATATACCAAAGTGAGGACCTTTTTCTGAGAAATATAAGATGAATTACCATGAGGATAGGCCTTAACTAACATTTAAACTAAATCAAAACACCAGAGCTTTCCTACCAGCAGTGCAAGGCCAAGGACGGAAAAGTGGCTCATATTGAAAAGTAGGATTTCAAGTTCTGCTTTGGAGTCAAACTCAGTCCTCTTGAATACTGTAAATGCTGACAGTTCTTTCCATTTGCATCATGTGGTACCCCAGGCTATGGGGTAGCTTGCTGCTCCTTCTGAATTTCACTGTGGCGCAGCCAGGTTACAAAAGTGATGAGGCTGGCAGGGAAGCCACCAATGTTGAAGTCTGAGACCAGTCCTGCAGTCTGAGCACACAGCTGGCAAGGACTGAATCCTGGATTCTTGTCCCTCCTCTAGTATGTGGAAGATCATCACAGTCATCACACATTTTAACCTGCATTCAGTGCTAGATGAAGGCATGTTCTGAGCATAGTCAGCAAACTCAGCTCTTCATGAAATCTATGCAGAGAGATGCCTGGGGTTTTTTTGATCAACCGGATTTTTACCTGAAATCCTTAACACCTAAGGTATTTTTTTATGACTTGCTCCTCTGGATGACACTCCTAGTAATACGTTTTAGTTTTAGGTAGTCCTGCAAGGAGCAGGGAGTTAAACACAGTGATTCTTATGTGTCCCTTCCAACTCAAGCTGTTCTATGATTCTATGACTATACGACTGCAGATGAGTAAAACAGCATTTTACCTCCTCATCTCACTGTCATATCTGTCCCTAATGTCTTATTCAATAATACAACAGTAATTTCTCACATCTGAGATTGCAATATACTTAATGTGTTGACTTGACAATAGGTCAAGAAGAGATAACTTCTGTAAGAAGCTTGGGAAAAGACAAAATAACTAAAAAAGTCCTTACATGATTTGGCTTCAGAATAACTTTTTTACTATAATCACATAAACAAGAAGCTAACTCATTACTACTGTAATATAATAACAGATAAGCAAGGAAGTTCTAAACAGCCCACAAATATTCTTAAACAAGAAGTGTTTGGAAAGTGTTTGGAAAATCTCTGCTGTTACAAGTTAATTAGTCATTGCTTATTAAAATATGCAAATTAAATGGTAAAATAATTATTTAAAATCATGTTACAGACATGAGGTGAAGCTACTGACAATATTTCATCTGCAAAGCATCTTGAATGGATGAAAAGTACTGCAGCAAGGCTTACTCACTGTCTAAAATCAGTTTGATAGAAATAGACTGACAAGTGTGTGAAATTAGAATCTTCTCAAGTTAACGTGAGGCAGATCTACCAGATCAGATTAGATCAAAACAAGGGTAGCACTAATTCTTTTCTCTCCAGCTCTGTAGACCTCATCGCAGCAAGCCTGGCTCCTGCCAAATCTGTGGTGCAGAAATGACACTGGGAGCTTGAAAATATTCCCTTACTGGTTCAAGCCAAAAGTGCCTTGGGAGCCACTGTGACATTCGGAGCGAATCATCTTGCCTGTGCACAAGTTTAGCTGCACAAGCTGTGAGTCAGGTGTAACAAGTTTTTAATGATATAGTTGCATTTTGCCCCAGGCACCTGAAAAACCCTTGAAGCTTACACTGTCCAGGTCAAACCTGTAGGTCTGGATAGTCTTTTACACCTGTCTGAACTGTTAGCAATAGTGATGGTATAAGTACTTTTCATTGGGGAAGATATGTAGCAAGAAATCATTTTAATGATGGAGTTTAAGAAGAGTACTACTGCTTTTGAGGGCTTTGACCTGTGCCTCTTATTAGGTTACAAATAGACTAATTGAGGACAAAGAAAGTGACTGGAAAAGTTCTGATGGATTAAATGTGGCAAACACCATTTGCTATAAATTGTGAAGCCACATCATTTATACTTCTGGTATTTTATTAGGTAACCCAGTTTATTCCCATTTCCACCACAGAATTGCCTTAATACTCATGTTTTTAGTGCTTCGTCCAGTCCACTTTTCTTTAATGTATATATGAACTCCAGAGTCAAAGAAAAGAGGTTTATCATGATGTTCAGCAGCCGCTTGTCTTTCTTTAAAGGTAAGCTTAATTCTCTCCTTTTATCTCTGAACAACTCTTCTTGTTGATGGTCTCTATGTCCTTCTATGTCTTTTATTAAATAATGCTTCCAAAGAGATAGCACTCAGTCTTATTGTCTGCCCTAAGTCCTATATCTCTTTGATGTCTTTGCCTGTAGTTTCTAACTTCTTGTCATAGCAGACTTCATAGTTTACTCTAAGTCTAGAAAGCTTTTGATTGCAGCAATATAAATCCAGAATGACTTCAGTAGTGTTATGTGTAGTCTAAATTCTCACCGAAGAGCAGGCTAACCTGACACATGCAACTGTCATGAAGACTGATCGGACTGAAGAGATGCATCAGGTACTGCACAGCTTTCCTTCTCATCCTGTTATGTGTGCCATGAATTTTCAGGGAGAGGTTGGCATTTATAATCATCCTTTGCATGTAAAAGCTGTATAATTTCTTTCCAAATGGTGCAAATGGGCTGTAGACACATGTACACGTTTTCTTGTTTGGAAATTTGTTGGATGGACATGTAATTTGACTAGCATTTTTGTATTAGAGCAGACTTGGAAGGAGAGAAAAGTATTTGCTCATTGTCTGGAACAAAAAACATTCAGTGACTTTGTCCAGTTATATCCTGTGTTAACCTAAGTTTTCTTTTAGGTTTTTGTACTGAATCACATGCTTTTCTATCTTTCTCACCCCAGAGCCCAATGACATTAGTAGAATTTTTCTGGATTTACAACAGTATAACGGAGAACAGAACTTGGATCTGTATCTAGTTCATTCAGTCTTTCATTATAAAAATCTTCCCAGTTCATAAATAATAACAGCTCTTCAAATCCTCTTTCGCTAATCCTCACCGCTCTGCTTATTGAAGTATCCAGAACTATACTTAAAGCAAAATTAATGAGTGGAATGTTATTAACTTTAAATACAATGAAATGAATGAAAGTGTGGAGTTATTCCGATAATTAAAATGAAGCAGTGCTTACGTAGCCCAGTGTGTTAGATCATTTGACTTTGCATACCTGATTATTTTAAAGGAATAGTGAGCATTAATACTACTGAACTTAACTGGAAAATAAGATCCTCAACACTTCTATCTATGGAAGCACTGGATTCAAATACTTTGTTATATCTTTGACCCCAGCACCTAGCATGTGAAGTCAAGCTGGAGATTTTTAATAAGACCGGTTTCACATTATCCGTCAACTAATCTAGATCATTTGTTCACTTAAGATAAAGGGTTAGGGTTAGGGGGCTAGGGTTAGGGTCATAAATAGTAGAAAAACAGTAGCACAGAAATCTCAAGTTATACTGTACTTGTTTATTTCTATTTTAATTTCTAATGTGCTGTTGGTTAATTTCTAATGTGCTGTTCTCAACAGTTACATTTCATGTTATAAGAACGTAACAATTGCCATACCTGGTCAGCTCAATGATCCATCTATCCTAATACTTTAATGGCAGTAGGGAATGTGGCTTAGGGAGAACATCCGAGCCTGGCCACTTTCAGTCATCCATCCACTCTTCTTTTACTCCACCATTACCCTCAGTTGTTGTATTAGGGATGTCAGAGAGCAGAACTGTGCTTCTTCCTGAGATCGTTTGCAGACTTGCTGTCCACGAATGTGTCTAATCCTTTCTTGTACCTGCTGAAAGTGTCTTCCTCTACAACCTGATTATGTGGCATCTTGAAATAAATCTTATTTACTACTCGATCTTGTAATGAAAGCATAAATCTGTGATTTAGTGTTGTCTCAATCTTGCCGATTTGATCAGAAGGTACATTACTCCATTTTAAGAAGGATCCCAAAGATTACCAAGTAAACTTTGGTCCTTGCAAATGAAAGTTATCTTGACATTAATTACAACAACAGAGACAAACAGTGACATAAAAAAATGTGAAGTATGTTTTCGCAAAAGCAGAAACATAGTGAGTTTGAAGAGTAACTATGTGAGCATGACACTCTAAATAATAACAACCTGACTAGCCAAAGTTTATAATTAATAACAGTCTTGCTTTGTTTCAAGACTTGCTCTATTGTGAAAACCTCAATCTAATTAGATTATTAACCAGTAAAGTTTAAATTAATTGGTATATGTTTATTCCTGATCCAGCCTTTACACTCATGTAAAGAATTCAAATAGCAAAGGGAATCAAATTTTCATAACGTGTAGAACAGGAAAAAAGGCAACCATTGTGTATATTTCCAACATTTAAGTCCACTTCTGCAGTTCTTGCTTTATAGATTCGGCCATTATCTGCTCATTTAACCTGGTGTTGTGTCAAAACTAATCAGGATTTCACACATGTGTGCATCCCTTATGAAGAAAGGCTGAGGGAGCTGGGTCTCTTTAGTTTGGAGAAGAGGAGACTAAGGGGGGACCTTATTAATGTTTATAAATATATAAAGGGTGAGTGCCATGAGGATGGAGCCAGGCTCTTCTCGGTGGCAGACGACAGGACAAGGGTAATGGGATCAAGCTGGAACACAAGAGGTTCCACTTAAATTTGAGAAAAAACTTCTTCTCAGTGAGGGTGACAGAGCACTGGAACAGGCTGCCCAGGGAGGTTGTGGAGTCTCCTACTCTGGAGACATTCAAAACCCACCTGGACATGTTCCTGTGCGACCTCACTTAGGCGTTCCTGCTCCAGCAGGGGGATTGGACTAGATGATCTTTTGAGGTCCCTTCCAATCCCAAGCATACTGTGATACTGTGATATTTGACAACATAGTCCTGTCACCTTTTGGCACTTCATTAACGAGACTTTATTTACAAAGTCTAGCTTTCACAGTTCATAAACCAGTTTTATGGGCATTCTGTGGTTCCATATGCACTCCTAACAATTACTGTCACACTTCGTGTGGTAGATGTTGTAAACATAGTGGCAATTGGTAATTGTGTAGCCTGTTGGCATTCCCACTGCAAACTGACACTTGCAGTTTTTTGTTATACTGTCTTTTTAACAGTTTTGGAAATGTATCCCTATAATTTTCGCTCACAATGAAGGTAAAATCCTTGCTACATGTTCTTTGGCCACTTAGTTCAGAGGCCAGAATTGTATTCATCAAATAACTAGTTAAACACAAGGTAGAGCATTACAAACAAGCAAGCTACATTCACCAAAAGTACAAAAAAATTGGAGTCATTATAGGCAGAAGGGAGTAGCATGAATTCAAACATCAAACTAACATTGCAAAAATTTCTGTAATAGAATCTGTGCTTCTCCAGCCACAATAAATTATTACTGGAACCAAAACGTACAGCAGTCTCTTCCTCCAATGTTTGAGGTAATTTATTTTTATTATTCATTTTATTAAGCATATCCTCATAGTACATGATTCACACATATTCTGACAGTCAGTCCTCAGAGCTAATAGGACTTTCCAGGATCTCAGCCCCTTCAAAAAGGGACAGTTTGGTCAATATGGCTCAAGAGTCTATCTAACATGAACAGTTCATAGGATTGGACCATTAGATTAATCTTGCCATTGTCTATGAAGTACTGTGATTATTAATGACACTGTGTGAATAAGTCTGAAGAGAGAGAATAAACAACGAAGTTCTGCAGTACATCCATTTTTTTCTGCCTAGTTTTACTTCAGAGACAAAAAAAATAAAAGAAAAATATTTGCATGTTACACTGAAAAAATACCACTTTCATAGTACCTTCTGATTTCCAAGAACAGCAGCTGCTGTGTTTCCTTCTCTGAAGTGTTTACTGAATGTTTGGATGTGTGGACCAATACCCAGTTCCTAGAATATCCAGAGCAACCTTTGTTTTCAGTGATAGAATACAGTGGTAGAGACAGGGGCAGTGACTCATTTCTGTGCTTATAGGAGCCACTATGAATGGGAGCAGAGGAAAAAGAAGTGTTAAGGAAAAGAACATCACTTTCTCCAGCGGAGAAAGGAGCCTGAACCTTTTACATCACTTCAAACTGCTGATGGAAATGCCCAACTTTTTCATTTCTGTTGTTGCAAGTAATTTCCAGCTGTATCTGTTAGTGTCCTGATAGAGCAGAGAAGAATCAGAAAAAGTTGGTCACAGACTGCAAGAGGTCTTTGCAGGCACCACGAAGAGTGTGTAGGACTTGTCTTAGAATGCCACAGAACCCCAACAAGGCAGCAAGAAAAATGAAGCAGCATTTAAAGGAGCAAAATAAGTAATTCAGGATATAATGGGCCTGGCAGACTAACATAAATCCTGGGAAAAACAAGGGAAAAGCTCAATTAAAATAGGCTTATATAAATTATAGTCATTTATATAAAATTACGTAAAATTTTTAAATTATCTAAAATTATAAAGAGAGTATCTGGGCAATAGGACTTGTAAAATTACATGTTTTAATGTGTTGTTAAGTTTAGCTTATAAAGGTAATGCCGTTGACGGTCTACGTTTAAGTTTCTGTGAAACATGAGAACTGATGTAGAATAACACTTTCTGCTAAGAAGTGAGAATGATACAAAATCAATGTTTCACATGTTCAGTGCATTAAAACTAATAGGTGTGTGCTAAAATGCAGTTGTAAAACCCATCTTTTTCATACACAAATTTAAAAAACAAAAAGTCTGATTCAAAAACCATGCATTAATTTAAAGAGCAAAAGGACCTAATGTCAAAATCACCACAGATATGGGGCCTGGAGTTTCTGCTTTTGATTATATAACAGTATATCAGGCACCCTTCCAGTCAGATAGAAGCCACATGTGTCTAAAATATACATCTAAAACCATACAGATCTGTGTAAGGGATGAAAAAGAAATTACCGTATTTTAGTTAATACATGCAAGGAGTGCTGCTAAATAGTTTGGTACAGTCCTAATTTTGCTCATCCCTGGGTTTTCCTGTTTCGGAGAAAGGAGATGCTATATTTACTGCTTACGACCCCAGTTAAATACATTTACAGAAAATACCTAAACATGGCCTTGTCTCTTAATCCTTGTGAACTTTCCTGCAAAAGTATGAGAGGCTGATGAATATATAATATGGTTTTAAGGAGATATGATTAAATAAGTTAAAGAGATGGAGTTGAGGCAGAAAACCCTCTTCATAGTGGTCTTTTACTGTCAGTGGGTTCAACTTATTGAAGTGCTATTATTTTCTGAAACCACAACATAAAAAGAAGAAACTCCAAAAGGCAATTCCTAGAAGTATAAATTAGGCAAGAACAAATTTGGTCTTGGAAAATTTGCAAATCATCCTGTTTTGGTGGAAGCAAAAGGCTGTAACTGTCTTTTATCAGTAACAGAAGTCACAAGAGATAGTAGGAAATACAAATATAAAGTTTTAAGACGTTTGTGTGCTAGTGCATCAGTACAGCTGTTTCTGTATTCCACAGTGAGATGTGCCTTTAATAGCATAATATTCAAAAAGATTTACACCTTGCACAGAACTGAACACAGCAAATACTGATATTTAGCCCATGATGGTGGTGAAGCCAAAGGTAAATCATGGCAGATCTAAGCCATGCTTTGCATGGTGCCTGACTTTGCAATAAGCCTGAGTTTGCAAAGCAATAAGATTGTTCTGGCATTACTGCTTGGCAGTTGCAGTAACTCCATGTATCACAGTATGTATTTTCTTTTTCTTCTATCTGCAGTTGGTACCATTGGGTTAGATTTACCTTTTTCATCCCTTACCATTCAGTCAAGCCAGAACCTTACTTTAACTCACTCTTTGGTTTATTTTGGCTACAGGGGTCTTTATCACCCTACTCAGGTAGCTAGCTTGTGTTACCCAAGAGAATGCTAGCTTCTAAAGTAACAGCCAGTAACAATTGCTGGGACAAATGTGAAAGAAGCCACCAAAACCACAGTAAAGGTGCAAGGATTGCCTGTGGTCCTGTCACAACATGTATGTGGCTGTTCTGTAAAGATCATGTAGGAGTGAACATCCATGTACCACTACTTATGTAAGGACAGTTTCTATTTTGTGTATAAACCAAATTATAGATAATTTTTAAAGGTTAGAGTTTGTTGTTGTTGTTGTTGTTGTTTTTCTTGTTTTGGGTTTGTTTCATTGGTTTTTTTTCAGAAAAAAAAAAGTCAACATTATATATATAGAAAGCAGGGTGATTAACATTCATATTCTAACTGTTACAGATGTTTGTCTTTATGAGGAAATGCTACAAATAAAACTAAGATGTGATGTAGGAGTCACACTAGAGAATTTGAGGCACATTGAAATATTAGTATTAGAAATAAGTAACAACCCTAATGTTAATAATTACATTTCTGATTTATTCAGAACAAGAATATAACACCAGTCACAGATCGTCAGATGTTATTTGAAGAGTTACAACTTAAAGACTTTATAATACATCTCCCTAGTCAGAAAGGCCCAAATTCATGAAGGATAGAAAAGTTCAAATACAAAGAGGTGAAACACATTCCTTTGTTATTAATTGCTTAAATAGAAGGGGCTGCAAAATTTACAGTTTGCCTTTAGTGCATGCCTATAGCCTTGAATATATTGACATGTCACTTAGCATATAACTAATGGAAGTAATCCTATATTTCTCCCAGGACAGTGAAATTGTAGTTGGTCTGCTCTCATCTGCACTGAGGCTTGATTTGGCTCTGAAGGGTATTGAACAGAAAAAGAATCTGAGGCAAAGAATTAAGGTGTCAGGA
Source organism: Columba livia (assembly GCF_036013475.1). Lineage (NCBI taxonomy): Eukaryota > Metazoa > Chordata > Aves > Columbiformes > Columbidae > Columba > Columba livia. The sequence goes on from NC_088604.1 coordinate 60,288,066, forward strand.
CAGCGACAGTCTCCCTCTTCTCTTGGTCTGGCTGAGTCAGTTCCAGGTCCCAGATTGCTGGGCAATCCCCTATTATTTATACAAGGGCTTTGCAAAGCAATGTCTATCACAGCCCTTACCACAAGGGGTGGGAAGGGGTAGTTGGCGCAGTATTGTCAGGCTCCATTCAGGTGGCACAGGAGCTGGAAAGGCACAGAGTTCCCTTTGCAGAGCCAGGAGCAGGCAGAGCATCTCCCATGGCGAGTGACACCCTAATTGCCCAAGCTCCTGAGAAGGTGGCACAAGGAACTTGTGCCCAGTCTGCTTTGGCTTTCTATGGAAAACAGACAAGGCACAAGCAACAGCTAACACTTTGAAAGCTGGGTATTGTTTCTTTAACAGAATTTTTAAAACAAAATAAAAATTCTCCTTTTACTATGTGTTGTTAAAAGCCTCTCTCAAATGAACAGTTCTCAGAACACATTGCATAAGTCTTCATATTGTGCTTCCCATCTGTTCTTACATACTTGCTGTAACAAAATAGTTAAGAGTGAAGATATTTTAAAATACTATTTATGTGAGTTAACAGTCTTGCAATGAATGGGGCTGTTCGCACCTCAGACCATGGTTTCTTTTTTAATCTCTCTGCATATTCTATAAATTAGTTATGTTGGATATACTTCGATCACACTGGAAGTATTTTATTTGAACACCCAAGAGGTACAAACTTTATTAGTAAAAGCTGAGATAATAAAGAATAACAAAGAGGCTTGTATAGATAATAATTCTCTCCTTTGCCAAGTGACCTTCCTTACCCCTAACATGGGGTACTGGGAAAACAGTGTAAGTTGAGAGAAGTCTGTCAATAAAAACCAAAACCAAACCCCAAACAAACATGAAATTATTTGAAGGTTACCTATACATTTTTCTGATACAGAAATATAGTCACAGGTGCCAGTAGATCATCTGCACATTGTTAACCAGCCATCTTAGGCACTTGAATTCTATATATTACAGTTTAGCAACTAATCCAAAAGTCATCATTCTCAACTACAGTGCAGGAAGGGCTGAAGAGCAATCCAATCTGGCAAATCAGAACAACAGGAACACTAAATCCCTACCTCTCCTCCAGGAAGCAAAGCAGTGCTCATGCAGAGCTCGGATGTCCAGCCAAGTTACGTGTGTTGAGATTTTATCTGGTAGACAGGCAATGGAGGAACGTTCAAATGTAATCACAGACATTTGCTCAGCTTATAAACTTGTCTTAGTATTGCTTGCTCTGCTCTTAAGTAAGCAAGGTCAATTTTCAGTTCAGAAAACAGTTTGTTTCTCCATCAGAATAAGTTAACACTGTTGACAATATTTATATGTAGCTGACAGGCTGAAGAGAAAGAAAAAAAGAAACACTTCTGTGATACCCCTACTGGTTGTGTTGGAAATCATTAACTATAGAAATTGACCTATAAAACAGAAAGCAGGGAAACATGCTTTAAAAATAGGGTAGTACTGTACTCTTACTAAGAGTTTGTGGTCTTAAGCAGTGTGGATGGTTAGGCAGTCAGATTGGAAAAAATATATACTTTTTTGGTGCAAGTCTTTTTTAAAGATAAGCATATAGCCCATAAATTTGTTGAAACGTGAATGTGTGGTTGAAGTGCCCTGTGTGGCATAGAACAGCATATTAGAACTATATCTTCTAGTAGGATATCTTCCAAAACAATTAACATAATATGTATCACCAAAATATTATACCCTTTATCAATCACAATTTGTTTACAGTAGTAAATAAAAGGAAAAAAAACCCTTTTATTTGTAAGGAGTGCAAAAAGGATAAGGTGGCTTTGTCAGTTGATAAAGTGTTATCAAGCACTTGATGACTGAAAGTTTCTGGAACTTACACAGTTATTAAATCTATTAAAAGTTATTTTAAAGTTATTAAAAAATAATTAAAGAATTTTACTTTCCTCTGAGAAATAACTGAATCTAGCATTATGATATAATGCAAGTACAGGGGGATGATTTAGAGGGAGAAATGGTATTATGCAGTCAGAAAGTAGCCTTATTATTTCTCTTATGAGACTTCATGTCTGGAACGTTGATATCTGAATAGAAATATTCAAAACAAAGAATTTAGCAAGGTAAGTAGTGACTTTATACTGCACAAGTAGTAACTTAATGCTACACAAAATCATAATATAAAAATCAGCCTACAGAAGTTTTTGTTAAAAAATTGGTTGTGGCAAAGTATCAAACTAATAAAATCTAAACTGTGTTAAACCATATAAAGTAGTCCAATAATTCCTTGTGTGTCCTTTTCTATAAACAGTTTTATATTCCTACTAGTCCCCAGAGTAACAGATTATTCTTGGTTTCTGTGCTACGTAATCTATTTGTACTCCATTCATACAAACCACGTAGGTTGAAGTCAGAATAAAGAGTACTATTCTGCCTATATTGTGATATATAGATATTTGATAATATACTGAAGTTCATAAAGAAAAAAAATGTTTAATTTAAGATTATACATTTGGTTTCATTTAATATGCAAAAAGTAGATGTAAGAAAACTTTTTTTTTTTTTTTAACTAAGAACAGCTGTTCTACATTACACCAAAGGGCCATCCATCTAAATTAGCATTTTGAAATACAGCAAAAAGTAGCCTGTTGACTGATACAGGAGGAATGTTGGCCAAGTTATACAGTGGGTTTGTAGACATTAGGAGACATGAAAGTTTTCCATCACTTGAGCAGCCGTATACATCTTGCCTAACCAAAATATTTTTGTTAAGAAAACAAAAAACAAAGACAATACCCAGTAGCATATATATCATATTCTTTGAAGTGCCAAGTTATTTACTTCTTTAAAATAATGTCTAGTGATTTACCTAAGACACACATAAAATTAGCATTTTGTAAACTTTCCCCAAAGCACCCCTAAAATCACTTCATTAAGTAGATGCCATGCTGGTTAGATTCCAGTCATCAGACACAAAGCAGTTCTAAGCAGTAGGTTACGTATCACAGTGACTTTCAGCTGTTTCTTGAGTTTCTTTAAAACTCTCAAGTAGTACCACCTGGGTCTTGCGATTTGACAAAATAAACTTTAATAGTTTGTTCTGTAATCTTCTTTAGTGAGTTTTCAATTTGCATTGGATAGTCTGCCATATAGAAGCCCTGCAGCATTAACTCTCTCAAGTTCCTCTATAGTGAACCCAGAAGCAAGGATTTACTTAAGCTTTTGTTGCTTTGGCTTTATTTTCTGTCAGCACCTTAGGAAGCTTCACAAAAATTAATTTTGAGTAACTATGTATTTTGCAAGCTGTTTTTCAAACCACTTTTTGTCATAATCATCTCACAGCTGAACATGGTGCAGTCACTCCCAAAAATATACAGGTATGTGGTCTTTTCAACGAATACCATGTTCATATAAAGTTGCTTGAATATTTATAAAACTGTTGTCTGCATGCCATACATTAACACATGCTAATGTTTCTTGTACTATCAACCTGAGGAATTTTGTTGTGGCATATGCCCATTTATAAAACATTGGGGAAAATTCTGGTGGTACAGAGAACAGTTACCACTGTTTCAGCCTCTTCAGAAAATTATACCTGGCTGAAAAAGAGCTTAATTTACAAGCTAAATCATTGATGGACATTCTAAGTGCCCAAGATTATCTTTTTGTCAAACTGAACACTATTCAGAGCTGGACCTCTACTAATCAGTGACCAGCCAGATTGCATCTTGTCTGACCTTGTGTCACAGCATGCCTAGGGGCCAGTATAGGGCCACTAACAAGCTTCATAACCAGAAAAGCCAACGGGAAGCCAAGATTTCTTCCTTTTACTTTATTTTTGTTTTGTTTAGTGGTTTGGTTTTGGTTTTTTTTTGGGGGGTGGGGGGATGGGGAGAAGGGGCAGAGCTGATAGGGATTTTTTTTAAGAACAAAGCCTAGCTAGTTCCTCTTCCCTGGAACTTCTCCATTGTTGCTTTTCTGATGAATAAGGATGGGTCATCTGTGTTTGAGGTCACTGGCATTGCCCAGTGAGCTCCACTTAAGTCAGTCATGTGTAAGAAAAAAGTCACAGTTTTCCTCTGTCTAAAATTCTAGTAATCTGGGGCATGGAAAGTATGTATATCCTGAAATATATCCAGAGAGTGTGTCAGTGTGTTTGTAAGAATTTGAGAGATTTGGAAAGTCATGAGGAGGAGCATCACTGATGTTCTCCCAGAGAGCATTAAGTTCCACCTAAAGAAGTTTTAAATAATGCAAGGCTAGTAAATATTAACCCTGCAATATGAAGTTAAATCCAATCTTACATGCATTTCAAAATAGGTACAAACCTAGTTCCTTACTCTTCAGTTTTGCCTATAAATACAGAAGCTCCATTTGTTCAGAAAAACATGTTACTGGAGACATTTTAGATTTTTAACTCTAAAAGGGGAAATAATTTTTATTTTCCTGAAGTTACAGTTTAGTGTCTGTATCGTGTCCTATAGAGGCCAATATATGATCAAAGGTCACTTTGACAGTTAAAGAGGTCTTCCCAAGTGAAACTGGTAGAGAGACAAAGGGGAAATTCTCAAAGATGATCATGATACATAGCATGGAATAGACTCTTTTAACTCTTGCTATTAAACCTACCTTAAAATCATCATGTCTTGATCCTCTCAGCCACAAGTTTTCTGCTGACCTAGCTCAAACTACAAGCATGCTAGTAGCCCAGGGGCCTTAATCTCAAACTGGTATCTTTACGTGTTTACTTATTCCGCATCTGGATTGGAAGCTGAATCCAAATAACCACTAAATTTAATTTTCCCTCAAACAGTTCAGGCATTTACTTTCAGAAATGTCTCTTCTGCGAAGGTACTTACCAATCAAGAGCAAACTGCATCTTAACCCAGCTAGCTGATATAGGGAAGACAGGGCTTTTTGAGCCATAACTTCCAGACCTGAAATAATTCTTGTAGAACTATTCTGAATTCTTTTCAGTCTGTGAATCTTTTATTTCAGTTAAAGGCTGAAAGCCTCTGCATAATACACAGTAATAAGACAATCCAAGAGATTAAATATGTTCTCAGAGTACCTGAGTAAATCAGAGAGGTTTGAACAAATACGCTATTTCAGTCACTACAAAGAATTTGTATTCTATTCATTTTCCAGTGCTAGTGGTGAAATGGCTGAAAGTTGATACATTTCTTTTCACTTTATTTGAATTAGTTTTTCCCCAGATTCCAATTTAAATAAGCATTCATAGCGTATTTAGGAGTATGTCTTGTTTTAGGCATTCTGTTCTTTTTCACATGTGTTAGTCTGTGTTGTGGTGGGGTTTTTTCATTTGGGGTGGTTTGGTTTTTTTTTTGGGGGGGGGATTTGCTTGTTTTGTTTGTTTATTTGTTTAATAATGGTGTTTTGGTTTTGTATCAGTATTTCATACATAGATTGATTTTTTATTTCTTTTTTGTTGTTGTTGTTTGTGAAATGTATAGCTTTGTGCCTGTGTGCTGCAAACAAATTTCCTGGATGGAACACTCATCTGTATGGCTCACCTTATTCACTGTTTTGGATAAATCACTGTAGCACTGTGACTCTTTCCCAATCTGTAAAACACAAAGACAGTAAGATAGTATTTAGAAAGAAGCATCTCTGAATAGTTTGGAATAAAAGTGTTGTTGAAAAGCTAGATATTATGTGCACTGGGAAAAATAGCATAAATGTATTTTAAAACAGGGATGTAAAACAGGACCATGGTAGTCAGAACACCACAGAGCACCTCAAATGTAGGGATGATCTATAAACATCCATGACTTCCTAGTTGGACTGGCTTTCTTTCTATACCAAAGTTGAAAGTGGTACTTTTGACTTTAAGAACCCATTCTTATCTCTTTAAAGTGTTAGTTGTTTTTCAGTAGGAAGTTTGCTGACTTAATGAAAATGGATTAATTATTTCTCATTGTAATGATCAGCTCAGTTCATCATCTGTTAAATCTAATTTCTGCATAAGAGCATGTCTCATCATCAGATGCCATAACCTGATGAATTGCAGGCTGACTAGATGGTTTATACAGTGAAATAAAGAAAGGGAAAAATCTTCCCTCATGATTTTACTCAGAGACAGGATAAAATCACAAGGTTTGCAGCTGTATTCTACAAGCTATGTTCAGAGTTGCTAATTATAAGGAAGGATTCCTCTGGTGCTGTGGGGTTATTCACAAATGCAACTCTAAATTGAAACCACTTGTATAAAAAACTCTAGACTTGGTTTTGGCAATCCAGGAGTGACTGGTGTATGTTGGGGCAGACAGCACATTAGATATAAATGGAAGGATTCATTCACTTCGCCTTGAGGAGAGTGGGTGGGATTTTCCTTTTTTTTTTTCTTTTTTTTTTTCTTCCAGAGGTTTAACTGAGTTTTAGGCTTAGTTACATGTATTAACTATTGGCCAGCACTTAGGCAATGCCAGTGTGCCCTGCCCAGTGTATATGTATGGTATTTTGTTCAGAAATATTGTTATATGCAAAGGCAGCAAGTTTTCTGCTGCCTCATTTGAAAAAAAAAAAAAAAAGTGATTTAAATTCTCAGCTATGGGCTTCCTGCTTCATTGCCTCTTTCTTGAAAATGACTGCTCAAGATGCTCACAGAAAGCAGGTTTCATGCTCAGGTAATATCACTAACTGCCATGTTGGCTGACCCAGATATAAGGTTTATACCAGGCATGGGAAGATTGCCCTATTCTCTCTGTTTTGCTCACCTGTGCAAAGGAGGAGTTTGTTTTGAACAAGTGCAATTACTAGGTCTAGTCAGATATGTCATAAGAGACACAAAGAAGAGCTGTGGTTATTATCTGAGTTTGCTGATCGATCTACTTAGAGCTTTAAGTTGCATTCCTGACATATGTACTTTTGTTCAGAAAGGTACTTGATTTGGCTACAAAGCACAGGGAAAACAGATTTGTTTCTAGTTAGCTTGAAAACCCTACCTTTAGTGTAGTACATGGTAAAAGATGGAGGTTAGATTCTATATTTTCTAGCAAATCCAGCTCAGAAATTTGATTGCATTTCTTGGAGAAATACAACTGATCTAATCAGATAGTGGTGGGTTGTTTTTTTAAATAAAATAAAATAAAATAAAATAAAATAAAATAAAATAAAATAAAATAAAATAAAATAAAATAAAATAAAATAAAATAAAATAAAAAAGAGGAAGGAAAGTTTGTTGACTGTACTCCTCTTCTTGCTCTGTCTAGAGGATGCCGAGTGTGAGTCACGGCACCCATGAAGCTGGGTGCATTACGTTTGAAAATCAAGCTGCTGTCAAGCAAACCATGCACTATCTTGGTACTAAGAAACTTCTGCTAAGCATTCATCAACACTTGATTTAAAACTGAACAGTCTTTCAAGTACAGAAGGCATAAGATGAACACTCAATATGAGTTCTGTGCATGTACTGCAGTCAGACATAGAAAAGGGAGAGAGAAAGGACACCGTTCCACTATGTGTGTTTCTTCCCTTACAAAACATGTTTGGAATCTGTATCTTGCAGTTTCCCCTGGCAACTCTCTACTATCACAGAATACAATGTCCCAAGGCTATGCTCCATTACACTGCACCATCTTTTCTTTTTCTCTTGCTCCACAAGCTTTAATGAAGCCCATCAAATTTTCACATGTGCCCCATTTACTATACAGAGATTACATCAAAAGAAATTATGTTGGCTTCCTGTTAACACCCAAAGATTGGCAGACAATCATGAAAGTCAATTGCTGTTCAGCTTGCTAAGTGACAACATGTATTTCTGCCTTGTCTAATTACAGCAGATCAGATGCTTCCTGTTGTGGAAAACAATACTAACAAATGGCTAACTTTTGGTGTTTAAGGGGAATCATATACATTGAGAATCAATTGAAAAAGAGCTCTGGAACATGGATTTCTGTAGATGTTTTATCATAATTTTAATGTGTGTTTATGGATAGGTAAAGCAGAATTCATGTGAAATATTCAGTCTTGTAATTATACATAACTGATCAATTGCACAGTAGTAGCTTTTCTCAGCTGATTCAGAATGGAACAATATTCAGAGCTGAATTAATATACTGTTTTTTTCATAAGCTTTTCTCCCAGAACGGTCTGTTGATGAGATGCAAGGAAAAAGGAGCACATGTTAAGCAGTGCACTAAGCACTGGTGTGCAGAATGGTAGAGATAATCTACAAATTATTTGTTGAGTGTACACAGATAAAAGGAATCAACATTATGACAAGAAAACCAACATGAACGTACCTCTACCTGAGATCTTAGTGCTCCCACTGAAGACAGTAAGAATATAGCCATTTCTATCTCCATGCATACTTTCTCTATTTCTGAGGCAATAGTTCCCTAAGACATATTCTTGCGTTGAGGGATTATTAGGACATTATGATAACTCCTATGCACACTCTTGGTCTAACTTCTGCCTGTAATTTCAATGGCTTTAGCTTTACATCTAAACTGTGGTTAGCATAACAGCCTTTGGCTCTTTATAAAGGATGTCACTAATCTCCTCCACTTATCACTTAACTAAGAGCAAGACAGGATCAATCAATCATGTCTTTACAAAGTAACATTAAAGAAAATAACTGTTGTTTAAGCCTCATTTACAGTATAGAATTCAACCTGAAGAAATGTCATCTAACAAAAACCTAACTGGAAAACTAAAACTAAAATAAATTAAAAAAAAATAAAATAAAATAAAATAAAATAAAAAAACAACCCAAAAAAAACCCAAAAAAACTCGTTATTTTTGTGACACTGAATTGAAAAACTGAATTGAATAAGCAAAGTAAAAATCATGCTTGTGACTTCATGTTTGAGAAATTGCCTGGTAAATCATGACGTTGCCCTCACACCTCTGATTTTGGTCTTACAGCTCAGGGAACGGAACAGAATTGCATGAAGAAAACTTCAGGGAAGTTTCTTGAATACATATAACAATGATTTGCTGCTGGCATATATTAATATAATGAACACTGTTTTCAGGATGTATCAAAATATGTATCTACTCCTGATAGAAGTTTATAGGCAGAGGCATCCCTCAGCCTTTCTGTTTAGCCTGGAGAAAAGGGAGCTGAGGGGGAAACCTTATCACGACCTACAACTACCTGAAAGGAGGTTGTAGCATGGAGGGTGTTGGTCTCTTCTCCCAAGTAACAAGTGATAGGATGAGAGGAAATGGCCTCAAGTTGTGCCAGGGCAGGTTCAAACTGTATATTAGGAAAAATTTATTCACGGAAAGGTTTGTCAGTCATTAGAACAGACTGATCAGGGAAATGGTTGAGTCACCATCTGTCGTGGTTTAACCCCAACCAGCAACTAAGCACCACACAGCTGCTCGCTCACCTTCCCTAATGAGTTAGGGGAAAGAATCAAAAGAGTAAAAGTGAGAAAACTTGTGGCTTGAGGTAAAGACAGTTCAATAGGCAAAGTAAAAGCCACACATGCGAGCAAAGCAAAAAAAGGAATCCATTTACTACTTCCTATCACGAGGCAGGTGTTCAGCCATGTCTAGGCAAGCAGGGCTCCACCACACCTAACAGTGACTTAGGAAAACAAATGCCGTAACTCTGAACATCCCCCCCATTCCTTCTTATTCCCTCAAAACATACACTGAACTTGACATCATACAGTATTGAATATCCCTTTGGCTAGTTTGGGTCACCTGTCTAGGCTGTGCCCTCTCTGAACTTCTTGTGCACCTGGCACAAGATGATAAGCTGAAAAGTCCTTGACTACATAGCAACAACTAAAACATCAGTGTATTAACATTATTCTTATGCTAAATTCAAACCGCAGCACTATACCAGCTACTAGGAAGAAAACTCTGTCCCAGGTGAAACCAGAACACCGTATCTGGACATACTTAAAAGATGTGTAGATGTGGTGTTCAGGGACATCGTTTAGTGGTGGATTTGGCAATGTTAGGCTAATGGTTGGACTCAATGATCTTAGAGGTCCTTTCCAACCTAAACAATTATACATTTCAATTATTTGTGTTTTTTCTAAAACCAAGATTCTTTACAAACTTCATACGTAAATTATGTAAGTACCATTGGAATGGAAAAAGTCTGAAATACCTTCCTGGCTGCTCTTATTTAAGACAATTTTGACATAAATTATATGGACTGGCCTTCTTTTCACTCTCTCTCAAGTTTCCTTCCTTTTACTCCCCTCTAACATTTTTCTGCCATCTCTTTCCCTGTCCTCTCTCCTGAGAAGTTAGAGTGGCTCATATCCTGTTCTCTGACAATGTTCATTTGCATGACCTCTACCACTCTTGATTACTATAATGAGTGTCTTTGGTAATTATCATCATCCTGCTTTATTTTTCCAGAGCAATAGCCACTTCAGTGAGTTTCAGATTTTATAAAGCATGTGTTATGCTGGCAAAAGCTTAAACACTTCCTCTCTTCTCTAGTAATGTTTTTACACATCTAATAAATCAGTAGCTTTCTCCTGTGGTCCTGAATAAAAGTATGGTTCACCTGATGGAAGTGATTCAGCTGAACTGAGCACATCAGCCAAAGTGAACTGTGTCTTACCATCAAAGTAGTTCACACTTTCATTGAGCCAATGCATAAAGCATTTCCCTGTGCTTTGCAGTCACTTAATTGCATGAGCACCTTTGCTTTACTTAATAGGTATATTCAGTAAAATGTTAAACGGCAAAAGAATTAATAAAGTGTCAAATGTGCATGCCTATTACACTTTGAAATTCTTTCTAACTAGTAAATGTTGAGGAAAAACTCATCATCTCAAAAAGTTCATAGTGCAATAAGAGAATGCAGTAGGGAAGCTCAAGAAGAAATGTCTGCTTCTTGCTGCTGTTCTGTGAGTCATAGACAAGGATTTTACAGTGATAGGTGCTGAGCAAACACAAGTAAAATATGTGACATTCTTTCCGAGACAGTAAACAGTTTCATGTTGTTGATAGTGCTAATGGCACATATTTTTTGTTTTAAAACTATTTTTCAGTATTTTAGTACATCATCAAAAAAAATAAACCCTGTTCCAGCCTTTCACCATCATTAGTACACACTGAGCATAGTTATTGCTAGATTCAGTGATTCTTACTGGAAAACAGTTGTCTACAGCAATGTGGATTCTCTGCAAAATCTCCAAAGGAGCCACTGATTCCCCAGCTGAATCCTGCCCCTCTGGAAGACAGCAGCTCCTGCTGAGCCACAGCTAGTGCCATCATTCAGAAAAACAGCCACTCGGTCCATAAGAAGCCATATGGTGCCATTCAAAGATCTAAGCGGCTCTATGACTTGCCACAGTAAGTCATAAAGTCCCACTTTGGGTGTTGTATATAGGTCTTGTCTACCTGTAAGCATATCTGTGATTCCCGTGTCTCAGCTGGCTCATTTAGCAACTGCACAAAACATGGGCAAAACCAGTGTGGGTAGTCTGGATTGGTCTGTGCTGCCATGGCCTCACACACATCACAGCATTCCCTTTCAAACTGTGGAAACTTGTTAATTCCTCTTTTCTTGAGACTGGGAATTGGGGAGAAACAGAAAACACTATATCTCTGTTGGAGAAGGAGACAAGAAGCACCATGCTTGGTATATTGATGATTTGAAAACATTGCCTCTGGTTCTTGAGAGACCTCCAGGAGGTATTTGTCTTTCAGATAGCAGAGGACAGCTCTAATTTCAGATCTATACAGAAACCAGGGAGACCTGACTGTCTACTTCTTCCCACTGTACTTTGCTTTTTGTCCTAGAATTCCTTTCCACCCAAATTTATTTGCTGTGGAGGAGGGAAGGTGAAAAGGCAATTACGAAGTGGTACAGGCAAATGTGATCCGCAGGCTCCAGAGGGTTTGGAAGGTGTCCCACCTGTTGTTCTACAGTGCTTGGGAAGCCTGGGAAAGCACCATAGCATCTTAATAAAAAGAACAAAGCAGTGGTATGAACAGATATATGTGGTAGGAGTAGGAGAAGAGCAGCATGGTGAGATCTTCCTGCAGTCGTGTAACAGACAAATTCAAGTTCTAGGCTGAATCCACCACACTCCTCTGCCTACTGATTGCTCTTATTCATTCTCTCCTTTGTCCATTTACTACAATAAGCAAAGACACTTTAATTTTCCCAGAACAGCACCTATATGAGATTCATTGTATGCAATGAAACGAAAACGTTCAAGTACAATGCATGAGCACAACTTCTGAAACAGGGATGGTGGCAAACTTTGGAGAGGTAGGTTCTTTTGCTCCTATAGCTCTTTAGGGGGGCTAGAGATTAATCACATGCAGCATTGTTTCTTGGACACATGCTCATTATTTATAATGCTGTATCCAAGTTCAGTGAGGAAAGTCTCTTGGGTTTTTCATGTTTGGGCAGAAGATGCTTTCTCAGGAGATTTCTAGTGCGTCTGCACCCGATCACAGTGGAAAATCTTTCTCATAACTTTTGAGTCCTAACAAATAATAAACACAAACTGTCTGGCTTTGGTTCACGTTGTGGCTAAAACATAAGGCCCTGGTCGGAATTCCTATTTTTTTATACCAACCAAATCTTCAGCTGTCTTCTCCAATGTCAGTGTTTCATTTAGTTCTGTTCCTTAATACTAGTTCAAATAATAATTGTAATTTCTTGTTGCTTCTATCCATGTTTATCTGGTAATTACAAATTAATCTAAGCAAGACAGCAGTGAAAAGAGAAGGTGCAGTTAAAGAGACCTTCTCATACAAGGTGTAACAGTATCTTGTTTTGAAGAACTGCTCCTTCAGTCAATGTCAAATATTTTTAAAGGAAGTTTAATTTTGAACTAATGCTCTTTCAACATGTGCTAACTTTGTAAGAAATTATCCTGCTCTCCTCTGACCTTGAAATTCCAGGAACGGAATAGTGTAGCCGACCGAAAACTAAACAAGGAGACTTTCACAAAACAATGTTTCCACAGGATGACTAACTGATGTAAAAAAACAGGTACTTTCATCCATGCCTAACATATTTTTCTCTCTTTGGAACACATAATGATCACTTGGATTTTATAATGGTAGATGCTGACATTTTGAACAAGAAATGCATGGATGTATGTGGCCATGAGTATACAGGGCTGCAGTCCAGAGAGGATTTAGTGTGTAGATAGTGAAGTCTGAATTGGGACTTCAGAAGTAAAAATCACCTTTCATGTTAAGAGGTCAGCCAGTTTGATTAGATCAAAGTATTTTTCACAATCCTGATCAGAGAAATGAACGTGTCAGTGTGTGAGAGTGCCTTGTGATGCTGCGCTGTTTTAGCAGGGCATCAGCTATCAAATCTCTCCTGATACTGTTTATGTAGCTGAGTTAATCTCTGAGCATCATTGAGCTCATCTCCTTCTATGTGTCAGTGCAAGCCACATGCTTGCTTTTGCCCTTAATCTGGGTCATGTTTAGCCTGTTTATGTATCTCATGGGTGAGACATTTGCCTTTAGGATTTAAAGTTAAGCACACTGGAAAGATTTAGGACCATATAAAAATGTGTTGTTTCTCCTTAATGCTTGTTGTTGGTAAAAATTTTCTCTCTTTTCTGCTTATTTTTGTTCTTCAATAGTTTCCATTTATGTCAGGTTTGCCCTTATTAGAGTTTAGTTTGTTTTGCAGTACTGAGGGATCTTAGTCATCACAGAAAAATATCACCTAGAAAAATATCTTAGATAAAGGGCAATTGCACTTCAGTGTGAGTTGCTGGGGGTTTTTAAGCATGACAGCTGCAATTCCTAGCATTGTGATCCAGTGTTTTCGCTAAACAATAATCTGGAGTTTCAGATGTGAACCAAACTGTAGCAGCACAGGATATGTAGCCATACCTGATGATTGCTTAGAAAAGAAATTACTTTTAACAGACTTTATTTAACTACTGTTTTAATATGTATTTATTGACCTTCAGGAGATCGCTTCAATCCCCTAGGTTGATTTGACTGTGATTCCTAATAGTTACTCCTGGATAATAGTCAGAAAAAAACTTATTTCCATGTGTTTAGCAAACCTAATGATTCTGACAATGAAATTCAAACAGAAGGACCATGACAGATGGAAAATCAAAGAGAGCTACACTGTACATACCTCAGCATTGTAAGCATCCAGGAAGGGGATAGCATGTGTTAAGAGTGCAAAGGAGACACACCAGGTATCTGTTTGGTGGGTTGGATCTGCTGAAGTCACAGGGAAAGAGTTCTGCTCATAAAACAAAACTGTGTCCAGGAGGAGTGTGGGTCAGATGCAGTAACAGGGCACATTAATTGAGGTGCTGTTGATGCCACTAAAATTCAGCCTAAAATCACTCTAAAAGAGAGTCCTTTGCTCCAAAATCTAGGGACCCTGGGTAGCTATGTCCTATCTTTAATGTAGTTCAGTGGCTGGATGCCACAATAACTTTGTGATTATTGCTGTGCTAAAAAATGCCTCTGATGCTAGTTAACAGAAATATTCATATTGTTAGATCAGTGTGTTACTGTTGTAGTTGTTATTCTCTCCTATTTGGAACCACATCTGTATCATTAGAAGTTCCTACTGAATGCGTAAAGCACTGCATATAGTCCTGAAGAAAGTATACCTGTTATTTCTTACATCTAATGGTATATAATCCCTTTAAGTTATTGGAGATTACTTTTCCAATATCCCACAAGAATTATTCACTGATAACACTTCTACACGAAAAACATGAAAAATATGGATCCTAAGTTTTATAGCATTTTATAGGAAAGGAACCTACTTTTCAAATCATCATTTATATGTGCTTGCAAGTCTGGAGTATATGTATAAATTAGGTGGCACTAAACATAAATGAAATCTAAGTGTTAAGTGAGCTAATCTCTGCCTACAAAAGAGTGTTGACACGCTAAAGTAGTATTTTTATATGCAATATTATATGCAGTCCCCCATAATTTCCAGTAACCTAGGTTCTTATATATCCTAGGTTTTAAATCAACATAATGTATTGAAGCATCAAATAGATGAAGTCAGATTGCTGGAGGAGATGCTTCTTCTGGAGGTCACTGTTGTCACATCAAAAGCAACTGAAGTGTACATGAAACAGCCCCAAAAAGCACATCAGTGTAAAGGAGGCAGCCTCCAGGTGATGGGTGTGCTGAGGAGCTAAGGGAATCACTTCATCTATTGCCTACAAAACCAGAGGGAAGCTATGGTCTTTGTTAAGGTCTGAGAAGATGTGGATCAGAGATGCTTGGAATTAGAGGACTAAAAAAGGAGGAAGGCAGCTGACAGAAAATCAATGGTTTGTCCTCTGTCAATGTTGCCAAGGCAAGTTGTCTCAAAATGTGACTGTATTCCGTAATTTACAAAATTGCAGATGCACAACATCAAAGCAACCTGTATATGTCCTGAATGGATCTGCCTTCATAAGTGCATACACATATTTCCTGTCTTACATAACTATCTTGCCTGTTTATCAAGATTCTGAATCTACATGAAGAAAATGTGAAGATTAGCATGATTGAAGTATCTCTACACTGTCAACACTGTCAACAATTCTTCATAGAATATCATCATGAAGTATAGCAGGAATAATCCACTAAAGTGAACGGTGAACTCCCATTGACTTCAAACAAATATTTTATCCATTATGCATCTTAATACATTTTGACTGTTTTCATGACTCTTACCTACTTCACCTAGCATTCACATCTTTAGCATTTGAATGAATTCAGACCAGTATCAACTTACTTATTCAAAAAGTGTATTATTATGATTTCTTTATAGGTTCAAATTGCATAGAAAACCATTGTAAGTCATTATTTTTTTAAAGCAACCAGTCTATTACTGCATGAATGCTATTGATTGCACATTACTACATACACTTTAATTTTGCAGATTGCTTTACATGCATGTGACGATAGAATAATTAGTGATGTTTTTGTGTAAGATGGTGAGGAAATGGAATTTTATGACCCAAACAATGCTTTTCCTCTTCTGTGTAAAAAAAAATGTGTTTGGGCTTTAATTTCAGACAGCATAGCACTGAGATAATTTAAACAAGATAGGTAAAAAAAAAAAAAAAAAAGGTGAAAAATTTAGACTCAACACTTGTGGTCTGGAAAAGATTAACATTGAGATCTTAGATCTGCTGAGAATTTATGACTCTTGTATGTTTGTAAGAGAATTCATCCCTTTCTCTTGGCTTTGCAGTGTTTTTCTCCATCTGACTAGACTACTTTTACCACTGCACTGGCTAATTTCAAGCAACAAAACAAAATAATGAAATGCTTGAAGGCTTCGGTGAGTTAGTATTTCTACTTAGTCCGTGTAGTCACAGTGCTGGGCAGGGGCACTGGCCATGGCAATGGTGCTTTACACTGTACGCTTACTCTTCTTTCCCTTTTCCCAATAAGCACATAAAATGGAGGAATTATTTTTGATCAGCTCTGTATATTAAAGACAAAACATATAATGAAAAAACTACAATGCTGTGGTGTACACAGGTCGTTCAAAGAGAGCCCATTTAATGTTTGCAGACTCTATGGGAATTCCAAAATGTAGGGGTGATGAACACTGTGGAGCGAGAGGTGAGGAGGAAGAAAATAGGCGGACAGCTATACTACTGAGAGCTATACATCATTTGTGTGCGAGTACTAGCTGATGAGCAAAACCAAATTATTTTTACCAGTTTTCACTTGCACATCTCAATGTACTTTTAATCTAAAAGGCCTGTATCTGCTGGCTCACACTACCACATCTCAGTTCAACAGGATAAGAAAATAAAACATTATTAGCTTCATGCAAAAGCTAAAATTCCTTTCATAGGTTAAATAATATTCTTCCAAAAATATTTGCCTCAGTTTCACTTCAGACAATGCGTATTTCATGGAAACCAAAATGTAAATGAGAAAAAACCTTCAAATTCTGAAAAAAAGAGCAAAATGCCTAAGTGGTAAAACTGTTAAAATACATTGAAATGTGCTTTATTCTACAAAATCAAGTCTACAATCTAATTCCAACTTTTGCTCAAAGATTTTCTTAAACAACAATCAAGTCCTTCTGCACCTAAAATTTCTTAGAAATCAAGAAAAAAAGAATAGAGAGAAAGCAAGAATGAAGCTCCTCGTTATTTATGTATGTTGAAATTAAAATCTAGGAATTGTATAATGTTTTCCTCAGAATTTTTCAATAAAACATTTACCTGCATGCTTTTCTGTGTAAAACACTGATGCAGTAGAAATTTCTGAATATTAAAAAAGATATTTTGAATTGAAAAAGACTATATAATTATTTTTCCTATCCCTCCTTACTCATTGTCTATAGAATATAAGATACTCAATTGAACAAAACAGGTGTGGCTTTTTTCTTGCAATATACTAACCTTTCTGACACTGCTTTTAACCCTTCAGTGCAGAATTGCATGTGGTTTGTTTTTCTTTCGTTTCAGCTTCCTTTGTGGCATAGTAAAACATTGCTTTTGGTTTATCTCTTCTTTTTTTAACTGTCTTAAATAGCAGGAGCCCCTTTAAAAAATTCACTGTCTGAAAGAAGGAGATGAACAAAAAAGTGACTTGCTCAAATTAGGGCTGGATGAATTTGGAGAGGTATCCGCAACAGTATTAAAAAGATAACGTTTTGGATTTGCTGACCCTGCTGCTCTTTAAGGTTGAAAATTTTCTTTGAACATGTTTGGATTTTAGAGGGAAGTTGAGCCACCCGCCTGTGAGTGATCAGAGTGAAGACAAAAGTACCGAGCACTGGCCAAAGCAAAAGAAAGTTTGTCATCTGCCAGGTAAGGGAAAACACTAAACTTTTAACCTTTCTATTCTGAATTTTCCTGGGTTTGAAATCAAATGTCATACTAGGAAGCAAACAAATGTTTTTACATATGTTCTGATCACTAAAACAAATATGAGTCATTCACAATGATGTTTTCTCACCCTTCTTTTTCCACGTCTGGGAACTGCATGTCATTTTCTTTGTTCCAGATAGTGAAGTCCTTTGTGTCTGTGTACAACATTTGCAGCAGCAGCATAAACTACATTTCTGCCAATATGGCTCAGCTCTGACTTTGGGGGATTTTCCACTGTTCTTTGCACTACCGGCCAGGAAACCTTACTCTTAGAGCAAGCCATGCTGTGGTCCTTTGCACTCCCAAGCCCACTGACACCCTTTGAAACTCATGGAAATGCTGTAAAACAAACAAAAAAAAAACCCCACAGACTATAGCTGGACCCTAAATTAGTTCATAATATTCATGTATGCAGTTATTCTTTATTTAATTCAGGAGTCATGTTTGCTGAAAATTAAGGTCCGCACTATATTCTAGATCAGCGCCCCAAGCTAATGAGCATTTGAAACTCACTTCCTGATGCTTTTCATCATCCTATATGATGCTTTTTGAGCTTATCCAATGCTCTTTATGAACTACGTAACCCGTAGATTAAAAAATATTTCTTATGATAGAAAAATATCATTATTATTAGGGATCCTTCCTGTCACTAAAATCTATGAATAAGAATATAGAAGTAAGTACAGAGGTTTTCTAAAAATATAATAACATTATGTAATTCCAAATGTTCTTATGTTAAACCAAACCAAGTTAAAGTTCTGGAAGTTTACTCCTTTCCTATAGATTTTAATATACCGGCTAATATAAATTTTATAGAGCAGTAATGTGACATATTAAATATGTATAAACCACACAAGTAGCCTTCTATCTAGGTGTTCTCTCCCTGGCCTTGATAGAAAAAATATTACCAGTAATATATACGTAGTCATACCTCATTAAGCTGTTGTTACTTAGAGACTTCTGTGCCACTCGTTACCACTCCTACCATGTAAATTGCCTTCTTCCTTCAGTACACGACCTGCCTAAATTTTGAGGGTACCTATGCATGGGTGCCTAAAGCTCTGTACATCTAGTTTTCCCTTTCTGCCCTGTGAAATAGGATGCTGTTCACACATCTACAATGCTGACCCTCTGCCCAAATGCCTTTGATGTTCTCCCTTGCCAGGAAAATGTCTAAGGTCAGCCCAAATTTCCCAGGATCCCACTATTACACCTGGTTCAGATCACAACTGTTGTTCACAGCCACTTCCAAACTGAGGCTCCTGAGCTGTATTTGAGTAGCAACAAAAGCTGTAAGAGAAGAACCTTTCTCCTTTGCATATGTCCCTGGCTTTGTACTGTCCAGGGAGAGAGAAAGCTACAAGAAACAAAGTAATATACAGAAAGACTTTTTTATTTTTTTCCTTAACTCAGAATTTCAAAATAGAGCAGATGTTGAATGCAAGAGAAATTGGAAACTCTGATAGGGCTCAGGGGACAATTAGAGGGAAGTTACTTGCCAGAAAGAGTTGAATTTCTAGATTGTGTTGGGAAAGGTGTCTGACAATATATAGGTAGGTTAAGGCTAGAAAGCCAGATAGAATGATGCATGGACAAGTTTGTGGGATCTGGAGGGTGTCATCTTGTTGCAGACACCTTTCTCGGAAGCAGTGTCATATTGTTATGACAACACTTTGTCAGATGAAGTCAAGCCCAGAAGTCTAAACGATGCATCAACACACCAGCTTTTTGGCTCAGATAAATGAGGTCTATAGTCATATCAGCAATCCGTGTCCTTTTGGGATGAGGTTGCTCTGAACAACACCATGCCCTTACCTATCTTCGTGCTCGTCTGAGTCATACTGCCCTATGCATCCTGGCCTTGGGTCATTGCAGACAGCCCTGGAGTTCAGCAAATCACCAGCCAACATCTTCTGACAGTTCACGTAGGCTGCCTGTAATACACTGAAAACATTGCACAGATTCCAGGTGAAGAAGAGAACCATAACAGACTCTCTTTCACAGGCAGGGGTGTTTCCAGCCATTCATTGCCTCTGTAACAAGATTAAAAAGCTAACTGAGGGAATTAATTTGTAAATAAACAAGAAGAGAACACCCACATCTAGTTACTATTCAGCCATTTCACATGATCCAGCCTCGGGAAATCTGCATTACAAAGTTTCCCAACAGCAATATATCCAGTGTAACACATAAATTCACCTTCAGGAGTAGTGTATCTGTCAACCTGGGGTGAGACAAGTGTTCACTTCCTTGCCACTATGTTTTTTTGACTGTGGATATCCACCTCTCCTTCCTTTCTCTTCATGACTGCAGAAGACTGTGCCTCTGCACTAGTTCTTCACCTTTTTCTCCTGATGAAGAAAGCTGCAACAGACTTAGCAAAGTACAAGTTTCATCACAGTCTTCAGCATCTGCAGACTTAAGTCTTCATGCTCTAAGGAAAAGTAGCAATATATTTGGGAATTACTGTAACATCTACAACCTTGCACTTCAGAATAATTTTGTGGGGAGCTGAGGGATGTGGAAAGGAAGAGCCAGGCATGAACTCATTCAGCACTGGCAGCTGCTTACAACAGATGCATCTTTTCCCACATTCTGAAACTACTGCACTGCTTCAGATGTCATTGACAGCAATATGAAGAGCAATATGTGGTCCCAGGCTGGAGCCCTTCCTAATGATGGCCAGGGCAGAAATAAAGAGGAGGGAAGGAAGTGGAAGGTACCTTAGGAAGGACACATCTTTTTGGCTCTCTGTGCACAGTGCTTTCCATTCTGTCATGTGCAAACACAATTTTTACTGGCATTTGGATGAATTTATTTTTTAGATTTCGGGGAGTATGTCTGTGTGTAAGGACTGTGGTTTGGGTGAGGCAGATTAAGCATTCTCTCTAATATCCAAGTTCCTTTCCAAAGACCACAATGGAAGAGTTGAAGATTTGAGAAGAGGAATGCCATCCCGTAGTAGAAGATAGCATGTCTTGGTGTGCCACCTGTGCTGAGAAGGGAGAATACCTAAAGACAAATATTAAAGTGCCTCCAGTGCTAAGCCAGAACTATAAAAGGAAGTAAAATAAATTACTTAGTCAAGCAGGGCTGCTCAAAAAGACAGGCTCATAAATTTGAGGGATTCCCAAATGTACTCTGAAGTTATTCTGATGAATGAATGAACCAAGGTGTTTGAGTCCAACTCAGCAGTTTTTCCAAGAGGTGTATGATTAAATTCTCCCATTGTGGCCAAGTTCTGTGCTTCAGACAATCCTGCTAATTGCTAACAAAAAGACTTATCCACTTGATCTGTCTGGATCTGCAGCAGATCCCCCAACAATGCCTATATTTTTTTCCTCTGTATTATCATTCAGACTTTCAATATGTGTTTCCTGCTGTATTCTGAACCACTGAGTGAGATATATGGCATAATCTCCTTCACCTTTTTTCCTCCTGTTGTTTCTGAACAAGCTATACTCTTTGGTATTAGTATTCCAGTCACATATTCACATGACTGCACCCTACCAAGTTTCTCTTATGTCAATTAAGTTGTCATTTTGATCTTGCACTAAGTTTTCCAGCTCTTTCTATTATTTTTGATACATTTTTACATCAGCATCAACACATCTAGGCTGAACATCAATTGTTTGCTTTCTTCTTCTTTCTCCAGTGACATTTTTAAAAGAATCATACAGTTTTCATTTTTTTCAGTATTTTTGTCTAGGCCACTGAGGTCATGTTTATTTGGACACACATGTCACCAGCCTGACAGGATATTTTTGTGCATATCTGATCAGAATAGCAAATGCTGAAGTCCTTTTTCTTTTCTTTCTTTCCTTTTTTTCCTTTTTCCTTTTTCCTTTTTCCTTCTCCTCTCCGAAATGGAGTCCATCTCTTCTCAGCAGTCCATCCCATCCTATCATGGAAACACATGGTTATGCTGAGGAAATCAAGGTCTTCCTTGTAACACTGTGCACATCCTTACACACATGCACTCATTTGACATTATCTCTAAGTAGAAACTGCAGTCATCAGTGCTTCTAGGCCTCTCCATCTTTTCACCCAAGAAATATTTACATCTCAAAAACCACAGTGACCACTTATTGTCAGAGCACAACATGATTCCTAGAGTCTGAACTAACCTCTAGCTTTTTTAGGAAAAGACAATACTTATGTAAGACTGTGAAGAACTTGAATGTACCTAATTCATGAAACACAGTGTGATATTATTAATAAGATTGATGCTAAAATGCAGAAAGTGGAAAAAATGCAATCAGAATAGACATTCAGAAATGCCTTACTCTTAGGTGTATACTCCAAAGTAGGATCACTTCTATCAAAACTGCTCATGTACGAGGGTTGCCTAACCATACTTTTAAAAATAGCCAGTAATAGGACACTGCGGATTATCACAGCCTATCTATTCAGTGCTTCACTCTCCTACCTTTAGTTTTTCCCACGTCAAACAACTTTCCTCTGTTGCAATTTATTTGTTCTAGCCACAACTAGCATGGAGAAAAATTTACTCTATTATTCTGTGCAAGTTGCCTAAATCTATACTGGTAAAACAAAGAGAGCCAGAACACAGGCCCAAATGGTGGACGTGGATTTTCTACAGTGCCACATTCCTAGAATGGGCCTTCACAGAGTTTGGGCATTGGCTTAATCACTTCCCAAACACAGTTTGAGACTTATTACCAGCTCAGACACAACTATGTTGTCATAAAGGCTGTAAAAGAGATTAAAGGCCAGATAATATCTCCAGGCCAAAACAAACTCTGGTATTCTTTTTTTTTTTTTTGTAGATAAATGCATGCTTTATATAGTTAATAATTCTTATCAACCCTCTTTTTTTGGACTAAACCTTGTCAGTCTCAGCGTTTCTTCACAGGCTCCAGATCAGTCTCACTGTTTTCAACTGACATTCCAAAACTGGTCCCTGAAGTGCAATTCCCAAAATGCAATACTCAACTGCCCCCTCACCAATGCTGAGTGAAGATTAACGTGATGATTTCCTGTGTACTACAAATAATATTCCTATTTATGCATTCCAGATCACTTCATACACTTCTCTAAGTACAGCCAGATGAACTTAATGAGCTCTAATTGATTTTGTAAATCTCTAACTTATTTAATAATTTTTAACATGTTATTCCAGCATTTACAACACCATAACCCTCTGCATTTGTTGCTGAAGCTGATTACATTAGCAGTGATAGGACGGTCAGTCTTCTCAGTGAGAAAAAAATCGTTAAATATTTGGGTCTCACGAGTAATATTTTTGGTAGCATTAGCTGGTGGTCATGCAGAAGATCCTAATATTTTTATTATTTTTGTATCTCTTCTGTGAATCATTGAGAAATTTCTTTCTCCAGACCTGCTGCTGTATCCACTTTCAAAAGCACTAATATGTGTTTTAAAATTATATGTTAGACTGTTAAGACTTTTAAGAAATGAACTGTGCCTCATAAACCAATAAGGAACACCTAGAAGAGCAAATCAATAAAATTAAAATGATTAAGATAACTAAACAGTTATTGTTGTCAACTGACCTCCTATCTTGTGCTGTTGTGGCCTCTGTTGCCCATGTTAATTGACCTTGACATATGTTACTTGTTTTCTGAAGTCTCAGCTGCATAGCTTCTCTGTTGACAAAGATGCAGTGACACGAGAACCCTGGCTTTACCAGTGCTTCTTGCCTTTTGACATGGACTTTCGTATGAAATAAAACCCTGTGTGGTGTTCCACAGCAGAGCTCATAGGTAAGCACAGCTGGGCTGTGATCTGCTGGTGGGACGAAAGGGTGTTTGCACAGAGCAGCAGACCTTAAGGGTGACTGCGTCGGTGACTCTGACACAGTAATGAAAGAAGTTTGCTAATTTGCAATCTAGCTAGTGCTGGCTGATAAAGGGATATGTACTGTAACCTCAGTCTTATCTCTTTCACCAGGTTTACACTGGCGTGACACTGCTGAATTTAGAGAAGCAGTTCCTGATTTACTTCAGGGCAGGGTCGGAATCAGGTCTGATTTTTGTAACACAGCCCATACAGATAACAGGTCTCACTGGCAACATCTTTGGTATATTTATACAAACATATTTATAGACTTGCCTCTTTTTGTGAAAATATTTTTGATCTTTCCAGTACCTCTCATTAAAAAATATTTCTAAGCTAAACTCAGGACAAATAAATTACAACTCTGGTTTCTTTCGAGTAGGGGAGCCTGCCTAAATCACTGCCACATTCTTCCCATAGTAGTCGCTTAAAATTAATAGCACATGCAGAGGAAAAACTAAACCCTTTGACGTCACTCCTGAAATGAAAACAGCGAAGGCTTCACTCCACCGAGCTGCCAGTGCGGCCGGGGATTGGTTTGTTGGTCTGCTCTCCCGCGCCGGTGGCGGTGACAGCACCTCCCAGCCCAGCCTGGGCTCGCAGCACAGGCAGGCAGACTGCAGCAACGCCGCTCTACCCCAGCCTGACACTGGCAGAAAAGTGCACACTCTTCCCGAGTCGTTTTGCTTCTTAAGGTGGTTTTATTGGCTGGGTTGGGGGACTTGGGAAGGTTTTATTTTCCTTTTTTATTTTTTTATTTTTTTTTAAAAAAAATTATATATATTTTTGCTTGCTGTTGTTACTTAATTCTGTTCCTAATCCTGGATGCAGTTACTGGATTCTGCAGTACAAGTCTTCATGAACAAGCTGCACCGCTTAGAGATTTCACGGCATTCAAAGGTCACAGAACTGCCACTATGGTTAAATGTCTTGTTTAATGGTTGAGGTATGTACAGCAAACCTAAAAGAGGCAGCATGACTATTTTTGAAGGGGAACTAAAATTCTGAGGGGGAGAGGGAGATAATACTATTATTTAGTGGAAAAGATTTTTACTGGTGATCGTTACTACAGCAACCGGTTTTTGAATTTCCTCCCTTTTTCTCTTTATTCAAACTAGATGAAAATTTTCACTTGTGTTGATTTAACCGTTTGATGGCAAAAGAAGATTGCAGAAAGAATCTGTTATTGTAGTCCTTTCTGACCCTGCTGAGGAAAGTGTGATTGCATTTTCTATATGTTTTCCTAGTACTCTGTGGCAGGAGGGGAGACCTGGGACTTGGCTGGCTTAGAGAAAGGGAGAAGAAAGCAGAAACTCATTCTTATCCTGAGGGAATTGTGAGTTTGTCTGAGAGTTAGAGCAGAGAGAGTTGGAAATAAACAGGTCAAGCAAAAAAGAGCATCAGCCTCATTTTTAGGAGTACATGTACCACATAATATTGTTTTCCTCCATGCTAAGATTGCTTTACTTGCTTTGGGTTCAGAAGTTCAAAATTAAGAAGCAGCCTGCACTTTGACTTATAAGCAGATCCTCAGTGGGAAGGGAGGGAACTGATTGTCTTGTATCAACACCAGTTTTCAGATAGCTTTTGCTACTTAAACAGAGAAGAGTGGAAATTTGCATGGAAGTTGAAACAGTGTAGCCTGACGTCTGTTTGATGGCTTATAGGTTCAATTCGTATTTCAACTAGTCATCTGTCTTGAATGAATATTGCAGCATTACAGCGGACAGTGTGTGCTGCAGGAAATGAAAGCAACAGCTAGCATAAAACTAACAGTGTTTTCAGAAGTGTGATTCTAAAATGTAACAGGAGGAGCCACTTGTCAGAGCTCATGTGTGCGTGTATGAGTGGTCTTAAAATCATTTCAGCCAACACAGCTGATTTCTATTGCTAATTGGATTAATATACAGATATGCTCAATGACTAGCAATCTTCATATTTTCCCAATTTGTGAAATGAGACTTTTTATGTTTCTGTTTGAGACATTGCTGTAGATATAAAACCTCTGCAATTGGAAAATATTTCAGTTTAACTGTAAAAAATATATCTGAAAAAGTAATTAATACAACAAGGAACAGAACATGAGCACACTTACCTCATGCACTGCACCTCGAAGGGTTACAAAAATTAACTACACTAGGCTGAACCATGCTAGCTTAAGGACTGCAAAAATATTAGCTCTGAAATGCAGAGGATGTGATATGTGCTGTGAATGGACAATTGCTATTCTGCAGTGCCTAGTGGGAAAACAAGGACTTTGTGTATTGCAAACGCATAACTGCAGCTCCTCCATTTCCTCTGCTGTATCTTCACTGATGACTGCAGAAACAAAGAAGCTTGTCACAGATAAACTCTTCAGTGCTCCATCTCTTTGGAGACACTTGAGGATATTTTTTTTTCATGTCATCCAACAACCCAAAGTCAAGCTTTGTTAGTTGAACTGTTATTCTGTAATCTCCAAGCCATTCTGTCCTCCCCAATCCTCCCCAAAATCTTACTATATAAACTGCCAGCTGATTTCAAAAAACTAAAGCACTGTTTCTCTAGCCCCAAGTTTAGAAAGGTTAATATAGTACTTGTTAACAATTAGTTAGCAAATTTGACTAAAGAGAAGACTCAGTCTATAAGTAAGTTCTGTAAGGAACAGCCCTGTAACTACATGAAGATAAAGAAGTTTCCAAAAGACAATCTCAGAGACATTTGTTTATAAACATTACCTAGAATTAAATTATTCCCTTATTTTGATAAACTTTTTTAGACGTGCTTAGTTTTTAAGCTCTGTAATACACGTTTTGCTGCATCTGTGTTTTGTAGCAACTACTGCTGGTGTTACAGTAAATATGCTAAGTGGACTTCAGCTGAGGAAATGGCACTGTTTTTCTACTTTAGTAAGGCAGGCTAAGCTGCAATGCTTTCTTTGAACATTCTCAATTCAGCAAAACAAAAAGTACAATTTAAGGTTGGCTTCTCTGCAGTGGATGAAAAGCTTACTGACATTTGCAGTCATATTGTCTCAAAAAAAAATAGTCTGTATTGCAGAAGTTTCATGGGATAAGAATGGCTCCTCATTCTGAGTTTATTTCTGTAGGGTGGACAAGAGCTGGAACCAAAGAAGTTCTAGTGATTCCAGCAGAGTAAGGCATACTCTGCTGAATCTGATCCAGTGTACTGCAGATCACTTTTTTAAAATGTGAGATGTTTAATTCTGTAAACTAATATATATATATATATATACACCATTATACCAACAGCTGTTTCCTCCCCTTCCTCCCTGTTTATGTACTTTTTCCCTTCTGAAACCCAACCCTTTGCCTGCCCTTACCTCTAGGTAGGTCATTGAAGCAGACTGATTTTCCACTGTCTTCATTGCAATTATGAAATGCAGTTGAGACATTAAATCATATGTAACTCCTTTTCACTCACCCCTGGTTCTTCTACCAATAGTTAAAGCATTTTTTTAATGAGCAACAGTCTGAAAATTGATATTTTATGACATATATGTGGCTTTCTTGTAATTTTTCAGTCTCATAGAAAAAAAAACACAACACCTTCTTTTGTACTTTAAATTTCTTTATAGGAGCTATATGAAGCACAAATGCCAGCTACTAACCAAACCATTATTGTCAATAGACTAAAGCCGCTCGCCTCTTTATTTAATCATAAGAAATATTCAGGACTTAATCTGTTCTATGATCAAGCTAGATACGTGGCCAAAAGCTCTTGATGCAGTTGGGCTAACAGAAAAACAAGTCATTTGGGGCAGCCGGGAAGACATCCCTTGTAAATGAGCATTCTTAGCAAGTCGTTACTGTTCATCTTTTCTTCCTTTTTGTGCTTGAAATTATTACAGCGCTCCATGTGTTTGTCACAGGGTGAAAGTGAAAGGGACAGCTGGGGTCCTACCAGCTGCCAGAACAAAATTAAGTTTTTTGTAATGAAATGATGGCTCAGTATTTCTGCTCCCACATCCATATTGGCTGAAAGATGGGATTCTCTACATCGGAATTACAGCATTCATTTTTCTTGTTCCTCAGCCAGAAAACAAGCTTACCCTTGCAGAGACACCAGTTTTTTACACTTTCAGTGAAATGTTGGCTTTACATCTAGTGTGAAATTTGCACTTTTCAATCACAATCTTCAGGTTGTGGAACTGATTTTATTTAGAGTTTATATCTTGTGGGCACCGGGACACACAGACACGTAGCTCAAGTGTCTAAAGCAGTTCAAAAGTTCCAATGCATTTTCTTTCTCGGTCAACACAAGGTGCATCTTTTTAGGCATCTAAAGATGATCAACAGTAGCTGAAAAGCTGGGCCACAAAGCTGGACATCACATACGCAATCAGATGAGGGTGGCTGGTAACCTTTTCCTGTGATTTCACAGTAAATGAGAGAAAAACAAAAAATGCATCATCTGGTATTAGTAAATATTTGTCAGGTCTGAAGGATTAGCTTAGTGTAATTATTAGAGAGAGAAAATGTATTTGTTGTGTTTAAGACAATTTTTTAATGTATAGAAATTTAAAATGCAAAATCAACTTCTGAAAGATTTCTTAGCAAAAAGAATTCTTCTGTATCTTCCTTAAAACTAGTTAGAACACTTTAAAATCTTATTTTCACTATTATTCTTACTGAACTAGCATTCCAAGAAAATTGCATTAGAAAACAATATTTGAACCTCTGAATTTGTCATTTTTCTTTTCCTGCAACAGACTGTGGGATTCCAGACATTTATTGCTAGGGTTTACAGTGTTCGGATCTGGGCTGGTAGTAGCTATCTGTTTTAAAGGCTCCAGTTTTAAAGTAGAATATTAGCAATTCAGACCCAGATGACATGGAAGAGAGAATGTTTTGAGAAACCAGACTTCAGTGACAAAACTCTAAGTGAAAATTTTGGGACAGGGACAATCCTCAAAAAAACCCAACAGTAAATATTCAAGCATTTCTTTTGCATACATTTAGTGGTGTGGTATCTGCATTTCATCGAAGCTGTAATTTTGATATACGTTTTTCCCTTGTTCTGTTCGTAGTGAAAAATTTATTATGTAAATAGTGTTGAACTATAGAAATTAAACTAATGAAAGGACCTTATTGAGTTTGATTTTCTTATTCCATTCTTCCTCCCAGTGGGAGAAGTGAGGATGGATGAGAACTCAGTTTAGCTACTTATTTAAGCCATATAGTCTCATGGTGGTATATTATATCCTTCTGCTAGCTTACTATCCAGCCAAATAACACATCCAGGTTGCCTGGATGGATAAACATAGCTGATGATCTCTCACTCCTAATAGGTGCGGATGAGTAGTTAGGATTCTCCCAGTCAAAAACAGAGACAAATTTGTTACACTTTAGCTAAAGAATAACTGCATAGAGACAAAACCAGCAAGATTTATTTTTCTTTGAGTAGGTTATTTTTAAAATAAGAAACAAATATTTAGAAGAAGATAGTTGCAGAGGTAAGGTTTTTTTTTTTTATTTAGCTGGTAGGTTTATACTAGTTACCCACAAAAATTCCTGGTATGAGAAAACTCACCAACTAATATCTCACTATGGCATGTTTTAGCACTGGCAGTGTAAGGTTTTTAAAAGTAGAGCACAGAACCTTCTGTCAAACTAAGTTCGGCTAATTGTCACAGAGGCAGAAAAACACACTTTTAAGGTGACTGCTGTCAGGACCTGTATACAATTTTCTGCAGAGTGTATGATACTAACCCATCTGGATGTAGGAAAGATGTTTTAGAAAGGACAGTCATTACCTTTCCAAGAATAAAGTGAGAGGTAGACATGTTTTGAATATGCAGCAACTCAGAGATAGCTCAGAGAAATATACATCTGTAAAAGTGAAATTAAGGAACCTCAGCTTCAACCAGAGAACTCCTGGAGGATGATATTGAGCTACTGTGTAATCACTTCTGTTCCCTTCAGAAAAAAGCCATTTTTTCATTCTGAAAGGGTCTGTTCTTATTCCCTTTCTTTCTCCTTCCCAAACTTTGTCACATAGCACACTTCCTAAAGTGCTTGTGAGGACTGGCTGAGCTTTGGGGCTTGTTCCTAATATGGGGTGATAGAGCTAACATGAGTGTGCAAAGCCTCATCCCTTGGAAAGAGGGATGACAATTCCTAGATGGTTGCTGTGCTTCAGGAACAAAGACAATTGACATGAAATGCCTTAGTACTTTCCCAAGCATTCAGCTATTTTCCCCTTTATCTACATGATCCCGGTGCAGAATGAGAATTGCAACCTCTGCTCAGACAGCCCCAAAGGACAGTATTCGCTTAATGTTTCTGTAGAAGAGCACCTGTTTCCACAGGAAACTAAGGGTGTAGCAGTGCTGTGAACTTCACTTACGTATGGAGCTTCACGCTGAAGCACACTAAGTACAGGTAACACCTTTACCTCAACTTACCACTTATACTTGGCCTTAAGCCTCTGAGAAGGTTAGACAGAGCGAGGACTTGCTATGTACCAGGCTGCTGGGAAGGAGAAGACCTCACAGAGAACACCTAGAGAGAGATGAAAGCAGATGCATGACATCTTCATAGATAAAGCACACTTCTGGCCTTGTGTTAACTGACGACCATGTTGAAACAGGCTACTACCCCTTTCTCTTTCAAATGTTGGGAAATGTCTTGGCTCTGTATTACTTATTCATAGGCATTTCTCTTTTTCACACTGCCATAATATCTAAGTGTCTATTAATAACAGTGTTCAAGTGGCATCAGAATGGCCATCATAAATTTAATTAGGCAGTGTATCACCAGTTTAATCAATATGGTCATTAGAAGACTGTAAGACAGCCAGGAAAACAATAATTAGTCCTGATTAATAAAGGAGAACTTGCATGCATCAGCAAAGGAGAAGAGGGAGATTTGCCTATTCAAGGCTTGGGAGGACAGTGAGTTGCTTTCTGCTTTAGCAGACCTGAGAACACTATTATTCAAAAACCCTCTGTACATTGAAAATGCCCTTACATTACTTAAGTGGAAAATAAAACACCATAGAGAGAAAACTGCTATACTGAAAGTATATTTTCCAAATTCAAAAATTCTGTTATTAAAAAAAAAAAACTTCATTTTCTTGAACTAACTATAAGTGTCAGCTAGAAAGATACAACTGGAATGTATTTCTTCACCAAGCAAATTCCTCAAGTGCACAGTTACTTTGATTTTGTAGCACTGCTTTAAAAAGCTGAAAGACTGAAAGACAAAAAGAAGACTCAAATTGGTGTATGAGAACATAAAATGATACAGTTCCACTGAGACTGATAGGACTCCATCAATTTGTATCTGTGAAAGAGCAGACCCACTGAGCTTTCAGGTCTTATAAACACTCCTTTTCACCAGCTAGATCAAATTTTAGGCTCATTAGCCTTTTGCATATGCCTTTCATAGCAGCTTTCCACAACTTTCTCAGGGTTGCAGTACCATCAGTCTGCTTTTGATGGCTCCCCAGAAGCTGTGATGCATTCTTTCCCTTCCATCTCCTTTTAAACCTCCCTTCTCTCCTTCCTTTTCTTACAGAAAACAAACAAACAAACAAACAAAAAGAAAAAACAAAACAGATTTTATTTGAAATCACAACCTCACAGTTAATTTTTATCTTACGTGTGTTAGGACCTGCAAAAGTGTATATATTTGTAATACAGAGGGGGCTGATCTCATGTGTTTTTTCAGTATTAGACCATGATCTGCTTCAATGACACAGCCATGTAAGTAATAATTTTAAAAGCTGAAGAATAACACGGAAATAGTAATTTTGTTTAGGGACCAACATGTACTGCACTTTATTCCAGGATATTTTTCCTGTAATAAGGCTGTAACATTCTGTCTCTTTGAACCATGAAACTATAACTGTAATAATAATATCTACTACCAAAATAGAACCTCTGTAATAGTATGGTAACAAAAAACAATTCCAACATGAGGTTGTTGAATGAAGTTCATGCTATATATTATCATCAGAGCCTACAGAATTGGTCAGGCTTTCAAAAAAGCTTGAAACCTCTGTAATGTCTAAATGAGATGACCAGATCTGAAAAATTGGTGTGCATGACAGCTTGCCTCGGAGATGTCACATTCTACCTCAGGCAGAAGTAGCCAACAGCCTGTGGTTAGTGCTCTTGGGAGGGTAGGGGAGAAAAACCATTTGAGTTCTTTCTCTGCTTGTGTTGGCTTTGCTAGGAATTACTACTACTTCAGTGTCCACCAAAAGTGGAAAACTGTCTTCATGAGGCCTCGCAGATGAAGCTCGCTGCCCCACACTGAGCTCCAGCATGAAAATGGGGCTTCTCCACTGCTGAAGTGACATATGAAGGCTGCTTCAGGCAGATCTCCACCTGCAACTCCAGGAGTTTTGTCCTGAAGCCAAGAAACCTTCCAATCGGCACCTCCTCCTGCTTGGCTTTTGTTCCAATTAATTCTCGACTTTAAGATGTTATATTTATATATTGATTTTGAACCCTGTGTTCACTACCACAGAATTCCCACCTTGCTTGTGAGGACTGAAAGGCACAGAGACTCTGCTTTCTTTGGGTGCCTACTAGTGGGCAGACATGACTGAAAATCTTCTTCCAAACCACTGACAATTTTGAAAAATCTGCTTAGATCTTTTTATTTTATAGTGCCTGAATGGAAAGCCCAAAGGTCACTGAAGCCTTGAATTTCCAAGTCTTTCAGCAACGACCTTCTCATCCTCACAATAAACCAAGTACTACTTCTGTTTCATATTTTGAAAATAAGTGAAAAAAATAACAGCACTCTCTGCTTTAGATATAACTATATAGTGCTGAAGAGATTATTTCTTTGCTTTAAGATTTCCTTGTTGTGGTTACAGTTTTTCATCCGTGAAACACACTTGCTTTAAAAAGAGGCTTATGCATGCATCACAAATGTATTCATCTTTGTCTCATCCTTCCCCCAAATTTAGGTCTTTAGGGCTTCTCCAGCTGAGTGAAGGAGTGTGAGATTCTGTTTGTTTTGGGCTTTTTGTTGTTGCTTTAAAAAAAAAAAATATATATATATATATATATATATATTTTGTTTGTTTGTTTGTTTGTTTGAACACCATAGGAGAGGAGACATTATTTTAAATCCAATAGTATGAGAAGGGAAGGATTATAATGTTTAAACATGGCAGCTGGTCAGAAAGCCTCTTGAAAGGCAGCCTCACATTAATCTGGGCCACCTAATAAGTGACTGTAGTAATGCCTTGCTACATTAGAATTTTAAATTGGTGTTCACTGTTTAGTTTAGGAACCTGCAAAGCATCACTTGGCTAATTCTTTTTTACCTTTTAATCATGTTTACTACTAATGTGAACAAGCATGAGCTGAATTATCTTCTTTTCTAAGTCTTAGTAAAAACTAATCCATATTTCATAAAGTATTAAAGCAAAAAGCATTTAAAGTCAATCTGTGTTTGGCATTGCAACTTTTTATGATAGCTGATGAGAATTAGACTGCAAATAAACAAACCATACTCTAAAATAGTATCGAAAGGCCAAGCTGTTTAAAACATAGAAAACAATTTGTAGTGACATCTCAGTGCTATGTAGCCACCTTTTAATTGTCATCTGTTGACCTTCTACAGCTCTGATTTTAGGAGAACTTCAAAAGCCTCTGAGTTACTTTATACATTTCTAGAGACATTTTTTTGAAGGGTTGTATTAATGGGGCATTTCTTATTTTTGACTCTCCATTGCCCACATTTTCTCCTGAGAACACTTGTCTAAAAACTACCTTTTCACCACACTGATTTATAGGTTCTGGCACAGGAACTAATGCTGTTTCTCCTAGTAGCAGACACAAAATTAGTCACAACCTGATGTTAACAACTTTTTTATTACCTAAACTGTTTTACACTTTATTAAGTTCAACACAAGCAAATCTAATGCCTTTGAACAAACTAGAGAGTTCTTGTCCATATTGTGAATGTACAAGACAATAATTAATTTATAAAGTCACTATTGTAAGTCAGCCTCTGTGGCAAACTGGGATCTGAACTGCAATACCACTGAATTCTACAGAGAAGTGCCACTTGAGTGCAGCAGAGAGAAAAAATTGTTTTAGCTAATTTACATTTAAAAGTCAAAACATGAATAACACTATCAACACAGTTGCTCTTGTGGTTCCTGTTGAGGGATGACATTCAACATATTCTACCCTTACATTTGACACACTACCGATTTGTCTGTGGTGGCAACAAATAATTTTCACGGTAGAGCATGACAGGGTGGTTCTGAGATATAGGATACCTCTAGATTTCAGTGACAAGGAGATCAGGAAAGCTTTTGTGAGGAGTCAGTCCACCACTAGCTGTTTCTACCAAAATCACCAGTGGTGGTGTAGTTTTCATCTGGTCCCTTAAGCTGTTCTCACTGCCTTTCAGAGTCAAATACTGCAGAGCATGCAGGTGGTTTACTCATTAGTGTTCCTCTGCATCTTGCCCGTGAACCTCAGGCAGTGTTCCTGCAGTTCCTCTGGGCTGGAAGAGGAACACATTGGAAAGTCAACCACGTAAAAGGGAATGACCTTGGCCTCAGCCCAGGCAGATATGAAATTGAGTCAACCCAAGCTGTGGCATTATCATGTATGGTATAAGAAATAAATCATTTTTCATGCTTCATGCTTGCAATGACATTCACTGTTCTAGAAGAGTCTAGTATAAAAGGATTCATTAACAAAAACTATAATTTAGTGTGGTTTAGTGGTTCTGAACATGCCAACGAATAAAGTTCGGGTTTTTTAAAGAGAGGCTTTACAATTATTATTTTTACAAATAGAGGCATAGAAATTAAATTTTAGTTTGACTTGGTCTCTCCAACACTTTTCCTTTAAATTAAGATTCTTTTCAGGACTAAAGCCAGTATTTGCAAAATTTTCCACTTTAAAATGTTTGGGGGAGTTAATTTTGTAACCTGTGCCTTTCTGGAGCACCTGATGTTCCTATTGTTTTTGCTGTATGTGTGAGATCCTCAGAATTTTTTAAAATCAAAATGTGAAATACATCACTCCAGCCATGCTATGGTAGACCTTAACAAAATGGTAGGCCAGTTTTAATGGGTTGGACATTGTAAAACTAGAATAGCTAAACCTAATTGTAATTTTACTATAATATTAACGTTACAAGTAAAATTAATGCTATTTGTACTTCTCTAGGAGAGGCAGAGTTATCTTCAGGTAACCCTCTACTTTGTAGAAGAAACGGAGGATGCATGCTGGGGCAAACAGTTTACATCCATCACTGTTCAGAAATATAAAATAATTTTCTCTAACTTATTAACATATGTTTTTTCTTTTTCTTTAAACTCTTGAGCTTTTTCTTAATGCAGTATTTCCTCTTCTGTCCCTATTTTATATTACATTCATAGCAGCTGCTTCCTGCTTCTAAAAACCGCACTTTTTTTCTTTTATCTTTTTTTTTTCCTTCTTTTTTTTTTTAGGAGAGAGTAGAAAAACGAAGATCAGAAAACATTACTACATTTAGGGATAAAAAACTTTATATCTAGGTAATTTTTAAATATTGAAGAAAGATAATCTTTTGTCTTCTGATTGTGGACCATTACAACTACACTGTCCTTCTGAACTCTGAGCAGATCCTTACAGGAAGTCAATGCATCATCTTGAGGCAGATTGTAGGCAGGCATAATGGAAAGATATATCCTCAGCTACCACGGAACTTCAGAAACATTTCTGATTAGGATTGATAACAGACTGTAAGGGAGAAAGGCAAGCAGAGATGGTCTCAGAGACTTTGGATCCCAAATAGGAACGTGATCACATGTTGAGACTCATACCAAATGAAATGCTAACCTTGGAAAAATTGTATTAAGAGATTATTTAAGGCTATTACTCTATGTTGCAAAGCGTGTTGCAGTACTAGCAGAGTACGAAAATATTGTATGTAACATTAGTCAGATCAGTACGACTCATTTAAGTAAGACATCTCTTTTGCCCAGAGATTGAAACTCAGGAAACACTAATGTATTATAGGCTACTTTTTGGAAATGGGTTCTCTATCTGTGCTTCAATATCTTTTAAGAGTTGGAGATTCAAGCTTTTGTCACTCCAGATTTTCTAAATCAGAAGATTCTCTTTTATTTACTCAGAAATTGTTTAGTGTTTAAATATATTTAGGTCTTCTCTGTATATGAACCTAGTTATTTGACTGCAGAACAGCCAAACATTTGTGTAAGTGGTTTATATTGATAGAGTCTTCTACTATGGACATTTGCCATTTCATAAAATAAATAATTTGTTGTGGGCAATTGCTCTGTATCCTAGGGATATGGAGTTCTTCGCAAACTGGGGATGGAATGACTTCAAGCATCTATTCGATTTTTTTTTTTTTTCAATGATAAAAATTAAGGGTTCAGTTCACTTACTGTATGCACGCCAACTGCAACCTGTATCTGCCTCCAGCCGAACCCAAAGCACAGACTAATTTCAGTAGGCAGGGTGGAACCCTTACATACCTTGCAGCTATGTGCCCTATAGACACCCCCACACCAGAGACTGCTCAGGTGTCCAATCCCATAGCTCTGCTAACCATGCACCTTTCCTCAGCATCACTGGCTACATCCAAGGCTGCATTACTCCAACCAGAATTTCCCTCAGAGAATTTGTCATCTCTCACCTGAAAGCTCTAGCTCTGCTTTCCATGGTGTGGGCAGGGCATGGGCAGAGAATGAAAGGGTGGAGGAGGAAGAACTGGGAACAGGTCGGTACAGAGAACAACGGAAGAAAGTTGCACTCTGTCTTCCTATCTTAAACATCTGTAACAATGCACATTCACCCATCCAATACTGACTATAAAATTGCTGATGTCAAATCTATTTCATCACTGTTTCTCCTTCTTTCCATCAAGTCTTGATCTTTCGATCTCCAGTATTTCTACACTGGCTGCCCATAGAAATATTTAGTCTATTCAACATCATGATACTCGAGGCTTGGGTCTAGCTTCATGCAGATTTCTTTACGATGGTTGACCATGCATTTCAGGTGATATAAATGCTGTCTCCAACATCAGGATAAAGATTGTTTGTATAGCAGACATCTCTGTGAAATTTCAAAATGAGCAAACTGAGGATTATCAATATTTCTCAACACTTCCCTTTCCAAGTGCAAGACATGTTTCTTGCAGTTTTTCAAAGAAATCATTAAGTATTTAAAAGAGAATAATTGACATAACAAATCATGTAGAACAGATAGTCCTAGTTTACGCAGTACTGGAAAGTATTCACCCTTGAGGATGTGGAGTAAAATAGAAAAAAATTGAGAAGAGTGTTGGTAACTTAAAGATCTGACTTTTAGAAACAAGAAGATGTGAGGACCATTATTTATTTACTCCAGAACATTTATTAACCTCACTGGTTCACCCTGTGCCATCTAATTATGTATAAATATCTGGACCATTCACACATTCATTGATAATATATTATGGCAGTTTTACTTAATATGTGAAACAAAAATCATTATGGCAGTGCCTGCAAATAATGTATTCCACAACAACAATATGACCACACATATTTTGTCGTATGTAGAATGGTGATTTTAAATAGTCTCAGTGTTTGGGATCTCTAATAATGTATTTAATCATGTGAATGTTTTTACATGTAGGAGCGTCTGAATATTGAGCAAATTCCAGTGTCTCTGCAGGTCTTGACAATAGCAGTTTAGAGTACCAGCAATTGATTACTCAATTATTATAAGAGTTACAGAAATTATCTAAAATATGTATTCAATAGTTGTTTAAAAAAAATGCCAATGTATCTGTGGATTTCATATATTCGTATACCGTCTAAATTTTATGACAGTATAAAAGTTTTGAATTATGAATTGTTTGTGACTTATTAAATACAGATGTGGAAAAAAAATAGGATCTAACAGAAACTCACAGGATGAAAGATCAGATCTGTGACTGGATGTTTAACCTGTCAAGGGGTCCTGAAAAACTGCACTGTACAGAAAACTTAGTAGATATACTCCAAATTCCTTTCTTATATGTGCAAAGAGAAGTCTGCTTGGCTTTGCAGTAATCTTCCATGTATGGAAGAGGATTATGTATGTTACATAAAGAAAGTAGTATTGTTTCCAGTTTTTGTATTCAGTTTGTAGCTGAATCTGATTACAAGAAAAATCCTGCTCTCCTATTTTATTAATGTTGCCTTGCTGGCTTATGTGTTTTACATAATTTTTATGTTAATATTCTGGCAACTAATCTCTACTGCATTTTATTTTGAAGGACCAAAACACCTATCCATTCAAGTATTCCTGGGATCTGCCTCATTCTTAATACCTTCCCTCACTTTTATTCTGATATAATATGGTTAACACTGCAGTTATGCAGCCTTCACCGTATCGTCCAAACAAACACTTGTCCATAAATAAATGAGTTTGGCAAAATTATCTAATCTTGTCACAAGCACATCAGCAAATAAGGCTACACCTCTGTCTAGACTCCAGCTTCTTAATCATTCTGAAGAAATCAGTATGAATTTAAAATAAATTTGCCTACAGGCATCTGAAATTATTGTAACTAATGAAACAAATTCTAGTAACTACAGTGGTTGCTTTGCAATTGTTGCTTAGCTGTCACTTGAAATACGTATATTCCTCTCTCACAGTTGCTGTAGTCTTTTTCTGCTTGTGCTAAATCCTCTGATGGCATCTTTCCCTTTAAGTAATTGCCCTTTGCATCTTCTTGGCACCAAGTTATTTTCAGCAAGCTGTACTCACAGTGCTGGCAGCCGTCCCAGGGAAGCTGCTCTGCCTCGGTGGCATTTGGTACACTGGAATTCCAGAGTAAGGAATGGGCAAAGGTTACCCTGTGTTTTACATCACTCTCAGAAACACCAAACTGGACTATTAGTGTTTGACAACAAACAATGCACGAGGCCTCTAGGCTTTGCAGTCTGTCTCATTCTTTATTTTCTCTGTACTTGTAGCTCCACTCATACGAGCCATGTTGAAATATTACCTATGTGTTAGTTTTGTAGTATCACCCTTGATAAAAGATACAGTTTGGCACAGAATAGTTTAAATGCTACTAGGTAGTTTAACTGCTAGGAAACAAACCAAATGTTCAATAAAGTTCAGATGTTTGTATTCTCAGACATTTCCAGGCCTTTGCTATTCTAATATGTTAAGAGACTGACTTCAGCCTGGAAGTTACTCTCACTGACTGTTCCAAAAGTAGGCAAGCAGCAGCTTTTTTTGCACAGCCAAACTTGTCGTTCTTTGTAAACAGAAATATCCTATCAAGAAGCAACACATATGCAGAATACATATACATGTATTTCTGTTGGTTTAAAAAAAATAAAAAGAAAAGAAAAAAAAGAAGGATACTCAGTTTCCACAATTTTGTACTTCTCCCTGCTGGAAGTTTAGTCTGCAGATCCATTTAGCTATGTCTTTCACAGACTTCTGAAGGCTGTTTGTGGACAAAGCGTGCTCCCTGATTCGCCTGCCTTCAGACCATTACTTGGTCCGAGAAGTCTGTCTGGCTGTGCCTCGCAGTGTAGGTCACAAGTCACGAAGCATGCCAACTGGTACCATTGGTGACCTCTGTTAGCCTTTGCTGGCTATCCCTGGGGACTGTCCTGCCCATGGTATGGGTGATGGGGGTCATCGAATATACCAGGGTATATCACTGCTCTTTTTTAGCAGTGTCTACTTAATATTATTCATAAGTTGTTTGGGTTTTTGTTTGGATGTTTGTTTTTTTTTCCTGATGGGGCAGGAACTAGCGAGTTAGGATACTCAGTTGAAGAACATTGATTGCTGAGTAACCTCAGAGATCAACGTTCACTAAAATGAGGATGGAGAAAGGAATCAATAAATCAAATGCCAGGGGTGAATACAGAAAAACTGAAGTGGTGCCATTAATTCAGACTGTATTGGTGATTCTTCTTAGGACAAACTCAGTAGACTTTGACTTGTACTTGATCCTTCAATATTGATCCTTAATACCAATATGTAGAACAACACAGATCACAATATTACTTTTCTCTCTTTTAAGTAAAGAAGAAAATTATGCTCCTTTCATTTCAATACGAGAGCTGGATATCAGTTTGTTCCCTAAAATACAAAGTTTTCTAAAAATTGTATGAAACTATCCATAAGAAGTAAAGATTTCGAGGAAGTACATTAATATAAGAATACTATAACTTAAAATATATACATCCCTGTCAATACCATGATTAGCTAGGCTAGCCTTCCAGACCCACTTAGAGATCTTATTAAATTTTATAAATTGACTTGTTACTTAGAACAGAAAGATAATTTAGAACGCAAATGGGAATTTTTACATCAATGAACTGAGCAAAACTCTTGTAAAAATGAGTGTCACTAGGCATAGGTTGAACACTACAAGAAAAAAAATCACTGATCTATAGCATTCTTTTTCTAGTACAACATGTAGAAAGCCTAAAGTGCTGATTTTCAAGTACAGAATAAAAAGAACATACAAAATCAGATGTCTCCATTATACCTTTTTATCTTTGGTTTTCTGTATACATCGAAATCATGTCAAATTAGTTTCCCATAGCTATTCAGGAACACTTTCTCATAATTCAAATACCAATGTCAGATGGCCACATGACAGTTATCAGCAGCTTGCTACAAGAGCTATCTATTTCAAAGCCACAACATCAGCATCAATATACAAATAGATAATTTATATCTTTATATTAATAAGTCAGAATTTCCTGTTCCTGGCAATCAGACATATGATTTGATGTTTTTCTCATCTGCTATTGCTTCTCTTAACGCAACGTTATTTCTCTACTGGACAGCTTAGCTCTGACATATAGAAGTATTTGTCAGATAAACTGATTCTACTCCTATAATGATCGGTAAAAATCAAATAGAAATAATCTGATCAACACTTTTGTAAACCAGTGAACCTTTCTATTGTGACAAAATCTGGGTGTTTTTTTACACCAAATTTTGCCAAATATGATCTCTAAATTGTTTCATAATATAACAAAGTCTGGCTTACCTTTAAAATACAAAACTAAAAACAGACTTGCATGAAATACAAGGGAATATTTGTTTTCAGTATTTTTCCTATGTTTTTACTTTCTGTTTATTTACTTGCATTACAGTTATGCCTGTTTCCCTCTGCCATATCCATTGTGCTAGCTGCTGTGTAATCAAGGTGCCCCACAAACAGAAAAAGACATTTGTTCGGTTATTTAATTTGAAACAACAGTGAAGTGCAGCAAATGAAAGAGGAGAAGCAATGTGATCATATGAGAACAAGAGTCGATATTTGCATTGATAAACTGTTGCATAAGTTGATATCTCAATTTTTGTATGTTAAAATGAGCTAATGAAGTGCTGAACTTTTTCAGATATCACATTTTTATTGGTGATTTAGATGTTATCCTTTATATTTACTTCATAGTAAAAATATGATTGAAATTATTGGTCTTTTTGAGAAATTAAAACTGTACCTTTATTCGAATTTACACTGTTTGGTGCATGCTTGCCAAGATAGATTGAGTTCTGAACAAAAACTTGATAGGCCTTCTTAAGACACAGTCATTAATGACAACTTCTACTGATATCACTAGAGATTAACAGCTTATTAAAATCCATATTATGAAGCCACATCTAGACCACTGCATCCAGTTCTGGGCTCTCCAGTATAAGACAGACATGGAGTTACTGGAGTGAGTCCAGTGAAGCACCACAAAGATGAATAAGGAGTTGGAGAATCTGTCATGCAGGGAGAGACTGAGAGAGTGGGGACTGTTCAGCCTGGAGAAGGCTCAGCAAAGATCTCATCACTGTGTAGAAGTAGGAGATGGAGGGTATTAGGAAGATTGAGACAGACTAGGTGATCTCCAGAGGTCCCTTCCAACCTCGACCATTCTGTAACTCTGAGCAGCAGATATGACGCATAAAATCAGTAGAGTGCCAAGCCCTACAGATGTGATAGGACTGCCAGCAGGCACCCACTGTAAATGTAAATGCCAATAGTATAATTTAGAAAGAGGACAGGAGGAACATCCATCTATTAACAAGTTTTCTGTAACAGGAAGGTTCAGGCTGACAAATTATTTCAAGGAAATGTAGAAATTAACATATTCAGTTCCTTAGCAAAACAGTGCAAATTATTTAAAAATTGTTTCCATTATATTTCAGAATATGTTGAGGATATTCTGTGTTGCTGTTTTTATTAGTCAAATCAAATTCTGTTTCAGTGCATCTTATCCATTAATTCTCATTCAATAAGGTACCCTTTGGCCAGTGGGCATTCTAGGGTGTCTGTGCTTTGATATTTTTCTGGCACATCCATTATCATACTATTAGAGTTCAGAAGAAACACAATAGTAAATGTTTCAAAACTAACATGCTTTCATTTAGTGTTTTTGCTTTTAGAACATGAGTGGGAGCTCCATTTCTTATGATGTTCCAAATAATTTCTACCACGGGTAATTTGAAGGCCTGATTTTGTTTATTTGTGTGTATGTATGTGCACATGCCCGGGCATTGCTACTTGTATCTCTTCCAAAGGCAGTTAAATCCACAGGGAAGCCACATTGTAATTTGCACATCATTTACCTTTACAACTTCTAATTTTTTCAGGCATGTTTGCTGCCTATGTTTGCTAGATTTATTCACAAGGGAGAATATTTCTGAACCCATTGATTAACAGCTTGTATTAGAGGGACAGAGAGATAGAGAAGCATCGGCTCCATGTAGGCTCTAATGGCCTACTGCTGCAATTTTTTTTATATAGCTAACAATGAATCATAACCTAGAATTCAGATATTTACAAGCCCAAAAACTTTAAGGACTCTTAACCAATAAAAACTGAAGGTTACTACAAGGCAAAAAGTCCTAGTAATTCTCAGT
The DNA here is from genome assembly GCF_036013475.1 of Columba livia. NCBI lineage: Eukaryota > Metazoa > Chordata > Aves > Columbiformes > Columbidae > Columba > Columba livia. The sequence goes on from NC_088604.1 coordinate 60,330,540, forward strand.
TTAGGAATAAACCTGGAAAACCCGGTATGTTGTCTCCATCAACAGATAAAGTGGAAAGCCTGCTTTTGTGTGGCAGCCCTGCTTAAAAGTCTACATTTGAAGATGAGAAGCAACACGTCATTCTGTTAAACTGATCTCACACAACACATTCCAGGTCCCTTTTTACAGTTATCTTTAATTAATATTTTAATTAAAGTGTATCAAATTAATGTAATGAACTGGGTAATAAATCTCCTGTGGACCAGCCAGAGCCAGAATATCACAATAACCATGAGGAACTAGCACAATAGGAACCAAAACTCTGCAGAACTTATTAAGTCTTCTGACATGTCCCAATCTGCCCTTTTTGATTAGTACATGTGATTTAACTTGATCAAGAAAGGGCAAGGAATCTTTGAACAAGATTATTTTACACTCTGGTAACATGGAGCTCTATATCTATTATCTCAATGTATCTGAGTGGGATTTGTTCTGTTCTCAAGTAAAAATTATTTATCTATTTAGGCAGTTTCTCTTCTCTAAGCTGATTGCTATACTGTCCAAATTCCCATTGTTAGGAACCTCTTCTTTGACTTCACTGTAACTAGTCAGCCAAGAAACTTATTACCAACGTAAGAAATTGAGAATCTGGATGCAGATCTACAAATAGGTCTGTGGAAACTGTCAACCGAGGACATTCTGACACTTATGTGTTGTGACATAGACTTTTTTTGGTAACTATACACTAAAAATATACCTACATGAAACATCTGAAGGAAATCACACATCTAGGTGATGAACTGACTGCTGAACTTACTTCCTAAACTTCATTACAAGATATAAATTAATTGCATTTGCCAATTCTTAGCCACCTGCTGGCAATAATTATCTTCGGTTAAGTGTTGAACGGAAGTATTTTTTGTTTGTAACACTGTTAGAGGATGCAGCCAATCAGAAGCTGGGAACATGTTTCTTTTCTGTTTAGCAACCAAAATTGGTTCAGCATTTGATATATTTGAAGTGAATGAGTATGTTTTGATTCATATGTTGTCTTTATTTATATAGTCTACTGAGATTTTAATTTAACACAGACATACATTGAAACCTCATCAGATTAATATCGGCAACAACTGAGATTTTGTTATAGGCTTTCTTGCATTTTCTGTCAAAGCTTTTACGGTGTGTTTTTAGCAACAGAATACTTGAACCTTTCAACTGTGACTGCATATTCTAGTTACAAAACAATTCATAAGTCACAAGGCTGTGTTGTTTGCACAAGGTTCCGTGCAAATGGTGTTTTCTGAAACACTCTACAGCTTAGCTGGATGCTGATGAGAAGCGGTTTTCAGTTTGACAAGGTCGAAATATTCTAAATGTGTTGATCAAGCATCTCAATACATGTGTATGATAGAAATTTTTATTCTTCATTTTTCTGGGGTAAATATCAGTTGTTGTAATAACAGTAACACTAGGCCTGTAACCGTACTAGGTTGAGAAAAGATAATTCACTGAATATTTGATGTCAGACTTGACACTAACATTGATAAACTTACTAGTTCTTAATGAGTCAGACTTTTAATACTAGAGCTGTTAATGGCTTTTAAGTTCTACATATATTTGTGGTCCTTGCATGACTGTGTTTGTCATCTTGAGGAATCTAAAATTATATTATGCTTGTAAACTCTTATTTGGCTCCTGGTTAGTTCATTGACACAGGAAAATCTGCTGTTATGAATATACAGTATAGCAGTGTCTCCTTTTTTTGATTGAGACAAAAGAAGAATACAGTAATGTTACAAAATAGACAAAATCATTCCATAATAAGAAAATGCATTTCGTAATTTTCAAGTTAATAATTTTCATTGCCTTATTCTATGAACTGTTATTATCTCTTTAGAGTAAAGTTCTTATTCCCAGCTGCAATGTTATTTGTAATTTAAGAGTAGATCCAAAGTCCATTAAAATACAAGGGAAGTCTCTCTTCAATTTCAGTAAACTTTGAATTACAACTGTTGTCTGACTAATTCTCACAGGTTCGTGGTAGGGAAAAAGTACCTATTCAGTATTTATATTTCTTCTTACTAATAGTTGTCATTTGTTAATGACATGTAAGTACTATCATTTACCGTACTTGCACAACTTAATAATAACACTTTATGCTAGACACATCAATTTTATTTGCCACTTGTGGCTGCATTAACACTGATGTTTGCCATGTAACATTTATATATTTCCATAAAGAATTGTAAAAGAGTGCCCATGCAAAAACAATGAGACCTTTACCTCTTGTTTGGGCCCATAAGGTCTCACCAACTTTTTGTACATTCTTCCTTCAAGCATGTTTAAATATCAGTGTTTAGTGGCAGTAAGACTTTCAAAAGTAAAGAAGGAAGGATGTCTACTACTATGTCATAAGTGCTTGGCAGTGTTGGAAGTTTTGCATTTATGTTTATATACCTTGCCTTCAATAGCAACAAGAACTTTTTCTTTTGGGGGTTCATGGTCTCACTTTTTAGCTTGCCTTTTTTTTTTTTTTTTCCAGACTCCTGTATTTCTCTGTTTCTGTGTACTTGAGAGTTCTTTGAGAATGTGCACATTTTATACACATTTGCTAGCTACTCAATGCTAACAGCAGGGCTGTGTATCCTGATATATACTCAGACACATTAAATATGAGCTAGTACTGTGGAATCTTGTTCTGTATAACAAATACTTCTACATGGCAATCAGTATATGTCAGCTGTCAATTTTTCCATGTCCTTCGTGCTCTTAATAGTTATAATATTTAATAATTTATCCTATTTTTGGATTTTATTAAACATTCTCCCATATTTTTTCTGAGATTTCAATTTGTTTTTCAGTATTGTTACCATCATATTTTGATTGCTGGGCAGGAAAAATTCCTTTGTCTTCCTGGTTTTTATTGTGAAATTATTGTTCTTCTACTTCTTCTCCCATTTCTTAGCTATGTAAGTAGTCAGTTATCGCTCACCTAACCAGGCCTGTAGCTTCCTGAGACAGGTTAGATTCAACGGTAAACAGATCAGCTAATCAGTAGTTTAACATAATTTGTAAAATCTGAATCAAACTGGATCAGATAAGGTTCAAGAAGCATAATCTTCATAGATGGCAAATAATCATGTTCACTAAAGCTGAGCATCCTCTAGTCTGCTTTTCCCAATTTTTAATGCTTGGGACTTATATTTGCAAATTACTTGTATTATGTAAAAATTTATAGGTTAAAAAATAAAAAGAAATCTGTGTTGATTTCTACCCTAGAAGAAAATGTTTAGATTTCTTAAATGAGGGCCCATCAGCTGGTTTTGGGCCCTGAGAAAGTAATGAATGTAAATTTATAACCAGCATTTCTAAAACTACTGTATATCTATCTCATCTTTAAATCCCCATTGGTGCCTATTTGCATCTTTATGAAACAAACTAACAATATGTCACTAAATTAGTGTAACTTAGGAGTGCTGTGGGAGCAGCAGGGACCCAATGATGGTTAATGCTCAGCACCATCACTTACCTGATAAATTAGAGGTCCAGCGTGAAAAAGACAGGAGGTTGTAAAGTCAGATTTTTCTCAGAATACAGGTTCAGAGGAGAGTGGGGTGGGGGGAGGTGTGTATTTTTATTTTAACTGGAGTAAAATGATCATTTTTTTTCTTTTTTAAATGCTTGATAGTATAGTCTTTGTGGTTTTTTAACAGAGAAAGGAGGACAGATTCCTGCATTTTTAAAGAGAAGAAAAACAGAACAAAACAAAACACCACCAAACTTAAGAAACAGTGTTTCTATCTGTTATGACAGTGATTCAGCAAGACAGCAGTATCTAGGTTTCCAAGACAGCCAATAGAATAGCTACTCATCTTTCATGGAAATCACCTATTTGTTGATAGCAGGATCAAAAATGTAAGGGGGGCTTGTAATTCCACAAGGGGAACCTAAAAGTGGACATCTTCAGCTCATAATTCTAGTTTTACTAGCTGCAGCTCACAAAGTAACAGCTGCATCTACATTGCAAAATACCTCCCACACATACATACACACACAGTGTTTGCACACAATACATATTTTTTCCTTTAATGTGTGGGAACAAATTAGAATCTCAGATCTTACTGTAGAGAAAGTGTGTACTGTTTAGTTTTAAATTGTAAAGATAATTCAGCTCCCATAATTTGGTCATGCATGTTGCAAATGGAAGACATGAAAAAAGAACCATTCCAGCAAATCCAGGTAGAGTTTTACTGAAAATGTTGAGTCTACATGATTCTCTTCATAAGTTTATCTTCTTCCTATGTTGCCTAATGATATCCATTAATTAGAAAAGAGATGGCATAATCAGAATTGGATGCTATGACATTGGATGCTTTTATATTAACATTTTAAAAAATGTACACAAAAAAAAGGCAGAATCTGAAAATACTTGTAGCTAAGCTTTGTTATGAACTTGGAAGTGTGGAATATTGTTTGCTGTCTCTGCAATCTGAAGAACCGGTCTAGAAATTTCTCAAGGGAATAGGATTTTCTAACTACCTGATTTTTTAAGCTGGAAATACTTTGTAAATGTATGTTGACATTTTCTCATTAAAGTCATTAGCCAAGTATTTTTCCAAGAATGGCTCGAGTCTAATTCAGTTTTATTTAATTAGTTCATCCATTGCTGCTGTCTAAGCATGTAATGACTCTAGAGGATGGTTGGACTTTTCACTTTTTTTAGCTATGGTACTCATCACTGTAGTGTACTTATAAATCCAGTGCAGAATCATCTCTCACAGACTACTGTGCTTTCATTTCAACTAAATAAATTGTTCTCTTCCTCAAATTTGACAGGGCTTTTCTTTACAAATTTTTGTTGTAGCAGTGGGACAAAATAGTGCAGCCTGCAATGCTTATGTGAGAATTCTGTTAATAACATTTTATTAAAAGAGTTTCAATGCTAGTAGGGTGTCCCCTAAAGCTCCTCCAGTATGAAATACCTGAAGAAGCAAAGAAATCTTTTAAATGAGTGACAGGCAACACTTCTTCAGATATCAGGGGAAAACATTTTCTTCTTGATTTTATTAATGCTCTGTGGCTGTTTTAAGTAGCCTCTAAACAATGGCTGTTGTGTATTTAGGGTGAGTACAGCTTTATGAACTCATCCAGTTCAAAGCAGCAGATCAGAGAAGGTTACTATTGATTTGCAGGATCCTGGCAAGTATAAATGATTCATGTGCAATGATACTTGTCCCACCATAGATTGAACAAACAGAATGAAATGTACACATTTTTAAAGATTCACGTTAATGCCTCTGGCAGCCTGCTAAGTCAATCAATGTGACTGGCAGGCTTAAATATACATTAAATGTACTTTGCTCTTGTCTGTTGAAGGGAAATGTTGTGACCTCCACTGTTTGTGACAGGGTAAAGAGACAGGGTACTTGGACATAGGAATGCAAAGTCAGGTACTGTGGTTTAACCACAACTCTAAGTGACACAGAGACTTAGTAATGAAGTAGACATATTGTAGCTCTGTAGAAACAAGTTTCTGCTCACAGAACAAGGTGGAATAATCTGGGAACACATGCATTATTCATTGTTCGACTGAGGACAGAGGCATCTTTTCCATTGTAAATCAACCACAGAACTGGAAACAAATTCCCCTGAAAAGGATCTGTGTTAAATATCACTGCATTCTTAGTTGGAAGAGGCATTGGAGAATTTGTTTTGTTTCATAACATCTTAGACTACAACACTTGCTAGAGCTGACAGAAATTCTCTTCTGCCAGCTCAGCCTTAGCCATGCTGAATTTGACTGCCATTAACCATGCAGAAGCGTTTCTACTCGAAGAGCATCTGTACTGCCCTTCATGGTGACCTCAGCTGCCTGTGCATTACTAGGTACTCAGCAATTTTTCACCATTAATAGGTACTCAACTTTTTTTGGCTAAAAGCTTGGACGTCTTTACAACATCATATCACAAATACAATTCTTTCCTCACAAAAAAATAAAAAATAATAATTAAAAAAAAGGTCAAAACCTCAAAACCACCCTATATAATTACCATGCTTTTCTCTATTCATCCGCTGAGATCCTAATTCACTTTTTCAGCAGCACAGCCAGACTGTAACTATAAGAAAATCATGTCCTATGTGCCACTCAGCCATTTCAAATTAGAAAGAATTAAAATATAGCATAATCCTTGCTTACTTTAAGACTGAACTAACATGTGACAGGAAATAAAGTAGCATTAAGAAATAAAGTAGCATTAAGGTTTTGAAGAACTTCTTTGTCCAATGTAGCTTTGCATTTAGAAATGATTTGTCGTTGTATGATGTAGCAAAGATGATAGCAAGCAAACAGATAGCTGAAATATCAACTTCTTGCAGCATGCAGAAGTTTTGTACTCATACTTGGAACTGAAATGGGATTGATTGCATTAGCAGATAATCTAGCAATTATGAAAACTGAGCCTCATTTCCTAAACTGATCTGACAGATGCTCTTGATGTCTTTGATTATGACCAGTTTCTTTATTGGAGAAGGAATGTTTCTCTTGTCAAAATACCTTCAGAGAGTCATAGGGGGATTTTTTCTTCTGTGAGGGACATTAAGTTATTTGAGGTCCATCTTGTCTTCCTTCCTTTTTCAGCATGTGCTGGGATCTTTAAGAGGGGTGTTTGAGAAGGTGGTCTGAAGTGCAAAGTGTGAGTGATAACCAGCACTGTATTTCTATTTTGTCTTCTTATGCAGTTCACACATTAATTTTCTAGCCTAGTGCTTAAGGTCTTCATGAGAACCAGTTGACTGAAGCATAGCTGAGTGAGGCTAAAGTGATGTTGGTGGGGTATAAGCTAAATTCTTGTGATGACAAAAGACAAAAAAAAAGGTCAAAAATAACAAGAAAGTTAAAAGATAAATGTTTTCCTAAATATTCTTGAGGTACTCTAGTTGAATTACTTAGCAACAGAGAGATTAAGCACACATCCTAGGTATACGTTTAGCAGCATCGTTTATGATAATTGTATGATTGATTTTCACTATGTTTTAAGTTTCTTTGCAAAGTTGCCTTTCCCTTTTGTTCATCTCTGTCCTGTTGTTTTCAAGGCCAGTATTTCTGTGGCTGCACTACAGATTGCCTTAGGTTTGTTTTGTTCCTTATCTGATTCATCATCTACTTTCCAGCGGTTACAGGTAACTGCCAATCAGATTTTCTGAGCAATGCAGGGAGTTCCTCTTTTCTGATTCCTCTTTTCCAATTCTCTTCTAAGAACTACCTCCTCTTTTACTTCCTTTCGTGTAGAACTTATGATGATTCTGCAGCAGCCTCAAATTTACCCACCTACCTGTTTCCTATTTTTTGTGTTAAATACCAACCTTATCTGCTTTGTTACAGTCAGTACATATTCTTGCTGCTGCATTGGGGTTTTAATCTCTGTTAGACTGGTATTCTCAAGTTCAACCAATTTCAACATATACTGTGCCTAAGCTTTTGACATGGCCCCTTCCATTTGATTGGCAGCACTTCCCCTCCACACTAATTCTTGTTCACGTTTCTTCAGTATTCACTTCCTTGTGAAGAAACTAAATTTGTGAAGAAACTTTACACAAAATTTTGTGTCATGATCTCAGTATTTTCTTATTTCTCTTTATTTTCTGCATTCTACATCAGTGAGATTTGAGGTCCATGTATTTCAGAGTGTAATATGCTGATGTTGTGTGTTTGAAGCAGAAGGTGGGGAGTTTAATCTGCTGCTCTTCCAGATTTCTACAAGTTTAGTATCACAGCAGAAAGTTCCTAAAGCTTGGCTTATGGCAGCTTGTCTCTCAACTCTGAGTAGTATTAAGATTAGTTCCAGGAAAACATTTAGTTTCTACAACCATATCAACTTTATTATAGCTTTCTTTGACGTTGATGGCAGAAACAGTTGATAATTACTCAGCCCAGTTTTTTGTGCAACCAGAAATTACTTCAAGATTTGTACTTGCTGACAGTCTCACCTTCCTTCCTTATAACATGTGTTTCAGAGATGCCAGCAATATAAGTGAAACATGGACTGTAGCAGAGAAAATGCTTAAGAAGTTGGTTGTACCTTTTCATATCGGACTTAGCGATTAATGCATTTCTCTCAAGAGACTCACAAATAGGCTGTATTTGTCTATCTTCTGTTCTGTTGCAGCTGTGTGTTGACAGGAGGGGTGAAAGTTCTGTAAATAAACTGATCTTATGGTGTACTTGTTTAGCTGATGCCAGAAATTTCATGTAAATCCAGAGAAAATTCCTTACAGAAAATCATTTCAAGCCTGTATAAATGGACTACCATGACAATTCCAGACAGTTGAAGCTACAACACTGACTTAGCAGGAAGACTTCCCCAGAATAAAAAGGAAAGAGATGCCCCTTTCTCCAGACACCAAATTAGGCACTGACTAGGAGTTTGTCGCTTTGTGGACATTGGAAGATATTATTAAAGTATAACCAAGGATGGTATTTGGCCTTATTTTTTTAGGGGTTGTGTTTCCTACCTTAGAAATTGGTAACATGTTAAAGAAAGAGAGGGAAAGGTAAAGTTCCATTCCCACCCAAACTGGAGAGTAAAAATAAAGGTAAAGCGATTTCCAATGACCAAACTGCACTTCAGTACTGAAAAGTGAAAACCCTTCTATATGAACCCTCCCTTGTGGAGAGAAATTATGATGGACATTGGCACTCTAGCATCTCAGAGAAAAGTGTTTTAAATAACAGATCCATCCTGGCCACATTCCTTCTTGCCGTGACAAGAAGCCAGTCCAGCCAGAAGGCAGCCCACCTTCTCTCTTGTGGTTGGGTTTGTTGACCATTACTGCATAAATGGATTTGGAGTCCAGTTCAGAAAAAGTGATGGAGAAGAGAGGTGAGTGATAAGTGGGAAAGGGAAGGATTCAACAGAGATCTAGAAGTTTCAAAAGGTATGAAAATCCACTATTTTTCATAATACACGAATTAGGGAACACAAAATGAATGCGTCAGGCAGCAGAGTTAAGCAAAAGGGGGAAGTTCTTTTTCACTCAATGTGTAATTAAATTGTGGAACTCATTTCCACAGAATGTTGAGGAGGCCAAAAGTACAAATGAGTTCAAAGAGAAACAAGGCAAAATCCTGCTGAATAGACCTATTAAGTGCTGCTAAACAAGATGGCCCATCTGCAACCTGCTCAGAAAATCCCAGTATTGTTGAATTTCAGAAACAGAACATCTACCAGGGGAGATTTATTCCCCCTGTTCTCTGTTTCTTATGGTCTTTACCTCAGTATCTGTTGCTGGTCATTGTTAAAATAAGTTGCAAAGCAGAAGGATCTCTAATGTGATCCAGTTTGGTTATATTTTTGTTAATTGTGAGCAGAATCTGATTCAGATACTGCTGTACCTTCAGATGCAGACATAGACAGGGATGAACTGCCATGCAGAGCAATTGTAAACTTCAGAGACCCCAAAACAAGCCTGCCCTTTCAGCTGTGTCCCAAACTCCTGCCCAGAGCTATCCTGGTACCATCATGTTCTGCCCTTAGCCAAACCCAATGTCTGAGGGAATGTGTTGGGAACAGATCTTCCTTTCCTTTCCTAAAGCCCTTCCTGGTTTAGTTTTTGTAGAGGCAACCCAGAAGAATATGATAACATTCTATGGCTATTATGTATCTGCTTTTTTTGTGTGGTCTACATTAACAGAGTGGACAGAAGCAGAAAAAGACAAAGGATCCTGTCTGTGGTCCACACATAATGAAGTCACTGCTTAGTCAAGAGGCCGACTAAGTGATTAGCTGCTAGTTTGCAGGACTTCATATAACGACATGCTATAGTCACTAAATGTTTTAAATGTTCATATTTATTTCTATAGCTAATTTACATAATAAAAAAAAAAACAGATTGCTGAAGAAACTTGCAATAGAAATATATCATTTTCACATGACACACCTGCTCACTTACATTTTGATGAAAGATTTTACTGGAAAATGTCAGTTTTCTTTGACTGTTTCTTGTTTTGTTTGGGTTTTGTTGTTGCTGTTGTTGGGTTTTGTTTGTTTGTTTATTTTCTTCTTCATCAGAAAACCAAAACCTAAACCATTTTCTGTCACAGGTGAGGACCAAGCTAGTTTTGGCTCTTCTCAAGGAAATCTCAGGGGACTGCTGTAATTGGACTGTCCAGATACAGAAATCACAGCAAATTCCCATCTTTGTTTGAAGCCTGATTATTTTAGTTAATAAGAACTCTTCAGATGCAGATATATTTAGATCTAGTGTAAGTGGCTGCAATTCCTTGGAGCTCCATGGAGCCACAGCTGCTTAGAGCAGTTCTGAGCTGGTCAGTGCAACCCAGCACAGCCTTCATGCCTTCCAAAAACTCATTAACTCTTTGGTCACCAGATTTACAAAGAAGAGACCAGCTAAATAAAGTATATGTGCAAAATGAAGGACAGCTATTTTTTTCCAAATAAGAAAAGGAGATACATTTAATGAGATGTTATGAAGGGTGGCTGATGTTTTCCAATATTTCTTTCAAAATTACGATTTTGGTCAATGATGCTTTTTGCACAAGACTCATTTTAGCAAAATAGATCTTCTACTTTGAAAACAAAACAAAACAAATAACCAAACAAAAAACACAAACAAACAAAACCCTGTAAAGATGTCTTTACATTTTCAAGACTTTATGTCTTTTTCCTAATCTCTTCCCTCTGACACTTTGCTATCTGAAAAAGGCAGGAGAAAAAAGCAAAGTGTGCTAAAATATGAAAAATTATTGAAATAATGGTCTCATGTGCACAGTTCTGTTCGAAAGGAGACAGGAAAAATAATTATTCTGTTCATTTAAATTTGTGAAAGAAATACCAATTGCACTTCTTAAAATTATTTTTGGTTTGTTGAGAAAAAAATTTAGTCTTTTCTCAATAAGTAACAATATAAGTGATAGATCAAAAAATGCAAAACACATCTTGATATGAAATTATTTTATTAAAAAATAAATAATTTCAAGGAATAATTTTAACATATTTAAGTCATCTTTATTTACAATTTATTGGCAGAATCGATGGAAAAGTTAATAGTTTGAAAATCTCTGGATGTTAGGTTGCTAACACAGCTTGTTATTCTATTTATAAATTAACTTGGCAATATTGGATTTTATTTAATGATTTTGATTTTTAACAGTCCAGCAGATTTGTGAAGTGATGAAACCAATTGTAACACTTTGTGCTACTGGAGCAGAACCAGAAAGTCAAAGATCCAAAACAGAAACCAGAACGGCTTTGTTACAGTTAATTATCAAAGCTTAGTGTGACACTTTCTGAAAAAATTTCTGTAATATCCAAAAAATCCCAGAGATTACAGAAATCACAATTATTTACACGTTAAACTAAAGAGCAACATTGATTTTGTTTTTCTTTTTTCCTCAACTTTATTTCTTAAAGAATTCTGTACATTTTTTGTATTACTTTTTATATTTACCATATATTGTCATATTCAATCTAACAATGGGATGTTGTGTATCTATACAAAATATCGTGTGCATGTGTAATATAGATATAGGCAAATGCGTGCTTGAATATGCTATGCAAATGTGATCCTGAAAATTAGATTTCTTTGTTTATAGGCCTGACTGGATAGCTGTCAGCTGCATTGTGTTTCCATCCTTTTCTGGGCTGAAGTTAAGTTGGGTCATTTTGCTATTTTCCCAATTAACAAAGGAATAGTGACACCAAAGAACATGCTGTTTTGCACAAGAGCTCCAATTGTTCTTTTCATTTTTGCCCCTATTGTATTTTATAGAATATATTTTGCATTGACTTTTCTACTGCTCACTTGGAGTCTATAAATTCCAGTGTTTGTAATTAGAGAAAGTTCTTCATCTATAGATGTTCGCAGGCATAATTATTTAGACATGAACTCTTACAAAGCAAATAGTTACATGAAAGACCTCAAATCACTTGGCCTGTTGCAGTCTGGATGATTTTCTCTCATGCCTATCTAACCTGCCCTTGAATATCTGGTAACAGCATCTACTATTCTCTTCCTTGGAATTCTGTTTCCCTGACAGGCCTTTGGACTGCAAAGCACTTGTTCCTGTTTTTACCCTACTTTTCTCAGCTGCTGCCCACAGTAGGTTTCTGCAGGGACCCAGTGTCCCCTGACATCAGGGATTCAGCAGAGACCTGCTGCTATGAACTGCTTTCCTCATTGTGGTTCCATCACATAAAGTAAATGTTGTTAGATGAACAGAATAAGCATCACTTTATGCCTCTGGTAAGTAGCTATACACAGCAGCATTATTTTGGTATGCCCAAACGAGATTTTACTGTCGTCGTCATAGTGGGCAGGCACATACTTTTGGATACTTCTCCTCTAAAGAAGGTTTTGCACAGACTTACTTCCATCCAACACATCTGTGGTGGAATACTGAGAAAAATGGGCAGTCTTACTTGTCTGAAAAATGTTAACATCAGAAATACCTACATATATACACATATTTTTGTTACCACCAATTCTTTGTCAGAACGTTCATCACAAAGAAAGGAAGTCTATTGCATCAGACGTTTAAAATGGAAAATATAGTGGAGCACATCTTCTGGCAAACACTCTAATGTTAAATGGAAAATAAACAGGTTTTTACTATTTCTCAATTTAGGCATTTCAAAATTAACTGCAGAGTTCACTTCTTTTACCATACCAGTTATGTTGCTTGAGGACTTCGGCTATATTTTGACCATTGCTTATTAAGATACCTAAAAGAAAGTCTTACCAGAATTTTATATTTAGTGGTTGTCTTCTGCACAGATAGAGTTCTTTTTTGCATAAAGATTTGCAAGTTTTCATTTAATCTGTCTGTGTACCTTTTAATAAGTTTCTACATCAATATTTTTTTTCTATTAAGATTGCACTTTACAGTAAACAATCCGTTCCCACATATGAAATGTAAGTACCAAGTCCTCCCCATGTCCTTTCTTTAAGATGGAAACATCGGCTCTCTGGCATACTATTTCTGCTATGAGAAAAAGAAAATAGCCTATGTCAATGTTCGTAGCCAAGAAAAAATGACAGATCAGATTTGAAATAGTATGTTACAATTCTTCTGCTTGGAACTAGATGGGGTATGTCCAAGCTGTACTACGTTTAGGTGGGAAGTGGATGTGTTGAAATGTTGAATATTTTTTCTGGCAGGCTGTATACTTTCATCTGCAAATATTTGCTACAGAAAATTTTGGAGCTCAAAGCAACATCGGCAAATTTATAACAAACCAAAAGTGTTCTTGTGACAACAAGAGAACAATAGAATTAGAAAACATGAAGGACAGCCATCTCTGGGAGTAGTTCTTTGTAAGGCAAGACTGGAAACAGTCCTTTTTATAAGTTTATTGAAAACCACTTCCTAGCAAAAGTCTTCTGAAAATATAGTGGGGACAGAACTTACTCCTCTAGATCACCTTTCTTCCTCTGTAGTATTTTAGCTATCACAGATCTTCATGACAAAGTGTAGAATAATAATTTATTCTTTTACCAAAACTGAAACTATAATAAGTAATGGGCTTACCTGATACTGATAGACAAAATAACCCACTTACAAGTATGCCCTTTTCATTTTACTTTCGGGTTCTATAGCCTTTTGAGATTATCTGAGTTTAGAAAATTGTAAAACTGTATGGTATATGTCTATGTGTAAATGATACAAAATTTTTCTGTTAAGGCATAATGTTGGAGAATGGATTAGTGTGTGAATGTTGGGTGGATAAAATCTTGGTATGTTTAAATACTGAATATTCGGGGGGATGTTCTGAAAACTGGGTTGTCAGGTATCACTGTTCTTTTTAGTAGAATGAATAGGGTTTTCTTAAAATTTGATTGCCAGTTTTCAATGCATTCATCTACACCAATGAGAGTTTTATTAGGGACAATGGGGTAGGTATAATCAGAGGACCACAAGTCAAGATTAGAACAGCTATTTTAAAGAGAAGCTGTGGCAGATAAGGTATGTTGTGGTAGTTAAGTCCATAGCCACATGCTATGCAATATCCTGATGATTTCTTTTACAGTGCACTGCTCTGGCAATGTGGCCAGCCAGATAAGGAAATCTCTGGTTCTCCTAGATGGGTGAGATCCTGCAAGAAGGAATCTGGAGACTCTGCTAGAGATAGAACACAAGTATCAGATATACAGTGCGTGTTATTTTATCTGGTGTAGCTTGTTTAAACATAACACAAGTGCTTCGCCTTCACTGTGATAAAGTAAATTAATTGTTTATCTTATAACTTTGACTAATAACTAGTGTGGTCATGATCTGAAGCTGTTACACCTATAGTGCAATTTGTTCTTACAAGGTATAAACAAGGCGGTGAAATATACAGCCTAAGCATACTTTGGAGGGTTCTGGAGTGGTGTCATGGGCCTCATACTGCAGTGTAAAACCTAGTTTGGAGATCGGTGATGACACCATCACAGCTGAGGAGATCAGTTTATTTTAGCAGAGGATAACAAATACCTCACTGAGGTGCACTTTGGAGGACAAGGGTGAATGGCTTGGGATTCACCAAAATAATTCCTTCTTTGTAAAGAGTCTATCTCTCAAGGAAAAATTGTTCCTGGCGAATTAAAATATCATGAGATCAATAGTAAACGTAAACTAAAATGCAAACTAAAATATTTTCAGAAGTCCATGTGTGATTTCAATGAAAGTTAGCCACTGTGCCATACTTTTTGTGTGTGTGTGTATGTGTGCGTGGTTTCATTTTGATTTTGAATCTTGATGTCCATTTGTGCTTCAGTCCAGACAGAAAAAATAGAATCTGGATCGAGACCAAATGTCTTTATCTGTATTTTGCTTCATCTGTAACTAAAAGACAGGTATATGGTAGCAGACATAAACTCACATGCAGCAAAATTAAGATTGACTACATCATAATACGTGGATAGAGGTTTGATTCCTGGTCACAAAAATCTCACTGTAAAATAGTCCAGGCAGTAGCAATAGTACATAACAGCCTGAACAACAACAACAAAAAAAACCCATAGCCATAAGACTTAAAGCTGGTATGTTTAAATCTAGAGGCTAGTGACTTGTCTAATCATATCATGTGTAGCATCTTTTTCGTTGACCCAATATGATGTGCATTTCTTCTACATACTGTTGCAGTAAACCATCAGCGACCAGAAGCCCCTGATGACAAAGCAAATAAGACTTTTTTAATTCTGAAAAGTATCTTTCATTTAAGATTTGTAGTGTTTGAATATCAATAATTGATAAAGACTGAGAACATTTCTGGAAGAAATAAGTTTTATTCCAAACATATAGGCATGAGGACACAGTTGATCACTAGCAGAGCCTCCTCCTCTTAGACTTAGACGTATATGCTCTACTGCCTTTGCTCTTATGTGTTCTGATTACATCTAAATAGTTGCAGCAGCACAGCTCCAATTAACATTGCCATCAACTGAATCCAGAAGCAAAATACACATTCATACTTCCATATATATATTTCTTTTACATTCTTCCTGTTACCATAGTTTTAAATTCCCTGTGTCATTAGATGTTTTTAAATGAAATTAAGAAACCTTTAAGTCATAAAGGCAAAGATTCAAACTTGGTGGCAATGGCAAACTTGACAATCTTGAAAGCAATTACATTTACTTAAAAAAATAACAAGGTTTAAGGTTGCCTCCATCATGCATATGTATTATACAGTCTTTAATGGCATTACATACTCTTTGACATTATTTTAGCAAAGATTTATCATATACTTTACCTCAGCTTTTATAGAAGAAACAAAAATTCTGGGCTAAATGGAATCTATATGATCTGCTAGCAGGTCTGGGACCTGTAATGAGTCCAGCTAAAAGTAACACAACTTTTGTCATCTATGCAAAATAGCCACAAAAGTTATATGAAAAAAATTACCAAATGCTTTTTCCAGCTATTTTGCTTACATTTTAGGGATAGGTTCCAAGTCAATGCTTAAAAGAGAATGTATTTATACAGCCTATATGTTCTTGCTCTTCCAAGGTTGCCACTCAGTTCTTGACCTGCTTTGTTCTTATTGTGTACAACTTCAATAAGTTTAATCTAATTCTAAACATCTGTTTCTTCCCCCTGTCTTTCTTCCCTCTATTTAAAATCCCTTTATAATGAAGTAAATGAAATTGCTTCTTCCTTGTCCTCTGCAATATGTTCACTTGTACCTGGATGGTTTCTTTATGGACACATATAAACACATTACACCTGAACAACTGGTATTTCTGTAGGGAAAAAGAAAGCCTTTATCTACTTATTAATAAGTAGAAAAGATTAACATATTCAAGAATACGTGTCCTTGAGATTAGCATCTCTTTCACTGCCATTTATTAAGAAAACCATGCGTGTTGTTTGAAACCATCCCAGAAAGTCATGGTAAGAAATTTCCATCAGCAAGCATCTGACAAGATGTGGGATTTCTGTTGAACTTTATGTTCTAATAAACAAATGTGTGGTGCCAGTAGCCACAGGACAAGAGATTTTCTAAAAAACATTATCATAAAGGGCCTCGTGAAACTGCTTTTCCATTGTTTAGGCTTTGATGCTGAACAATGGATGAAATGAGCACAACATAAGGTTGCATCCAACTGAGAAATAATTTTTAAACCTCCAGTGATTTTCACAGAGAAAAGAACAAGTGCTGAGAGGGAAGCACTGGTCCTAGCTAGGTCTTGTTTTTTGTGAAATCTCACTGGTGACCAAATGCAGCTTGTTCCTTGCCCATATCTTGCTTGGAACTCCACAACTTTCACTTAACTGTTACTTATTTGTGTTCTTTTCTTTTCTCTTTTCTTTTCTTTTCTTTTCTTTTCTTTTCTTTTCTTTTCTTTTCTTTTCTTTTCTTTTCTTTTCTTTTCTTTTCTTTTCTTTTCTTTTCTTTTCTTTTCTTTTCTTTTCTTTTCTTTTCTTTTCTTTTCCTTTCCTTTCCTTTCCTTTCCTTTCCTTTCCTTTCCTTTCCTTTCCTTTCCTTTCCTTTCCTTTCCTTTCCTTTCCTTTCCTTTCCTTTCCTTTCCTTTCCTTTCCTTTCCTTTCCTTTCCTTTCCTTTCCTTTCCTTTCCTTTCCTTTCCTTTCCTTTCCTTTCCTTTCCTTTCCTTTCCTTTCCTTTCCTTTCCTTTCCTTTCCTTTCCTTTCCTTTCCTTTCCTTTCCTTTCCTTTTCATCAATAAATCAGGTCAGCTGTAAGAATGAGCAAACATTACTACGGGAATGAAATTGTTAACTACAATTGCAGAAAAATTACATAGCAGAAGCTTGCAAAGTCTTTGTGGTTTATTCCAACATAACTGCCTCATGGTTATTGGCATATCTCCCAACTTCCAAGATGTTGTTAGCAGCAAACAGAAGTACAGTACAGGGTACAGCTTTATTTCGTGTAGCATCTGTCATGCAAACATATTCTCACATGTTTTACCCAGTAACACATATGCAGTATGGGAAACGCAAGTAAAATAATGTTTTAGGAATAACATGTTAGTTTTATTGAAGAGAATTCCTTACAGCATCTTTCCAGAGAGTAACAGGGTTGATTTGACGAGCAGAATCAGCTGCTGAATACTTCAAAATATCAACTCTGGCCATTAATCTACAGTTGGTTTTTGCAAAATTTATTTCATATGGATTGTGCTGCTTATAGGAACTGAGTGTCCATGTATTGTGCAACTGTGCTTTCCCACTATTAATAAACAAACATTCAGGGCTATTATATTCTAGTGACCTCTTGTTTATTTCTGTCTAAATTACGCATCTATCTGCCCCACCGAACTCTTTCTTAAATCATTTGCCCAAATGTGGCTGCTTAAAAGTTGCTAGGTAATTGTTAAAATGCCTGTGTTGCCCATAGCTGTAATGACTATTTCTGCCTTCTTTTTTCTTATACAACAATTTTGCATTTGAATCTTCCCACAGCATGGATGTCTAGCAGAAAAATATCTGAAAGCATTTCAATATGCTAGTAAAAAGGGCTGATTCTCTTCAAATAGTTATTTTGAGGTTTACATAAGTCGAGCCAATTACATAAACTGAGACAACAGCACTTCCAGATAGAAAATAGAATAGGTAACAAAAATGTCTCTCTTAGACAGCACCCTTTTCCTAAGCTCATGGACATATACCTCTGTTCAGGATGCATGATACGTCGGCTTGTTAGTTGATCCTGCCTCAGTTGAGAAACTGAATAACCATATTTTTCTATGAGCAGTGGAAAACATTACAACAACATTGCTGCAATATTGCAACCAATGCTATATGGTATAGTGCTAAGGGCCTACTGCTAAGAGCAGTGATTTGTTGTGTGACATCTTCTACCGTCACAGCCACCAGACCACATGCTGTTTGCAGTCTGGATATGCTCCATATGACCTCTTGAAGTTGTTCTTCTTTGCCCATTGCCATTAAAGATTGAGTGAACCAAAGCCAGAAGTGCAAGTGAGAACGGTTCCCTTCCTTTATGATTTGGATAGCTGTGTTAGGAAAGGAAGGGCCAAAGGATCTGTGGTCTTTGCTTTGTGAACTGCTTGTATTTATTCATCAATAGCTATTTAATGCAAAATACAGAGTAGATTTGGGAATCTCAACACCAGCCTTTCCTTTCCTGGTGCCCTAAGTGCCAAACGTTGCACATTTGCTCTCTTCCAATTGGAAGCCAGTCTCTGACTCTGTACTCCACAATCCATCCACTGCAGTGGTTCAACTGACTTTGATACCCTTAACTGGCCATTAACTGCAGTAAAAGAGGGATACCCGCATATTTTCATCCCCTTTTGTGACACACCAGGCAGCCACATCAGTATTGGACAAGGTACATAGATATATTTAGATATGCCCAAGGCACAGACCTTTCAGGGCACATGTGGGAATGTTTCATTTAAGAACTGGAATGGGCCTTAAGGACTTAAGGTTGCAGTTCTCAAGTGAGATATTCCCACATGAGAAAGGCAGGGCTGTTCTGGAAATTATTCTATCTAGTCCAGTAAGACCACTTATTAAATCACAACAGGTTTGTGAACAAGCTCTAAAAGGTTACTTTCAGCAAGTTTAATACTTTGTCACCACTGCCATCTATCAGGAATACTTCTGTTCAAAGCTGGCTCAGCAGATAACTTTTCCTCCCCCTCCATGTTCAGATAACTTCTCTCCTCCTTCTCTTCCATGTTCAGATCTAGAAATCTCTTATTTTTTGAGGAAGATCCAAGTTCATGTCAGGTTGATGTGCATTTGTCAGTATACCCTTAGACAGAGGTAAACCACTTAGCAATGGTAAGTATTCCCAGAACACACCTTTAAGCAGAGAGGAGAAGTTGCTGTCAAAAAATTATGGAACAGGGGGTCTGATGTTGGCATATTCAAATATCTTAATTTCAGCTGTTCTGCCTTGGCACATTCTGTAAATTGTGGTTTACTGCAATTTCTTCAAAGTGTAAATGACAAGACATGAGTCTAGGGCAATTTGTGTTGATTTATATCCAAGTTGGTAAAAGATAAAGAGGAGACTCACAGAGTGGAGATACAAGAAACATATTAGGAAATGTTGGAGGATGGCAGTATTAGGAGAAAGTATAGCAGACTGTACACAGAGGAGAGTGAAGGGAAACCATTCAGAGAGAGCTGCAACACTGTGGGAAAATAAGAGAAGAAATACAGCCCTGAACAAGCATGAACATATACCATTACACAAAATAACAGCAATATATTTTTAAAAAACTATTAAATTAATAGATAAATTATTATAAAGATTAAGGACCTTACTTGCCACTTCTGCATGTTAAATTTCTAAGGTAAATTTAACTGACCTTTTAAATCAGAGGTGTGCTGATACAATAGCAAATTGCAACTAAGCAAGAAGACAATAAGTTGGGCACTACAACCCAGGAACAACCTTAAAAAAATTAGAATGTTTGGGAAAAATTCTGGACATTTTCAAAATTAAATGTTTACTTCCAAAGATTCTTTTCTAAGGTCTGTTATGGAAAATTAAGAAACACTGAAAATAAAATCTTTGCAGCTGAAATATTTTATCTCAATGATTGTGAAAGAATTATGGAGCAATGTCTAAAATATTTCTTTTATACTTGAACCCTACAAAATGGTTTTATAAATTGTGAATAAGTTTTTCAAATTAAGTTACTGCATTAAAATATTTTCCACATATTTTCAGCTAAACTTACTGTGATTTCCTTATTCAGGCTTAACTATGTTCTAATTACTACCTACAGTATTTTCAAATTTATTTTTTCAGTTCTTTCCCCAGTCTTTCTTCAAGTGCTTATTCATGTATGGATATACCTAACAAAATACTGTTAGCCAGAGATATTTCACCTCATTATTATCTTGTCCAGCTCATCAACCTTTGACGCTTTGGATGCAGTCATGAGAGATTATTACCTCTACTGCCTGGCAGTACAGAAATCAGAACAATGTCTGATGTTTTAGTGAATCCTGATCTTCATTACTAATCTCTTTTCAAGTCGGAACTTCACGGAACACCTCAGAATTCCATACCTGTCTTCAGAGGCTTCTACCAAGGCATTTTTTCCACCTTACAGGTGCTGAGTGATCCTTCTTTCAAAGAATTATTTGCTGTTAATGCCTCTTGGATAGGCTTCAAGTGGTACATTATATGTAATTGTTTCACCACCAGTGATTTCCATGCTATCTATAGAGGAAGATGAGCATGTCCTAGGAAGTGCTCAGTTTATAATGGCTTTAAGTAATACATTGCTCCCAAATAGCAGCTTTATCCCTGAAACTTCATATTGAAGAAGTCCATGAGCTTCTCAGGCTCTGACAGAATTAAAAAGACCTGTTTTGTTCTGTTGGTGCACCTTCTGATTCATTCAACACCTCTTTTTCCAGGCAAAACAAAAAACATTGGGTTTTTTTTGACAAGACATAGATGATCAGAGCAACAAGACAGCAGTATCAATACCACTGTAATATCCCACAAGCAGGAGGTAAAACATGAGGGGAAACCTTCAAACCTTCACCTCACTTCTAAAATACTGACTAGTCCAGCAACACTTAACTAGGACTCTGACCTTCTTCCAGCATCAGCTGAATGTCCTCTGGCACACTGGGATTAGGAAAATTTTTATTAATTTTGTCTTACTCTCAGATTCTTACATTCTATTTTTCTTTATTTTCTGTGTCATACCTTTTGCTTCCTAATGCTGAGGGTTATTAACCTAGGTTAGGGCACTCCCCATCTCTCTATAAAATATGATTAATAGCAGAGTGTTCCTCCTGTTTTGATCTCTTGTTTCCTCTCAAAATTACTTTGAAGAAAAGTGTGTGAGTTGACAGCATTTTGCTTTTCCTTTAGGCCTTATCCACTAACACTTCACACATAAAAAGGAAAACTGGAGTGCTGTGATCAGCTTGGAATGGTACATGTATTTTCTCAAGTTCAAAATGCTATCATGATTGACTCCTTAAATAATTCGCAAAATTCAGTCAGCAAGTCATGAACCTCCATGTCTAAATCAAGATTTCGTACTGGAAGCATCTATGTGGGAATTGGGACCTCTCTCAGTATCAGGTTCTGCCATCCATTTTTTTGAGCGTTCATGATATTTCCCAAAGCTTTGGATCCAGCTTCTACTTACCAAAGATAAGAATGATGATTTAGTCTTGTCAGCATATTTCATTCATAAAAGAATACTTCCTTGGATTGAGTTTCAAGAGCTGTGAAGCTTTATACCACTACCTCAGCTCCCATCTCATGTATTTCTGGCCTTGTCCAGAGGTTGATACAGACTTCAAGAACGCTTGCACCTGATCAATAATGAAACCAAAAATCTAGATCTGCATTTCCCTTCACCATTTTCTCTCCAAGATTTCTTGTTTGAACTGAAAGAAGAGGGTTCTCCTTTACTGTACTTGCAGAGTACCTGGCTGTAAAATTGCAGGAAGAATTTTTCAGTGTTCTTCCTTACTGATACCATAAGTTTGCCATATAATTTCATGTCTGTTCCTCCTGCCACACAATTTATCCTCTACAATACTCAGGCTATTTCCCCACTGATATGATGTCCAGTCATTCTCCTATATCTTCTCAGTGAAGCTGGCCTTTCCAGTGGTTATCTTTTCATCTAGGAAGGTTTGGGAGGTTCAGCCCTGTTTGTCAGACTCTATATATGCCACATTTTGTAGGAATGAGACTATTCTCCTTTATCATCTCCTTTTCCTCCTTAAAATAATGTCAAACTTTCATATCATTAAGGATTTCAGCTTGACACTATCCTCATGTTTACAGGTTGGATTGCAAAGCTCATGCTGCCTGTTTGGTCAGTCTTCCCTTTCTAAAGGAAAAGCATTCAAAGAAGCATCTTGGATTTGCCTCCAACTGGAAGCTGTAACATATTAATAGAAAGTGTCTTCCTGGCTATGCATGAAGGCTGTTTTTACACTTCACTGGTGAAATGCCAGAGCTTAAATGGTGGCCTTGCTTGTGCAATGTCCTCAACTCTGAGATGTACAAAGCTACTGCCTGGAATGCTGCTGACACCTTCACCAGCTTTCCTGTCACTGTTAAAGTCTCCAGACACCATGCCACCCTTGAAGAGCAAACCTTCAGTCTTTATTCAGCCTGAGATGTCAGGCACTTCCTTCCACTAAACAGTGATTAATGGAGAACACTGGCTGCACTCTCCGACAGTGAAAATTGTACCTATGGAGTAAAAATTCAAAAAAGGCACTTCCTTATCTTTTTAGCAATATGTTGTCAATATGTGCATTCACAATCCATTAACTCATCCCCCTCTCTCACCAATCCATACTATTTCTGGAACTATTGAAGTTCAAAGAAAGCGAAAGGTAGGGGCAAACACCGGCACGCAGCATTGTCTGCAAAGTAACTGCATCTTTCTCTATGGATACGGTGATTTTTTTTGTGTGTTTGTGAGCAACTGTTAAAAGAATATGCTTATAGAGAATATACACCAAAGGACAGCAGCTGGGGGCTATTAACCTTTCCCTGCAACTGTATTTTCAGTAGCAGCGAGACATTGCCATGATATACTATTTCTGACCCATGCAGATAAAATTCCCTTTGTTCCATACAAGCTAAGAATACTGAGATTTCTGTATCAGTAATTTAAATTTCCACAAATTAAAAAGACATCAACAAGCAAACATTTATTTAAGTCCAGATCTATTTCTGAAATTGTCTTTTATACCATGACAGTAAAAATTTGGCTACTTTTTTAATGCTGTATACATTAGGGTTTCCTTTATGCTAAATATATGCTTCATAATATTTTCTTATTCTTAAAACAAAATTCAGTTTTGAAAATAGAAAATCAGTGTATCTTTTATTTTTTTAGACTTTATGTTTTATAGGAGCAAGCTATTTTTTCATACTTTCAAACTTTTAACAACTATTTCATCTTTATTTATATTCTTTATGCCTTCCTCTCATATCACGTTCATTCTATCACATTAATATCTATGCCTTCCTAATGGACAGTTCATTCTTTCACGTTCATATCTATGCCTTCATTATGGACAGTTAATTCTGACTGTAAATATGAAATAATAACATAGATATCTTTGCAGATTTCCATGATTACATAAAAGTTTTTATGAACAGACCACCATTTTAACTTTAAAAACTATCATATCTATAGCCAGTAAAAATAATGATTATTCAAGCAGCCTTGATGGTTTTTCAGGGTAGAAGCAGGATGTACATGATGGGTGAGATGGTTAACACAATAACCTAAGAACAGATAAGGAGAAAGTGAGCTAGGTAAACGAAACGCGTTCTAGAGTTTACATCAACTCATGTAGACACTATTCATAGAAAGATGAACTAAATTCATATTAGCACAATTCTGTTGATTCAGGGCTGTTACATCCAGTGTGAATTTAGCCTCTCCTTTGTGCCATATTACCTACCATCAACAGCTGGCACCATCCTAAACTCTCAAAGGTCCTTCTCCTTTGAAGAACTTGGCAGTGAAGGGAGGCTTCTCCCTCTTGGCTCTTGCTGTAGCCCTGAGTGTAATTCTACACTGATTTCCACCTTGAAACTTGGCTAAAATGACTTTGGCTTTCCTGAGTCTCTGCCAATGGAAATGGTACAATTAAACAACAGGAGACAGCCATCTCCTGGAGGGTCACCCGGCAATGCTTGCTGCTTTTAAAGCACAGAAGTTGTATTGTAACAACATATGTAACAAGAAAGAACAGAGAGGGCTGCCTAGCTTGAGTACTAATGACATGAGGGAGGAAAGCTCACACCTTCTGGACTGCACACTTTCAAACTGGATTTGGACCAGTCTTACGTTCCTGTACTGATTGAATTTTACAAGTGCTCAAATGCCAGGAATAGGCTAGATTGTTCTGAGATTCATTGAGCCAAATGGCCTAAATGGGACATACACAGAGATTACAGCTGCGTGTCTGCCTGCTTTGAGTCTCAGGATTGAAAAGCCAGAGACCAGGTTTCTGCAGTTCCAAGTCTTTTAACATATTTGAGTCAACGTAGAGAAGCTAAAGCAGAGCTTTAAATTGTAGGATATTTTTGCTTTCTGGAGGAAATGGTTAAGGCAACTGAATTTTTGTCTTCCAGCTCTCACTGTTCCCCAGGGAGCAGCAGGGTTTGCCACTGCTTAATAGGCATAGATTTTTCTTGCTAGCCTCTTTCAAAGCTGTCAGACAGAAGTGTGCGGTCAGTGGACCATGATGCCCCTCTAAGACTTCCTCACAGCTGTCTGTAACAGTAGCAATATTGTGCCTTGCTTAAACAGCCACCATTCATGCTAGATGCTCTGGCTTTCCCCGAGTGCTGTGAACCCACAGTGAATTCCTCTGCACATGTGCATAAATATCACTATAGTAATCACCAGTAAGGATTGTTACAATTCAGACAGGTATTATTTCCCTTAATAGTGCTGTTTTCACACACGTTTCCTAAGCCTTTTCCTTGGGAACTAAAACCATCCAGAATCAGCACTGACTGGAAAAACTGTGCCACTCTGTGTGTACAAATGCAGCAGCTATGCCAGGAGGTAAAATGCAGTAGAAAACAGCAGCGACTCGTAAGCTATCAGTAAACAATAATCTTATACAGGAGCTCTCAATACTGTTTATACCAAGAAAATAATTAATTAATTGCAAGGCTGAGCTACCTAAATGTCTGCAGCCATGGTGCAAAAGCTGGCAGAGGAGTGAACAAAAACCTAGCAATCCAGAGCTCAGCCCCCTGCTCTGTCTCCAGCACAGTGCCTGGCTCGCCTTCCTACTTTTCATGTACCATACAGCGCTCTACAAACATTACTTTGCAAACATTATGTAGGTGGGCCTCACAGCATCTCTGTGAGGTAATTAAATACACAAACCTCACACTGCAAACAGGGAAAGGGAGGCTCAGAACTTGGCTTTCTTGCCAGGGTTAGAGGGAGAAGCAGTCTTACGGTATTTTAGACAGTTTCAGGCATTTCTTATTAGTTCTTTATTTTAGTAGTTGCAAGGACTGTGCTAATCCATGGGGTTTGATTTGATTCACAGCAGTATAATCTTCAGGTGGGCTTGATCTCAGTTTGTTGCTGTGGGCTGCTTTTAATCTGCAGAGAGAAACAGACACTCGTAGGGTACTCCATTTCATCCCTAAATGGACCCCTGAAGTATCTGCTACAAACAAAACCACCACTGACTCTATTAAAGCGAGACTGTAGCAACTACTCAGCTGCAGACGCCTACAGCTGGGTGGCATAAACCCCATTTTTGGCTATACACATACTAATAAATAAACTAGTGTTAGAAAAAGTCCTGGGATTTGTCAACTGTATCATTAAATCGTTAGCAATAACTGGGTGCATTTTTGGCCAGGGCTGACTGGGACTTTTCGAAAGAATTCATGCTATGATTAGAGGAGTTCACACTGGCCAGGGATCCAGTAGCATTTTGGTTGCAGTTTTGGAGACTAACAGAATTTAATGTGATGGATGTGAATTGTTCTGTGCCAGTTGGCCTTAAAGAACAGTCCCTGACATTTTTAATTTGCTAGTATAGACAAAGCCTTTATGTCCAAACTGGAAAGTTCAGAAAATGATGTTTTACTAAAATCTGTGCGAAGAATGGTTTTCCAGACAACATTTTTCTCTGATGAAAGCACTAATCAACTCCTAAAAACGGATGTAAAAATACTGTATAGCAAAGTATTAATTATTTGTGATTATGAGAGATTTGAAAGTACTTTTCAAAAAAGTGAGGATTAAAATTCCTGTTTCAGGTCCTTATTCTAAATTCCTTCCACTGTTTTCCAGTTCTTCTGTATTGCAGAGCTGGTGCTATCAATCACTTGTTTTGCTCTTCTGAAGGACTATTACACATTATAAACTGAAGAACTGAGGCTGTAGCTTATTCATGTGTTCATGTGTGAATTTGCACTTGTCCGTGTACATCCTGTGTACTGCGCAAAATATTTTCATTTCATTTTGAATTATGTATAATGAGGTTTGAAAATATGTTAATCCTTTCTGATTTGGAAGAAAGTGAACATATCTGGTAATTTAAGTGTTCTGGAAGCACAGTTCATTGACGCGGACAGGTCAATGGGAAGTGCTTCTTTGAAGGTTTGCTGTGGGAGTAAAGCTGCTTTGATGTGATGTTGCGTGGGATAAAGAGTGTTTCTGGCAGACTTTGAAAGTATCAGTGTTTTGGTATGAAGGCTATTGGTGTTCTTTGTTAGTTTTCTCTGCGGGAGGTGAGGTAAGATAGTTCATTTCTTTTTACTAAGTGACAAATATCAGGTCCACCAGATATCAGATGTAACATACAGGTTGCCAGGATTCAAAACTATGGTTAGACAAAATTTTCAGAGATGGTTAGAAAAAGCCTGAGAGATATACTTTTTATGACTACTGCACTGTGCCTAGTCTAGAGGGCCGAGAACTTTAAAATAACTGTTCTTCTTTATAAAAGAAGCTTTGGGGTTTCACTGTGTTCTGCATTTTTGACAAAGGTTGTTGGAGAACATCCTAACGGTGTACTTCCCACACTATCTCTTCTTATGGGTTCTCAAGCAATCCTTGCACACTCCTGATTTTCCCTTTAAAAATACCATATTAATCCTTTATGTAGCTGTCTGGTGGGCGGAGACACTCATGTCCTGGACACTTGTGGCGAAGGTCAACAGAGTAGACAAGGTTGTGATATTTTGTGTTTGTTCTGTGAAAATGTTCAGGAACAAAATCATAAAATATTTATTTTATGTATTGTTTCAAGTATTATGCAAAACCAATAAAAGTAAGTTGAAAGAAAACATCAACATTTCCGATTTTAAATATCAAAGGACAGGAAATTCTCCATCCTTGATTTCCCATTGGGATTATAGAGATTTACTGTTTTGAAATTCCCCGCTTTAGTGTGATATAATGTTTTAAAGGATAAGCAGGATGACATTGAATTTCAGCTTTGTTTGGTTCCAGCCTGACCCTTCATAGTTATCACACCATTGTAAGGTGACATCCGTAAGCTTCCAAAGATATCACAGCCTAAACACTTTTTGATACTGGATTAACATCCTTTCCATGGGAAAGACACATTTTTAATCTTTTTCCAGGCTTCTGTGTTACTACAATAGGCTTTTTTAATCTCTTCCATATAGTCTCCAGATAAAAATAAATGTGCGGTCAAGCAATGTCAAATCTCCTTGTTGAGAAGGGAGGTGGACTTAAGACAGAGCTTTCTCTCATCATGAAATATAACTGTGGCAACACCAGTATACTTCAAAATATGGACCAGGCTGGCCTATGTCATATTTAAAGATGCTGTTGTTAGTGAACACCACCAGAGCAGTTCAGTTGTAGCTAAACAGCTAGGGTCTACTAGAAGTGAATGCACAGCCTTGTATGAAGGGTTACATCATCACAGTTATGTCCAGAATGCCACGGATGTGTGATGGCTTCAATTTTTGATAGATATTCAGTGATGAACAGGGCCTGTTATTTAACTCAAATGTGGTAAAAAAAAAATGGAAGACAGTAGTTTTTTTCAATGATGATGGCTTAGGTGTTACGTGTAGAAAGGAAAGCTGCCTTTCTGCCCTTCAGAAAGACAGGGTTGAATCATGCTTAGGATCTGGGTTAATGGCTGCCACATGATTTATCTGCTCATGGGGGAGGCTGAGTGTTGTCCACATCAGTCCCTCGTGCAATTACTGTCTGTGAAGGCTGGAATTTCTAAATGGCACTAGCCCAATGTCGTAGACCCCTTAGTTCAGCTGGAGCATGATTTCCAGTGGTCTAAGATGGCTTTCTGTCATTTGTATAATTTAACAATGGCTGGAAACTGAGCTACTCAAAGACCCAACTTCTGACACTACAGGAGTTAGATTTATGGCAAGCTGTTGGTTTTTTTTCATTTATAGAATTTAATACTGCAATCAATGTTTCTCAATGTACTGAGGAAGGAGGCCCCAGTCAGTTGTGAAATACCACACTGAACACAAGAAAAACATTGAAAAACCCACACAATAACTTTGTTATCCCTCTCTTGGATTACTGTACACCCAGATGGGAAGATTAATCTTACTTAGATATTTTTTCATTTAAGGACTTTTTGTTTGGTGATTGTTTCAAAATCAGAAGTTATTTGGTTTCTGTTTTACAATATTTTACCAAGTCTGATTATTCCAAAATAAGCATTTCATTTTGATAAACCCTTCTATGTTTCCCCTTGAAGGGAAGTCTTGAGAAGGCAGTTTTAATCTCTATCCTCATTCACATTTTTTTTACAAATCCAGTTAGCTTAATGCCAGATGAATATGTCAATATCAAATACAGAACAGACCATCTGATATGCAGAGCTGGCAGTGCTCATCCTCTCCTTTAGATGTGTCATCATGGTTCCTGTTGCTGTCAAAGTATGATGCTTACCGATACTCCAGGGGTTCATCCAGTGGCTTCCAGATGGGGAGGGAGAAGCAGGGGTGGAGGTGACCAGCTGTAGCTAAAGAATCGCTGCTGTACCAGCCAGGGTCTTTACTTCCTTTGCAGATCAAAGAAAAACGGAACCTCTCAAATGCTCACCAGCGCGTTACCTGTATGTACTGGATTTACTACATACAAGTGCATAGGGAAAAAACAAATGGTCAACCAGCACAGGGCTGATTTAATAACTGAGGCACTGAGGTGCCTTTCAGAAGTCTTGATAGTGTTTCTGATCTAATGTGACACTTGTTTTCAAAATATTTCTCCTGAAAGCTTATTTTTCTGGCCTAAGTTGCTCAGCCGACTTTATGAGGTGAGAGTGCTCATCAGTCTGCACTATTATTTCCTGTATTTACTTATCCATTACTCAACAAGATAAACGTAGTCATACTGTTAATGTAAGAAATAGTACACAGAATTAGAAGCAACTGGAATGTTACTCCCTGCTCTTTCAGTGAGTTGGCGACCTTTAGTAAGTTTATGTAATCAGTCCTTTCCTCCATTTCCCATCTGTACAGTATCTAACTGTAAAACATAGCCTGCCTCAAGGGTAATGTTAAATAATATTGTAAAAAATAATTAACATAAAAATGTGAAAAACTAAAACGAAGCAAACTAAACAAAATCACAGAGACATCAAACATTTTCCACGTGCAGACACTTGTTAAAAACTCATTCCATTGTGTTTGTCTCAGCATGAGTTTTGCTGCAGTTGCTTCAGTCAGTATGTCAGCATTGCACTAAGAGCAGTCAAATAATAGAAATGCGTCTGCATCCATGATACAGATGTCTGAGCAACAAGAGTTTAAATCCAAACTCAAACTTCACATGCTTTCATATGAACAGGAGGTACTTCAAAATCTCTTTTAATTGCACAAGCAATTTTCTACTGAAAAACTTGTTCGCACTGAGCAGCATTTTCACCTGGCTTATTAATTAGGATCGTGTGGCATAAAATGAATAGTACCTTTTGGTTTTAAAATAAAGTTAGCCAAGATAATTAGATATAACTTCATAATTTATGTATTATGTAAATTATGTTTCAAAATAACTTTTGTAAATGCTAGGAAAATAAGCTTAAACAAAGTTTCTAATTGCTGCTGTAAAAAACTTCATTGTTCTTTCTTAGTAAAATGATAGGCATGGACCACTTGTCCAGTTTTGTCAGTCAGTGGGTCAGGTATATTGCAATATATGGGTAACCAACTCATTTGTGAGGAATGGGAAGTGCCACGTGTAAACACTACAGACACCATAATAATGTATTAATGTTTTTAAAGGAGAACTTATTATAACAGGTGCTTTCAGATTCTGACAAGGAAAATGCTTCTGCTCCTTTCTCTCAATCATTGCACTGCGCAACTTCTAAACATACCACTGCTTCCCACAAAGTAAAATTCACTCAGCAATCTTTACCCCCCAAAATTTATAACTGTATTTTATACTCCATTGTAAGCATTATGTGCTATGTATAAAGGTATACAACAAAATAAAAATAAGAAAACCAGAAATATTCTTTTCCCTACTGTTTTATCATTTCTTTAAAGGTAAGAGGAAATAACAGGATCTACCCATAGCTTCAGAAAAGGCGTTCTGTTTACTGTGAAGAAAATGGCACGTTTTCCTTTAGTGTTTAGTTGTTTGTACAGCCTGACAGATGTATTGTGCTATTCACCTTGTACTCTTCCCAAGTGGTCAATTAGTCCTAATAACTATGAACAAAACAGTATTAAAAACACCTTTTTAATTTCTTCACAAAAATACAATTAATCTAGAGTTGTTAAACAGTCCATTCTGGCCTCCCTCCTCTAACTAAATGTTCTGTATATTCCACATGTCCTGGTGAAACCATTCGCAATTTCATCATTTCTGCTTAACTGCCAGCCATTTGTTGGCCATCGTGTGGCTGCTGGGAGAGCATTTCTTCTGTCATGCAAATGTCACCTCTAACATTCAGGATTAACACTGATTTTAGGGTCCAAATGTACAGCAGATGTTTATGCTCAGAGCTGACTAAATCCTTCTGACTTTAATTAATGAAGAGTTGGACATGCAGGCTTTCTCTGTAATCAGGTGGTCTATATCAATCTCTAGAAATTTCCTCAAGTGAGATTCAAAAGAGTCCACCATAGTTTTAAATATGATGGAGACTTAATTTAAAGAAATAACTAGGTAAGACATCCAGTATCTTGGCAATTGTCTGAAAATACACAGGGAGAACGATTTTTCTTGAAGCCTATCTTGTAAAAATTGGGAATTCAAGAAAAAAAATTAAAAACAACAGATCTTATGAGTTGTTTTGCAATTCCATCTTTAACATAATAACATAATAACAATCACACTTAAATAGCACAAGACAAAACCAAACACGTCCAAAAATAAAATCTTTTGAAAAGAAAATGCTATGTTGTACACCTATTTTTTCCCCCGGGGAACCAGATAAAGAACAAACTATATACGGCAGATATTAGTCACATTACTTAATACGTCTGCTGCAACAAATTCAGACGTATGGTGATAAGGTTGGTAATAGACACTGAATAGAAATGATGCCATCCATATTAGTCAGAATCAAATTGGTTAACACTAAAAATCAAAGGCATTGTCTGGTTTTGTACAGATGGGTAGGGGATATGTGACAGAAGTTGTACCAGTAGTATGTTCTCCGTGTTGACTCTGGCAGCTAAGAGTGGAAGATATGAGCAAAACCAGGCCAAAAGGCAATGTAATATTATCTCCACGGGAACAAGAGGTTAACAGGTTAACATTTTTTTCTTCTACAGATGAAGAACAGTTTTCAGTTTCCCCCCAGAAAAGCAGCATCCAGATGAATAGGGAGTAACAAGAAACATGGCCTTGCCATTTTTGCAGAGTACTTGCAGTTCACTACCTACAACAGGAGGACATGTCTGTTCAAGAGAATTTATACTCAGAAGGTAAATCCAGATGAAGTGAGGGAACCACATTCGACCAAATCCTTTTCTAACTTTAATTTAGCTCCCATAAATAGTAGGTGTTGTCTCTTATTAGCAATGCCTGAAAGAATAGTAACTATTTCCTTTTTTCTGGTTTCTATTACGAAGAAAGCAGGTTTAGTACAGAGGCATTCTATGCAATTAATTTTTACTCTGCTTTTTACTAAAAATTACCTTTATATAATGTGCTTTGCTGTATGTTGTAATTATCTAATGTGTGAGGTTCATGATGTTTTTTCTTGGCAAAAATATAGCTCTTCATAATTAAGTCTAAAATACTTTCATGTTCCTTAGTGATGAAAACTTATTAAGAAACTGAAGTGTGGCAGGTAAATTTTTTGCAGTAGGGTGCCTTAAGAGGTCTTTACCTTCTGATATGCTCAGGATCTTATTTGGATTACACATGGAAGTTAATTCTATAATATCATTCCAGACTTGTTTGAACACCTGTTCTCAAAATAGGATTATGGCAGTTGTAGATAGCTATGAAACTATCACGGTTTAATTTTCTCTAGACTGTTGGTCGGCAGCGCAGGAAGACTTTGAGTATAGACCTATGGGGCATTTTGTTTCCATGGAGGTTTTTTTGCTGTTCTTTATTCCAGTTGTTTCTGCAGTCTAAAACAAGCCTCTTTAGAATGAGATGCATTTATAATTTTTGTATGAGGAATCAAGATTCACATCACTTGAGAAGGCCTTGGGCCTGCAAGAGAAGAAGGAAGCTACCCAGGCAATTAATTCCTTGTGTAAACTCCTATGAGTTTCCTCAAAAGTAAAAGAAACATTTGCAGAAGCTTTGTCCTTTTATTTTACTATCTCAAGGACAGGCATAGCTGTAGTCTTAGCTAAGAGATTATAACCAGAAGCTGTTAAGAAGTGAGTGAAAAGAACAGCTTTGTGCAGCACTTGTCAACAATACACCTGTTTTGAACTGATGCTTACACACATTTAAAAAACAAACAAACCACAAACAAACAAACAAAACCACAAACTCCACCACACACCTCTAAAAGAAACTCTATGCTTCTGAGAATTATTTTCAGGGAGAAAATTAGTCCTTTTAGCATTGCTCCAAAAGACTATGACCTTGGAAACTGTATCTAATATGTTCAAAAAACATGGATTTTCCTGTAGCTGAAGTATGTTCATAGTGAATATTGCAGTAGCAATAATATTTTCTGAAAATAATGACATTTGTATGGCTCCAGATATGTTATTGATCCCACTTTGAAAGCTGTATAAAAAGTATGTCAGTATCAATGACTTCTAATGTTCTAATGTTCTTCCCCAATGTTTAACATGACAATTTTTGAAATCATTTTTTTTCTTTTCAAAACAACACTTGCTGGTTTTTAGCTCCATATGTTCTGCATGTAGAAACGTGATGTATGCTGGTTGTACTTGAAGTTCTGAAAGTCATTTTTGCAGTGCTAAAGTTACTTAGTTTTTTGTTTTGTTTTGTTTTTTTTAATTTCTTTTTCCAAACTGCACTAGTATAAGATCATTTCTAATTGATAGTTGTGACTGTAGAAGCATGTGTTAACTGGCTAAAATACCACTAAAGAAGCCCATTTTTACAGTATGTGTTTGGTATCACGCTGGACAGATGCCCACAAAATTTTGTATCAGGCCATTGGCACAGAACAACTGAAGATAGTGCTTATATATTAAGATTGCTTACTGTGGCAAAATAGTTTAAAAATAAGTACATGGCAGGAGGGTCCAAAATGTTTGGGAAGAATAACCAGAATCAAATTTGGGAGTAAAACGGTAAGCAATTGGTGGTAAGCTCAGGAGATACAG
Organism: Columba livia; assembly: GCF_036013475.1. Taxonomy (NCBI): domain Eukaryota; kingdom Metazoa; phylum Chordata; class Aves; order Columbiformes; family Columbidae; genus Columba; species Columba livia. The sequence continues at coordinate 60,364,247 of NC_088604.1, forward strand.
TCCGAAGTGAGGCCTTCATGTTGTGACACATCGAAATCATCCAACCAGCTAGAGAAAACAAGGCCTGAGGCCATTCCTTGGTTGTGTCCTCTTTGCACAGCAGCTGGACCCAGGTTTCCTCAGGGCATGGTGTGACGACACAGTGTTGTAGAAAGGATTTTGTTCCTACAAAGTTTTATTTGCAGAGTGAAACTCAAAGTTATCTTAGAGAAAGAGCAAGGAGAGAAAGTGAGAAAAGAGAAAGAGAAAAGCTCACTTTTAAGGAGATGACCAATTTTGCAGTCATTGGATCATGGGGCCCTACTACCTTCAGACTCAAGCAGTGTGTGGTGCACAAGTGAGGAACGATGGAGAAGTAGTTTCCTACCTTCCACCTTTAAGTGCTCTGTATTCAATTCTGCTGAAGCTATCTGCTTGACCAGACCTTCCACAAGTATGTTTTTGAGGTGTGTTTGATGACTTCTAACTCCTCCCTGGTTTGTTGGTCCAGTGCTTGTTCTGTTACCTAAATCTGTGTTGATGCCAGAAGGTGAGTGAAAGCAGTGGACCTGTGAACACATTACGTAGTTGTTGGTATGTTTTTGGCATGGCTTGTTCTCACCAACTCCCATTCCTTAAAAATGAAGTCCCAGAAAGGATGAAACAGGACTGACTTGCTGCCTGCTGATGTTTCAGGGAACAAAGAACATCCAGCTCTTGAGAAGCAGGTAGCCACTGGTGCTTGGTACTGCTCAGAAAGTGATCAGGGAGACAGTCTTAGACACATGGAACCCGATGTCTGTGTTGGCTGACAGGAGCTTTGTCTTCTTGTCCTTCCTGAGGCTGTACTTTTGTATGCAAAGCGTATGGAATGCAGTGGGCACACACAAAAAAGTAGGTGCCAAAATTCATCCCATGTTGCTCTGAATAGCCTAAGGAGATGTTTCAGCAGATTTATTCTCCCACAGGCCTTTGATTTGCTTCTTGGAAAGAGTGGTGTGTCAGTTGGTACTTCTGAGGCTTTGACCCTTCCTTTGATCCAGTAGATCAGTGGGACATATGTGAGAAAAACACGTGGTTGAAGTTGAGATCTAAATTTTCACAAATTAATCCCATGTTTTCCTTCCATTAGATATTTCAATAGAAAGTGAAAGTTAGAATGGCAGTAACCATGGAAAGCAGCTAGGAGAACAGCCCCACTCTGTAACTGAAAGGAGGAGGAAAGACAATTATGCGGTCCAGAAGATGTTTAAATGCAGAAAACTTTGATGTTTCACATCAGAGCAACAACAAACTGAGACAACAAATTTGCCTTTTCCCTAGTATTGATATTTTCCTCTCATCTTCCCTCCCACTTAGAACTGGTTTTGTGGTGGAAGGATTCATTACGTAATCTACAGATGTTTTACATTCTTTAAAATGTAAACTAACAAATGAACTGTAATACAGATTTATCCCATGAGAGCAAAAAATTAGTCTGCTCTTTAACATTTGTAGGATGATGGCACCCCCTCAGAACATGCCTACAAGTCGTGCCTCGCCTGTCAGTGCATTCAACTGTGACTTATTGCTTATTAAAACCCAGCATTTTTATTACTTAGTAATTCTAGACTTGGCTCCCAGTGCCCCTGTTATAAACACTTAAAAGTAGGGATGCCATATTGAAACACTGACAGATTCTCAAGGGGGCCAAGGCTACTGGAGCCTCCCTAATGAAGTCACACACTGTTAAACTTTTTTTTTTCCTTAATTCTAGAAGAAAACAAAGCAGTTAAGCTGCTCTGTCCATTTTCCAGCAACATCAATCCATTTCAAACCACTCTTAACCATAGTAAATCACAGGTTTGTGAGAAAATGAACTGCCTAAAGGTTCACCTCAGGTTATTTAGCCCACAAACAAGTTGCTGACTACCGGCAACAATGGTTGGCTGGGAATTATTGTTCAATTTAGTTGTAATTACTTATTTTGCTGAGTCTTCTGTTCAGATTAGCTGAGGAGCCACAGCGTGGTAAATTCCATAATGAAAAGAATTGCCAAGGTTTGACTGGAGATTGACACTGACAGTGTTGAAAGGTTATTTGAGCAACATGTTTTAACTTCCTGGAGGGAAGAGAAACCTCTTTCACTGGGAAAGCTTGGCAAGGGAGGAACTGTCAAAGCAAGTCTTCCCAGACATAGCTATTCTACTCTGCAGAAAATCATCCAGATGTTAATAGAACCTGAATTTTCAGTTTAAGTATGCCTCAATTCTGATACTAAATAGGGAAGCTGGAAACTTTGCTCACGAAATGTGGTAGAGTTGCAATGTAATAGTAGTAATTTTAAGAGCAGCAAATGTATTTTAAAGGCAATTGTCAGTATGCTGTGATTACACCATATTTATAAATGGGTGGATATAAACATAATACATACCAGTTCAAGATAAGTGTACTTTTTTGCCGCTTAATTTAGTGGAACACGTACCTTACCAAAGGTAGGTCTAAATTTTCAGGTAAGTATAATATTTTATCTACAATCATTACATGAACTCTTAATAAGGCCTGGGGACAAAGGCGCTTTTATAGATCTTGGGTAATTTCATTATCTGAAAGATTCTAGTGGTCTTTTCTACCAATAAGAATGTTTATACATGTGATTCTCAAGTTGCATTCATTTTTAACATATTTTCCTGTAATAAAGTCTAAGTAAAGTTCTTGAAGGATTCAAAGTTGGCAATTCAAGGTTATATGACTACAGTGAGCTTTTTGCAGTCATTCGCTCCAGAGAAAATTGATCAAACACGGGCCTGTTAAATTTAAAATAAGGTGTGATACAGAGAAAATAAGCTTTTGTCTCTAAACAAATGAAAACAATGGCTTAATTCCTTAGCTATATGCCAACAAAGTCCATTTGTATAGATTCAGCAAAATGCAGAAGTATCTGACATTTCAGTGCATCTCAAGATTATGCAGAGTACTGGTAGGGAACTTCCTTGTTTTACATAAACACTGATTTAATCACTAACAGATAATATTACAAGGCTTTCAATTTGGGGTGGTGCTTGTGAAAAGTCTGCAGGCAGGACAGATTACATATGTCAGACTGCTCTGGTAGTTCCTGTACTTTCTTTTGTCCCTGTCAGAGAGGAGAGACAGAACTGGAAATACCACAAGTGTAACAAGGCATTGGAAATCTTACAGTTCCTACACTCTGATATTTCATCAGCATTTGAGATAAATCTACCTTAAATCTCCTTCCAGGCAGCCTGAAGACAAAAAGCATGTGGCCTGACTCCTTGTGAATTATTGCCCTTAATTTTCAGCTATTTATATGAGTTACGAGTGGCCAGTTGTTTTTATAAAAGATTGCTAAAACTTATGAAGTACTGTTGCTTTTCACACCAACAAACTTTACATCTATAAATCCTTAGGCAACTACAGTTATGCTTTTACATACTACAGGACTTCATTCAAGTCCTTTTTAAAAGTGATGTAGAAAGGAACATAATAGGAAAAGAGAAATATTAATAACAGTAGCATTTTTTTGCCTCTTAGATCTGTTTTTTCATAGAAGCATAGAAGCTGTTTGCTCTGCCTTGAATTATTGTAATTGGTTGTGTCTACAAGTATATCTTTTAACTCTGATTTCTAAAGGAATGAGAAATTATATGCAGTACTCTGGGGAGGGTGGGGGGAAAGGATAGAAAAAACCCTTTTACCAAACACCGTTGTTATGTAGAATGCACTTATTTCTACTTATTTCTATTGGTAAGAGCAAAGCATATTAACATAAGGTTCCTTTAAAAAATGAAAACAGATGGATCCTTTAAAAGTACCTGGCATGCATTCAATGTGCAATTAACATATCTCCTCTATTTGGAGGTTTAATAATCCCTGTCACCTCCTGCAAAAACAATATTATCCCAACTTTATTGTCATGTTTGACTGATCATGTACATCTAGTACCTCATTGATTATTGCAACGTTGGAAGAGACATATGTGTTGAACACCATACTCAGGACGTGCAGACCAGAACAAAGTAAAGACAACAACAAATATGGTTCCTACTCCAATAACTTTTTGACTGACTAAGCTGGCTTTTAAACTTGGTTGTCTGTGGCTTAAAAGGTTAAAATTGTGCATGTTCAAATTTCATGCCAGAAAAACTCTTATTATATTTTTAAACCCTATACACTCTGAAATTATTAAAATTGTTAAATGTTAATTATATGCATTTAATAAGCAGAAAATTACCGTGCCACTTACTGCAATTCTCATGACAAACTTTCAGACCATTACTTGCTGAATTTAGTCATAAGTAAGAATTTAGCCCTATTTATTTCAATTGATTTGTATTTCTCTTCTTAGAATGTGTAATGCTTTAATTTACCATACAGATAGACATTGAATAGAATGACTTCAAAAACATTGTTTCTGTAGATGAAGTTTTCTCCACAACACAAAAGAAAAACACTAAGGGCATATTCTGTCTGGTGTATATACACCCTGTTTATTGCTACATATCTCAAATCCTCAAATGCAGGTGGTGTGAGCCCAGGCATGCTGGAAATGGAAACCCAACCTATGAATGATCATGTAATACTGGAGAAGTAATATGAGATGCATTACTGAATTAGTACAACTGACTAGAGAAGATTTTCCATCCACTCCCTGCATGACCTTTTTTATTTTTGCCAGTTGTGCCCTGCTTTTCTGCAGTTTTGCTTACACTGTTTTGGCACAGGGCCCCTTGTGGCTTCTTGTTCTCCTGTGTACTCCTCATGGTATCTTGCAAAGAGGTCATCTTGCCTGAGAACACCCTCCTTCAGCAGTCTTTTGCTATGGAGGATGGTGCCTGTGTAATACGGTATTTGTCTTTTCCAACAGGTGGTACTGGGCCATCATAGCCAACCAGGATGGCTTCAAGCTGTCCAGTTTACTTATAAAAGGACCTGGCTTCATGTCACATTTCTTCTGAAGATCATGTCCTTTTGTCCTCACTCTCTAACAGCAACTCTGGTTTGTTTTTGTTTGTTTGTTTGTTTGTTTTTCTAAAGCTACACTTTCAGCTGCTCTGTGATTCGGTTTCTTTTTCCATGGGGGACTGGTGAGTCCCATTCTAGTTCACTACTTTTCAGCTTGTGCAACAGACTTAACATCCTGGCACGCATCCAATCTCCAAAAAGGGGACTTGAGAACAGATAATATATTAATTTATTTTATTATATAAATACAAATACTTTCTCACATGCATAATGAATTGCAGGCTACAATCCTAAGTGGAAAGACATACATAATACTGAAAATATTATTAACTGAAAGAAACTATACTTTCCTCTTCACAAGAAAGAGAAGAAATCACACAGTCTAGTCCAGAATTCAGTGATTCAAGAGATATGAAGGTATAACAAAGATTTGGAGGGGTGATTTTTTCTTGTATTTACCCACTTGTTTCTTAAATCTGACCACTTCTGAACACAGCAGTGTTTAAAGATTTTTAAAAAGCAAATCTTCTCTCACTTCAGAGGAAGTGAAAACCTGTGGCATTATTTTCAGCCAGGCTGCCCCTGTAAACTCACCAGCCCAACATCCAGGACTATATATGACAGAGGCAATCTAGTAGTACTGTAGTTGCCCTAACCACAAAGCCCAAACTGAGATTTAAAATATCCCAAACTCAGGGATCATTTAGATCCAAGAATAAGATTTATCAGATTTTTAGAGTGAAACCTTGGAACTTCAATGAGCTTCAAATATAGATCGGCACTGAGAATCCAATCTCATCATAGATTTCAAGAAATTATGTTCGGAGGCAACTCTCCCGTTTCAGTTCATTGCTCTTCCTAACTGGATAACATATTGGGTCTTTACAGCTCACCATTTAGACTCTTGCTTCTCTAAAATGGGAACAGAAAACCGATACATTCTTCCAGACTTGACTCCTATGAATAAAGCCAGTGCTGCTTAGAAGCAGCAGTTTCTAAAGGCTCTGTAGCCAGCCTTTAAAAGAGATGTCATACTTCTCTCTCAGCTTCCCCAACAGACATATATTGTGATCTGCACATGTGCAATAAATATGCATACATGCAGCAGATACGTCCAGGGTTATTCTCTTCTCTTCTCTTCTCTTCTCTTCTCTTCTCTTCTCTTCTCTTCTCTTCTCTTCTCTTCTCTTCTCTTCTCTTCTCTTCTCTTCTCTTCTCTTCTCTTCTCTTCTCTTCTCTCCTCTCCTCTCCTCTCCTCTCCTCTCCTCTCCTCTCCTCTCCTCTCCTCTCCTCTCCTCTCCTCTCCTCTCCTCTCCTCTCCTCTCCTCTCCTCTCCTCTCCTCTCCTCTCCTCTCCTCTCTGTCTTTTGACTGGTTGAAATTAAAAATTAGAATAACCAGTGTCTAATGTGAAATTCCTGACCCTGATGGGTCCACTATTGACTTTGTAGCCAACTTAGAATATTTCATTAGAGAATGAACAGCTGCTTTAGAACTAGTTAGGAAATTGATTGAGACCAAAGAGACTCTTGACCTCACCTCTCAGTATCAGCTCTGATATCCAAGCAGGCAGAACAAACCCAAAACAGAAAGGGAAGTAAGACAGGCTGAGAAAAGGACAGGAGAAGGTTGTCCATCTCTGGCAGGAATTCATAGCAGTGGTGGCAAAGTCTCAGTTTAATCCTAAAGATCAAATCCTGAACTCATTCCTTACTTCTTGTTCACGGAAAACATTTGCTGACAGCAAAAATGCCCAAAATTACTCTATTTATTGGATAAGCAAAAATGAGTCCCTGCTGCACTTCTGTGCCACTTTACACATCCAGGATCCAACTAAGTCTTTTTCAGATGCTCTGAGCGTTGATGTGCACCTAAGAGCTCTTACTGGCATCAGAAATTAAATTGCTGCAGAAGCTTTGTCTCCTGGTATTTCCAGATGCACTGGTAGTAGTGAAGAATCTCCTAGGCTGACTGTTGTAGCATGATTTGCAGCCAGTTTGGTGGGTTGCAGGGGTTAAGTGAAACCAGATAAGGCTATGAACTTGAATACAGTTATCTGAATCTTACTTGCAAAATTTTCAAAGTTCATCCATCATCCTAATGGATCCCGTGGGATGTTGATGGATTCTGGGGAACATTAGCAAATTTCATAGCACTGGGACTGGTGAGTATTGTTAAATATTGTAAGACATCACTTGCCAGCTTGAAATGTGATGTTTATATAAATATGCCTGGAACACACAATACCTCTGAGGAACTAAAAAAAAAATGACCAAAAATTTTCAAAGAGCAGCAAAAATTCAGGGGGGAGGCGGGCAGTGAATTTTGACATGCTTTTTTTCATCTGTATTTGTCTAAGTATACTTATGGTCATGAAGAAGAAGCTGGGAGATTTCTGTGAAAAGAATGCCCATATCTTAACATTCTTCCCGTAGCAAATTTCTGTGTCTCCTGAAAGGGAGGTGGTATGAGAGCATTTGTAAAATTAACTTTGAAATACTAGGTGTTGTTTTTCTTTTGCAATCTTTCAGTATTATTTGCTTCCCACCTAGGAAGGTTAATACAAGCGTCTGTTTGCTCTTTTTAGATGTACTGATATATTTAAAGACTCTGAGTGGGAGATGGGCTTTTGCATGTTTGTTTGTTTGTGTTTATTTGGTGTGAGGGAGGTGAAGGCTTTTTTAAAAATAGTGAGTTCCAAATGTGTTGTTCATTTATGAAACTGTTGCTGTGTTTCATCGTTTCATCTTCTTTGAAGCTCTGAGGTTTTTTATTTACCCAATTCTTTATTGGTTTCAATATTTGCTACAAATATGACTTCTACTAAAAAAAAAAAAAAAAAAAAAAAAAAAAAAAAAAAAAAAAAAAAAAACGAAAAAAAACCCCACGTACTAACCACTTTGTCTTACATAGAGAGAAAGCCATAGGTGCTAAAGAGGGGAAACAGCACAAGAAAGAGGGAGAAAGGAAGAGAAAGGTAAATGGAGAGCGCTTGAACCACTGTGCTTTTATTCCCATTTGGTCATAGATACCAAAACCACAAATATGTAGATAAGGAAGTACAGACCACTTTTACCTATAAAATATGAGGCTATATTTAAGCTCCCATCATGAGTTCTGAGTGTAGTGATACAAAATTGAATCTTTTTTGTAGCACCTGAAGCAACCACTACTGAAGTGAGTGGGATTTGCACATTTACTGACTTTAATCGGAGCTGGATCAGACCCATGAGCCACATCAATTATGTTTCTCCTGGCAACTAAACCAACATGCCTGTCTGCATAAAGGACTCAAAAATGATGTCTTATCTTTGAAAACAACCCAACACTTCTGTACTCTGATCCTAACTCTAATGATGTTCCTTCACTGGGGTTGTATAGGGACAGAACATCATCCCTGGTAATCATATAATCATAGAATCACAGAATGTCCTGAGCTGGAAGGGACCCACAAGGATTACGGAGTCCAACTCCTGTCCCCGCACAGGACAACCCCACAGTTCACACCATGTGTCTGAGGACGTTGTCCAGTCTCTTCTTGAACACTGTCAGGCTTGGGGCCACTACTGCCTTGCTGGGGAGCCTGTTCCAGTGCTCCACCACCCTCTGGGGGAAGAACCTTTTCCTAATGTCCAACCTAAATCTTCATGGCCCATCTTCCTTATCTGTATGTGTGAATATTATTTTTCATGGGTCTGATGCTAACAAATAGTAACATGGATCAAGCAGCAGCTTAAGCCATAGATACAAAGGTGATAAGTGTTATCTTTAATTTTTCTTGGTGAAGATACAGTGTTGACCCATCTTTGTACATTAGCAATGTCCATTCTTCCTCAGGCTTCGGCTACTTGAAAATCTTTTGATTGTGACATTTTTACAATGTGTGTTTTAACATCTCCCATTTCAAAACATAAACAGAGCTATCTGAGGACAAGAACGGGGATACTATCACAGTATATTTAACTAAACATATATTTTTTTTTTTTTTCCAGAGGTGCGGAGAAATCTCATTTGATAGTCCTGACCAGAATGCCAAATGTGTTCGCATGCTAGGTAAGGGTAAGAATATTTTCCCCTTTTGATACAATAAATGTGTGGAAGTATGTTTAATTGTGGATTTCTTTTCAAAAAGGACATGATAATGGCCATGATGATTCACAATGGCATTTACATAACTCATCCAAATGTATTCCTTATTAACATATTCTTCACGGTGAATTTTCAGTTATTGAAACAGAGTGTGTGTATATATCTATGTATGTATCCCTGTAGCGCCCATCTGCACAGATGAAAATACAGCTGTACTGTAATTGTAACCTCTGATGTACTCAAGTCCAGCATTCATATTCAAAAGCTGTAAACCTGTACTTTGAAATAGAGTATTAATTTCACAAATTTGTATCAAAAGCTTCTAGGTCTGACCTTCAGCTGCATCAATCAGCAAAATTTCAGTCACTGTGATTTTACAGATTTGCACTGGTTTAGCACTTTGCCCATCATTTGTAAAAAATAATATTACATAGACCTGTCTATACTTGGGAAACAATACAGGAATGTTCTGCTATGTTTCATTAATTTCTGTGACCAATTTCATTGTATTTACTTGTTTCATCTACAGTGTCAGTACTGAAACATTAACAGCACCACTAGTATCACAATGAAAGACATGGAGTAGGTGTCCAAAAACCTAAAAGATAATGTTGACTCAGAAAAAAATTAAATCACTGAACACTGGCAGGATTAGGCTTTAAATTCTAAAGACTTTTCACCTGACAGGGTTGAGATAAATGTATGCTGTGTATTAGAGCATTGTATCTAATAACATGAAGACAGAAATAGTCACCATTTTAAAAACTCCAACTGGCAATGTCTAGGAACTCAGTTCCCATCTGGGTGCATAGCTATGTTCTGTAATAACAGATTATGTGGTTAGTTGTTTATATTCATTAAATCTTATTGTCACAATAGACTATAATTGCTGCAGAGGAAATCTGTCATGCTTATAGTGCACAGATCCTAACAGATGAACTGACACAATGGGCCATAATGATCTGTTACATCAATGATCCATGGTTAGAGGTTCTTAATGGAAACAGCTGACAGAAAAGATACACTTGTGATCCTTTATCATGCCAGTTATAATCTACAGCTTAAATACCATTGAGTTCGTAATACTCAAGTTCTAAGGAAGTTATACCCATGCAAATGTTATTATCCATTAGGGGAAAAAAGGGGGGGTGGGAGAGGGAAGAATGAAAAAATGACCTGAAGATTAGTCTTCTGCATGGATTGGTTGATCATTTGGTTTGGCATTTTATTACAAGTAAGTCCAAAATTGGGAGTTTAGTATCATCCTTAATGTAAATGATTCTTTAGAAGCAGTGAGCAGAAAAAGATCTTGTTTCCATTACCAATATTCTTATCTATATCTTGTAGTATATGCATGTGCAAGAATGAGAACATAGGCTGTGCTCTGTAAGGAAACTGCTGGGACTGTAAAAATTATTCCAATGGGACATGCAAAAGGTGTGACTGTGTCTCAGAGTATTTAAAAATATTTCACCTGCTATTATTATTCCTCAGTGTCTCAAACAAATTAAGGACTCTACTGTCATATGTAATATAGGATATTACATTTCACCCCAAGCTATCTCAAATCATGTACAGAGTTGAGATTATTCTAAGCACAAGTAAATATCCCCAACTGGCTCTGTAAGTGGTATGAGAAGTAGAAAATAGCATTGTACAGTTTCTCTGAGGGCAGCTACTGGAGACAAACTCCACTGTCTTGATTTATCACAGAACTGTGTGTGATTTTGCTAGCGCTATAAAGCCAGAGGGTGTCAATTCTCAGCCTCTCCTTTCATACTGGACTCTGTGCAAAAGAGCAGGAGCCAGAAATTGCGCAACCTAAATGGTCTAAGACTTTGTGCTGAATGCGTCATGTAGTATCCAGTTTCAGATTTTACAAGGTAATTGAATTTCCATGAGAACGAAACACAAAGTTTGTCACTGATCAATGCAAAGCTGACATCATAACATCTGTGGGTGTAACTAGTGGACAAAGCACAATGTACCTTCAGAGAAGGACATCTTTCTTGACTGTGCGGTCTTTGAAATATGCTGAAAACAGCCATGCTGTCATTTACTATAACAGTGACACAGTGCTGACAGAAATCTAGAGGGCAAGTCCAGGCAACTCCAAGAGGATAATTACTTAGAAAAGAAACACAGGAACATGGAGTACTGACTGTATTTCTTCAGGGATCTTTGATGCAAGACCAGTCCATACTTGAAACTGTACACTGTCGAGCAATACTCCTAAAGGGTAACAGTTGGTTTTGTCAGAAAAGGTCTGTGTCTGGGTTATACTACTGGTTCCAGGTTAGCTTCAAATTTAAAGGTTTTTAGGGCTAGTGCTACTTTTGCTACTGTGAGCCCATGTCCCTTGAGGTAACATGGATTATGTGGATGAAGTCCTTTCTCTAATTAAGGTCGAGGAAGAGAGCTTTGCAGTGAAAATCTTTTTCTTTTCCTATCTTCTTGGTAGAAAACAGGATGCCTAAACGTTAACAACGGCTATAGTGAAAATAGGTAACTTTTCAGTGGACTGACTAGATTATCACTCAACCTGAGGTTAAGAGCAAGAAAATCAGTTTAATGCCTTGTCTTTCATCATTGGAGTGATGGATATTTATAATCCAAGTGTGAAAAATAACTTGAACAACTAAATTAAATGGTCACTTAGCAGTGCTTCCTAAGGATATAATAGATAATAACTATGCACGCTGCCCAAGATTTGCTTAGTATCAGTGTAATTATATGTACGCAAGTTCTTATGCTTTGTATTGTGTTTGTTTCTTTACACTTCTGTAATGTGACGCTAGTTAAAGCAATAAAACTTTTGTAACAGTCACAGAAGAAAGTTGGTCAGTGGCTCACCTTAGCATTTTGAAGACCAGTGTTCAAATCCTAAATCTATTGCAGATTTCTTGAGCCTGGCATTGGCTAAGGTTTTAAAAATCCTTGCACATTAATTGGCATTTTAAAAATGGGAGAAGTGCTTCCTCACTTCTTAGGAACAACAAGAATAAATTTATAAGTACAATGAGAAGATGAAGTACTATAATGATGCAGGTCATACAGATACCACACTGTCAATAAAAGTGTGTTGTCAGAGGTTTCCCTTGAATCTCTGAGTGCCTCTGCAGCTACTGGTAGCTCATCAGCATTTCCAGTGCTGCGCTGTTCTGCTTAAATTGGCACCATTATCAAGTTAGTGAGGGCACTCAACCGCAACAAAATTGCTCGATAATGCTGAAATGAGTGTCAAAAAGCTTTCACTTTATGCCGCATTCTGGAAGTTAGAACCCTGGGCTCCTCATGCCCTTTACTTATAATGATTTTGAGTTAAAAAAATGATAGCTGACACAAAACCTGAGCAGATAGCAAGGTACTCACTAGGCAGTTATTAGTCCAGATATTTATATTATAAGGGCAGAAGGGAACTATCCCTCTCCCTAGAGCATCCACTGCTATTTTCAATGGCACAACCTGTGGTTAATTTTTCCCATATGTAGACAGACATATTCTGGGCTCAGACATGACACAGTGTCATATCATGCATAGATAATTGGGTTAGTTTGCTGTGAAAATTGCTAGTTGGATGGCTAAGCTAATTAGCTGTGCTGGAAAGAATTGCATACTAGCTTGGATGAGTCCAAAGGTAACCGGTTCTTACCTTCTAACTGGCCCATCTAAAGCTAAGTCAGTAACCTCTACATGCAAGAACGCTGAGTTTTATCCCAGAAAGAATAATGTTCCCATATCAGGCTCTAGGATTAGTACAAAAGGAGAAAGGTCTGCCAACTAGAAGATAAACTTCAGTGCATAAATAAATACAGTTTATACAGAATAGACACAGTTACACAGAAAGTAGGCAGCTGCAATCATAACACATATAAAATTAAATAATCCCATCAGTTTTAGTCTGTTCAACCTTACTGGTGATAGTGGAGTAAGGGGAATGGATGATAAAAGCAAATTACCTAGTTTGGTACTCTAGTAATCAGTCTTCCACCACCATATAAGGTCTTTCCTCCTTACTGAAATGCTGGGTAGATTTTGAAGAGGTCACATGTCTTGCTGGCCAGCTCTGCTGTCTGCAGAGATTTTTCCAGGGGAAATGTGAATAGCTTTCCTTAAGGAGCTAGTTAATGAGATGAAAACACAAGCCTTCCAGACACCCTATGGCAAGTAGCTGAGGTGTTTTCATTATTGTAAATTCCACGCAGACAGGAATAATGTGGGTGAGGTTTGTTTCCCTTTTGGTGTAGGTTTAATCCTTGCAGAAGCAGACAGATGAATCCTTGTTTGGAATAAAAGTAGTTTCCTCACAAATAGCTATTTAAAATTCATCCAAGAAAAAAAAATCCAAAAACAAATGTGGGGGATGGCATCTTCTTTTTCTTCCCCAGACTACTAGGACATAACTTTGTTGCTTTGGGGCAACAGACTTTTTTTCATATTCCAGCACAGAGATGTGCCTACCTCCCTCACCCCAAAAAAGCTGCTTTGTGGCATACTTCCACCATTTATTACCTATAGGCCATTATGGTCAAAGGAATCGGCATTTAGCCGTGAAATAAGTCTCATGGATTCAGCTTCAGTCTTGGTGGCTCTTTGCCCACGGTAGAAAACCACCACACATTTGAACACAGTTGGCAGCTGCAGCTTACAAGAGGCAGACATTACTGGAATAACAACTGTGTTGAAAGCCAGGACTGGGGGGTACTGGCAAGGCTGTGGCTGGCTGGCCTCTGCCTTGCATAACCATTGAATTCACCTCCACTGGAGAAAAAAAAAATCTATGGAAATGTACTTGGAGAAATCTATGTAAACGTACTTTGAGAAACCTAATAAGGTAAACAACTGGATAACTCAGTGGGAAAAATAAATATTGAGGAATGGTTAGATATGTCAATTTTCCCTGAAGTGGAGAGAGAGAAAGAAATGAGGCAGCTAGTCAAATGGTTCTGCACTGGTCAAGCTTTGTAGCTTTGCAAAGCTTTCTGGAGCACTCACTGACATCATTTGAAATGTGACCCTATATCTCTTGCATACGTAAAGCTTCTAGTGAAACTGATAGGCATGCATGAGCAATGGTGTTCAAAATAGCCAAATATATATAGACTATTTATATCCTGGTCACTCAAAGACTTACACGTGCACTTGACCTTATGCAGACTAAGGATTCTATGTACGCAAATGACATGAAAATAAGCACATGTATTAATCTTTGTAAAGTTAAGCAATATATTTATGGGGAAAAGGCCTAAAATCTACAGTGACTAGCAAGAAATCTACACTCATCGCTATGCTGCCTGTCAGGATTACTCAGAACTTTATAGCGGTAGGAAGGGGGAGGCTTAGGATATCTGCTACAAAAAGACAGTCTTCTATTCCATGACTAGCTTGCAACACAGGATCAAGGGAGCAGGGTTTTTTCCACTATAAAGCAATGATGTGAATGCATACAGAAAGATAAACACTATGTCTCTTTTTCACCAATATTTTTAATGCAGATAAGTTAAAATTTAAACATCTAAGTCCACACTATAAGCTTTTTATATTTTATACTGTAACTGCCAATGAAAGTCTACCAACAATTTATTCTGATGAGAACAGTATGATGTACATAAGATTTCTGGAATGGTAGTTCTACCCAGCTGAGCAGACAAAAGGTAGAGGTTTTCAAATAACTTCTAATACTTTTTCCTTTTTTTTTTTTCTTTCTAAAATATCATTCTAGTATATTAACACAACTTAAAAATAAGACTTAACTCCTGACATTGCAACCATGCCTGTAAACTCATTTTTAAAAAGTGATATCTCTTTGACCTTACCACCACCAAAATAGAGGCTTATGCTCCTTCATGGCACTTAAGACCTTCTCCCACTGTTGACTGCCTCTTCCTGAAATGCAATACTTTCTAAATCTCACCTGTTTTCTCCAAGAACACTCATGATTTTTTCACCATGGTGCTACAGAGAGGGCTAAAGCCTTGGTGCCTTGCCCCATGCTTTACCTGGAAGGCCCCAGTCAAAATGCCAGGTTGCCTACAGTTGAGTGTAGCTTTGAAACAGAAAGTGGCACACTGGTGGGCATGAGGCCACAACAGAGACTCCCTTGTCAAGGAGTTTACAGTGTGCAGATGCTGTCATTGTACCACTTCATCACTGAGTTCTGATTTCATGCTAAACAAGTAGGAACTCTTTGTCTTTACTATGATGACATTTGTGCCCAAAACCGTAAAGAATTTTAATATCAAATCCATCTTCTAGTTTCATGACTATTATTTGACTTATTTGGTTAAGAGACTATAATAAGTTAAAATAAATTGAAAATTCTGATGCCCTTAGTATATTTTAAAGAGCAGTTTTCTAATACCATCTTATTATTCCAGTAATTTTGATTTAATTACTATTTTAGGTAATTGTATAACCTGGTGGCTGAGTGACAGTGACCACCTGTTTATCCTGTTCTGTCCTGTAAATCAGGTCAGGCTGAAAACACTTGTCTTGCAGTATTCTACTTTTCAAAAGGGTGCTGAATGAGACAAAAACTGGCCTTGGCATTTTGAGTAGGCATACAAAACACTTTTTTAAATGTAATTTCTAGTTTTGTTTTGCTTTGTTTTTTTTTCTATTGCTTAACATTAACTTGAACCATATATAGTTTTATCCTATGTCGAAGCCTAGTACGAGACAGAAATGGAGGTGTCAGGAGACTTGGAGATAACACAATAATGAGAATTTAACATCATCTATATGATGCAAACACACCATGATGACTTCCTCTAGAAGGGAGAGTTGCTCTGTTGCCCACATGTACAAAATCCATTCATTGGGACCATGGGATCCAGTTGAAATACAGTTAAGACATGACTGAAAAGCCCCAGTCCCCCAACTAAAAATGCCCCAAACCCCTGACTCTTCAGTTTCTCTTTCTATCAAAAAAGCTTTTTGGCTTGGCTGAGAATCTCACCATATATCACATTTAGAAAAAAAACACAGGTTTGTAGGTCCTATCCAGCAGCTGCACTCAAAGCTTAGCTACTAATACTATCAAACTTAGTGCAGTGGAAGACAAGAAGTACACCCCCCTTTTCATCCAAAGCATGCTGCAGACGGATTGCATGCTGCTGCCCATTTATGTAATCATCCAGTGAAAGTTTAAACTTTGAATTCTGGACTTCCATTGCCCTTAAGTAGCTAAAAGCCACCGAACCCTTTTTCTTACCTACAAAACTAAAGACAACACGGGTTGGGGTTAGGAACTCTCTGTTCCACCTATTGACCGTGCACAAGGAAAACTCCTGGGTATGGCTCCAGGAGGATTGCAAATAGGCCTATGGCTTGCACTTCATCTGGGGGAGCACACACATGTAAGATAAGGAGAATCCTGAATTTTGTTTCCCAGACTTTTTTTTTTTTAGCTAGGCAGTTAGATAAAGCAGAGAAACAGTTGCTTGATTGATTTACTGAGGATGATCTAGTATCTTATTTCATGGTATTTGTCACATGAGTTATTACTGATCCCCTGTTGGAAAAAAGATTTCAAATGCCTATTCAGTCTACTGCCTCACAGTTTGATTTTTCCTCGTGCTTGACCTCGTGCCTAAATGTGGACTAAATTCATGTAAGTTCCCATCTTCTTTGTCCAGACTGGTATGAGTGGGATGTGTTCACCCAAAGTACTTGCTGTACAGCAAATTGCTGTGACTAACCATGCTGCTGTAACAACAATCTCTCTGAAAATGGGAAGAAGGGGTAAGGAGCCATTATTAGATCTATTAATGGGACCAAATTGGAAAAGAAAACACTTAGGCACAGTTTTACAGCTCGCCATCCCTTCATGATAGTGTAATAAAATCTGTGGATGTAAAACTTCCAGACTTAGATTTAAATGGTTCAAATTTGTATTTTGTCATTTGAGCTCATCTCTAGCAACTAATCTTTATTTCTTTAACTATTACTTGGTGAGACCTTGCAATTTCACAGGCTCTACAATTTGCTATAGATTACTGTGTAGTTACCCTTAGTAAGAACAATTTATATCTGAGAAAGCCATGGAGTTCCTGCACTTTTGAGCACTCAGTTTCTGCCTGTAAATGTTCGTAAACTTCTCAGTGTAAGAATGCATTTTCTTATACTCTTTTCTGCCATGTGTTCTAATGGGTGTCTCATATTCTGAAACTAAAAAAAAAATGCTGTTCTGAAATGTAGTTAATAATTTTACTATTCTTGCTGAGAGCTGTGCGTATACTATTTGTAAGATTTTTTTTTGCCTTTACTATATAAAAGAAAAACCCACAAAATCAAACACTTGCTATTCTTTGGCCTTGCTAGGTAGCTAGCTTTCCTTGATGGCTTTAGCTTCCTTTTTTCTATTTTTTTTTTAATAAATTATCATTTTTAATGATAATCTGGTGTTTTCTTGTACATCTCATACTTCTTAAAATATTAAGTTCATCTCTTAGATCATACCTTGATCATCAAACTACTTAAGTATGTATTTACATATTTTCATTGAAGCCAAAAAATGCGTAGGCTGGAATATGTTCCCGTGGGTCAGTCACAGTGTCTTACACTGTGCATGCTCAAGCCTTGACCTGATCCCAATACTTGAGGCTCTGGGCTTATGAAATCATGGAGTGTGACTATGGATATTGGTAGTAAATTATAGGAACTTGATTTAGCAACAAGAAACGGAATTTCTGAATCTTGAATAGCCATGTCAAGAGACTACTGTATTTCTTACAGAAAAGTTAAGAGACCACTCCTACTGGATTTCCCTTATAGGGCATTCATCTCACTCTGCATCTCACATCTGACAACGTCTGTAGACAACTCTTGGGGTGTTTTAAGGCTACGGCCATCATGCAATCTTCTATTCTGTAGCTGAAAAGAATGAGGAAGAGGTATTTCCTTCACACTCAGCTTATTGCAAAATAGACATCTAAAACTTGTCCGAGGAACCCTGCTCAGAGAGTGGCTGTTTTTCCCCTGTTCACTGCTAAGGAAGCTGAAGTGTGGATGTGAGCAGTTGAAGGAGATTAATCTTACTCCTAGAGCACAGACATTGTTTTTATAGTGTTTAAACCTCTAAGCTTTGAAGTATGTGGGATAATAGAAAATCAGGCTAATTAAACTAATCTGTAAGATAATTTATTGGTTTTTAATATAAGATAAATTTCTAAGTTTTCAACATATTTGTAGTACTGTAGATAACAAATTGTTTTTATTAATTGAATTATTTTCTCCTTGCCTTTGTGAAGTCTTAATTTTTCTCTCACCCTGAGACATACTGCAGGACTACTTCTGACATCTGAATAGCTCCTGAATTTTAGTTGAACAAAGTAAATTGAATGCATGAGAAAAGATTTTCCAGATGCTTAAGGGGTCCCAATTGGCCTGATGGTCACACTGTCCGGTGCGTAGAAAATTTGACTGCATCATGAAATGTTTGGATGCAAAGACTAAATTCAGCCATTAATATGTGAAATATGGTTTTGATTTTCATATAATTTTAAGTACACATTTCATCCCATGGTAGATTTTTTGAAGAGGGTACTTCATAGCTTCTCTTTGTAAAGAGTACATCTACCTTAGTGTTTTAGGTCAGGTCAGGAGTATGTTTTTTAGAAGCTGTCCCAAGTTACTGCAAACTTTGGTTTGCATTATGAAGCAGTCTCAGAACAGACAAGCTGGGTTACTTTCACATGAAACAGAGCAATCCATGTGCTCTGGGAGCACCTCCGGTGCATTCTGTCTCCTACTAGACATTTAGTCCTTGGAAACAGATTATAACTAGTCCAAACCAAATCCTCCAAAGCATATACAGTGCAGGTGTTGCATTCTCAGCAGTGGCTCTTTAACAATACCAATCTGGTCCTCTTGTGCTACCTGCTTCTGTCAACCTTGCTAGAGAGTCAACACCAGTTGTGACTTCAACCCAACAGCTGCTCAACTGTGCAGATTTCTGTCCCCACACCTTGCCTTCAGCACCAGTTAGTTCAGCTAAGGTTTCACTGAGGATGCGTAGGATGTAGATAAGTTGTAATTTATGACAAGTTGTAAGCGTGTGTTTTCCGGGATATTGTTTGCCTACTTCCAGTACATGTGCCATCCATTTGTGCACGCAAACTAAAACTCTATCAGGTGTTATACTCTGATATGAGAACAAGTTTATGAGAATTGGCAAATGTGACTAAGTAAGATGTGAAATACTGTCCTTTTTGAAACTTAAGGTAAAATGGCTTTTAGGATTAGGTCATGGTTTCAGACTGTGTTTATAGATTAATACAGAGCAAATTTAATATTTAATTTAGTAGAATTAATAATATGCCAGAGGTTTTTTTATTGACATAAAATTATAAGATACTCACATTTTATTCATGCATATACAAGGCATAAATTAATAAATTAATATTGTAATATCTTTTTGTTTTATAAGAGAGAGTGCTAATGAAAGGAACACAGAAATATTGGCATCATACTCTTTATTAGTAGATGTTTCCTAGAAGCAAGAAAGGACTAGTGGCCTAGAATTGACTTCTACATCTGAAAATAGTGTAAGAAACTGATATCAAAACTGTATAGCATTATCATAACAAGAAACATATTACCATGCTGACAGAAGAAGAAATACTTATTTTCAGTGTATTTCAGTTGTTCAGATAACAGTGTGTAAAGATAGCCCATATAGATACAAGCATTTTTGTCTTATGTTGTTTTTGTTACTAAACACTATATGAAATCTTGAACACTATCTTTAAAACAAGCTTGTGCATTTTCACTCCATAGCTGTATTTCAGGTTTATACCAAAGTAGAAAGACAAGTTTATAGTTAAGATACATGTCTGGGCACTTTGTCAAGACCCAGAATGTGCCCTGGGACTTTGATCATTGAGACAGGCATTTGTCAAGAGACAAGTCACTGCTTGTCTAAGAAAAAGACAGAAATTTTACCTCATTCAGCTCTAACTGTCTTGCAAAATTTTTTCTAATGAACCTAATTGCTTTACCTATTGGTTTCTGGCATTTTAGATTTACAGACTCAGGTCAGCATCTGCCATGCAACAAAATAATTGTTAAAGTGGTATTATTTTGCTATGCTTTGAAAATGTCAAATAGAGTTGCCAATACACCCAGTCATTCTGTGAACATTCAATTAAAAACACCACAAGACTGCTCCTATGGAAGGAGTTGTGAAGATGTGAAAGTAAGCTAAGGGGTAGCATAAATTATTCTAGTCCTCAGTTAGTAGCTACATGATGTAGCAACAATAGCAGTCACTGACAGAGCTCTGCTGGAACGGGAAGATGAATGGCAGATGCTCCATTGTAATTTCTTGCTATCAGCAGAGAGCATTAACAACAGGCATTAATCCACTGGTTTAATCAGAGGTAATAATAAGTCCAGGGAGCTACCACTTCCAAGGCGCAAGTGCAATAGCTGTCATATTACATTTTTCCTAAAGGGTTTTTTAGGCAAGTGCATGTCATAGTATTTTAGGAGTCAAAAGTTCATGTGACTTTAACTATTATTATATTTCCATTATCTTAAAAAGAAAAGATGGAATCATCATAAA
The DNA here is from genome assembly GCF_036013475.1 of Columba livia. NCBI lineage: Eukaryota > Metazoa > Chordata > Aves > Columbiformes > Columbidae > Columba > Columba livia. The sequence continues at coordinate 60,384,845 of NC_088604.1, forward strand.
TCATGATGTCTAATCTCATTCATTTTCTGTTGTTTGAGAACAACACTGAGGGCTTTTGAAGTATGCGTGTTATTTGTTTCACTGAGGAAAAAATGACATTATAATAACTCTCAGAACAGCTTAGAGAAAAAAAATCGGTTGGTTCAGGATATCTTTATTTCAATCCAAGCCAGATTCTCTGTGCAATGAAGGAATCTGTGTTTGGTTTAGGCAGAACCGTCTTAGATACCACAGTCATTTCAAATTGTGCAGCTCATTGAGACAAAACAAAAAGTCTCTTGATAATTGATGACTGAATAAACAAAGAGGGAACTGGAGGCAGATGTGTGCTGGAAAGCTTTCTGAAATCCTAGGATGGGATGGGAGAGAGTTTGATTTTGATTTTAATCAGAAGCACTACGATTTTCTCTTCACCCTGAACATTTCCTGCTTGACATCTTTTGTTCTTACTTTGTTGGGGGCGGGTGTTGCTGATGTTTAATTTTAAGTGAATTTCCAGTAGTAAATCTAGAAAGGTTTTAGGCTGGCAGCTGTGCAGCCTCAAGCCCTTCCTCTGCAAAACAGAGAACAGCATAAATCCCTCTGCCACTGTCCTGCCAGAAAACTTCCTCCTCGACATGGAAAGATCATCTGCAGGAATCATGAAGCTACTAGCACCTCTGTCCATCTGGTTTTTATATTCTTGCTGAAACTGCCTCAAGAGGAACAAGATGTGCTGCAGGATCTCTCGGTGTGGACACCTTTAACTCCCCCGGTAGGAAGTACACCAGAAGTACAGGTTCACATAGGCAGGGCCCATCATTCAGCTCCTGTCTTTATTTCTCAAGCAGGCTATGCCTGCTTGTCTTCTACTCAAAAACTTGCCTGACTTTGACAACAAGTTTGCATCTAAGCTGGCTGGAGGAAGAGTTTCTTCAGAAATATTTGACAAAACAGTCTTCTTCGAATTAGATCCTGTAATTACATTTCAGTAAAAGATGAAAACTTGAGACCCAAATCCAATAATTTTTAGTGGAAAACCTTGGCCGGTAACAAACTTCAGATTCAGAATAGCTGCTGTTGCATTTTACAGGCATAGCCGTCGAAGGTCTGTACACTTCAGTCTCTTATGTGGGATGTGCATCACACCATCTCTCACTGAGCTACCCCAGCATATGACAGGAGTCCCTGGTGACACCTCAAAGCAGGCTCAGCTTGGCTGAGCAACCTCAGTCACAGAGGAAAATGAAATAACGAGACAGACACACTAAGGCTCACCTGAGGAATTCCTACAGCATCTCTGAATCCAGTATTTCCAGATGAAAACTGCAATTTTGTTTGTGGGAGAAAATGAGCACTAAATTGCTCTGACAAGTAGAAGTAATCCCTGTGGAATTCAGAAACTTTTTGAAAAAAATATTTTGTAGCCAGAAGTCCAGATTTCCACCATGATTCTTGACCAAGCCAATTAATTTAGGTCTAATAAGTAAGATCTCTATGCAAATGTGGTGACCCTGCTTTGTGGTAGTAACTTACCTGACATAAAGCAAGATGGAGTTGGGTTGACATACAGACATGGATGACATAATGGGAGTGACAGAGTTGATGTAGAAAGTACCTATGTCAACTATAGACTGGTGCTATTGTGTAGCTTGTGAGAGTGTCCTGGTGATGGAGGAGCTGCCTCCTTGACAAGATCCAAAACTCTGCTCTTAACATCCTCTGCTCACTGGTGATCCTGTGGCATCTCTTTTGTAAGAGCTGTTATTTTGGTATTCTAAAAAAGGACTTCTTCAGTTGTAAAATAAGTACATTGGTCTTTTATTCCCTTTAATTGTTGGTGCAACGTGCAGTAACACATTCCTCTAAATTGGATTTAATCTGGCAAGGGATGAGACTGAAGAAGGGTTTTAGTCATCCCTTGTTTCAGGTCAGCCAATGCGACACCTCCATGGTTCAGGCTGCTTTCTCCCATGAGTGCTCGTGCACACTCACCAGTCACCCTTCAACTGTAACAATGACAAGCTGGTTTTAATCTCCTTTCCCAAAGCCAAGCCACCAAAATGATTGCATCTGTCCTGGTAGAAAAGTTTTTGTCTTCATTTTCCCTGTCTTCATAAAGCTATGCTGAAGTGTTGGCTGGTGTGTAACGCAAGGCTTTGCAGCAAGTTGTTTGTAATTTCTCCAGGCAAAATATCACAGCAATTTGTGTCTGAGAGTCAGAGTGCCTGAGAAGTGCAAATGTCAATTCAAAGGGGGAACTCAAATATGTATCCATTAAATAAAGCAGCAAGACTGGAAAAGGGAAATGGCAGGTTCTGTCTTCTATAGTTTTTTAAGTATTAAAAATGTCACTTCAGTTCCAGTGGGCCTTTGAAAGCATCTGGATATAACTTATCAGCCAATTAGAAAGCGAAGATGGACAAACTAATGACAAACAGTCCCTGTTCACTTGAGGACTCTCACTTCTGCACTTGATTTGGCTCACAACTACCTGACCAACTGTCAAACCACAGAGAGCTACTGTAAACCTAGTTTAAATTAAAAAAAAAAAAAAAACTTAAATGAGAAAAGACTGTCTTAAAAGCCAAAAATAAATTACATTTTAAAATTACAGCATAATCTGCTCTAATTGAAATCCCAGACTACTGAAAACGCTTTCCTACACTGCAACCTCTGAACCAGGAGTCCCCACGAAAGTCATGTAACAAAATCCAAGAGCAGACTGTGAAGCATAGCCAAGACCCTTGTTCTCTCTCATCCTAGGTGATTGTCATAACCATTACATTACAAAGCCATTTCACTCTTGCAGACACATACACAACAAACCCTGAATTCTTTTCTGCATAGACAGGCTGTTCCTGCTCAGCACACCTAACGCTGCAGGCAAGGCGTTCTGCTGGGAGCTACAAGCTGTGGAAGAAGCATTCCCCTCAGCAGACAATGAAATTTAACCTGTCCCCCACCCATTTGCTGGATAACCCATGTAAATGCTAAACTGCTATATAAATTCCATGTGCAGTTTTATTTTTATATAAGGATAAGGCTTTTATTTTTCTCCTGGTCCTATTTTGTAATGGTCACCACTAGAGTTTGCAATGAGCTGCACACGGTACATGGTGTGTGCTGAGCACACTGCCTGGCATGAACACAAGGGGACTTTAGGAGATGAATCCTTCATATCTGGATGTGAATAGGATGGAAACATTAAAGTAGCAGTGGTTTCTGAGCTCTGCCCAAACCTGAGGTGCTTTTGAGCATGCTCACACTCAGATCTTTCAGTCATTCATTGGGTTAAAAAGCAAACAATCAAGCAAAGGCAGAAGTTCACACCAGGCACACTGTTGAAGCATTTTCAATGTCAAACAACAGATAAGTGGACGTTTTCAGGGTCTCTCCCTTGGATTTAAACACAAAATCCTATTTGAAATTCCTAAATCCTGATTTGGGAACATTTTTTTGATCTAGTCCTTAAGATCTTGATGACCTATGCCATGTTCTCACATTCAGTAAGAATCAGAGACTGATAGGTCTCATCTGTAAGATGCATGCATAGCAGTTGAAGGCTGCTTCTAATCAACAACATTCTTTAATTATTAATAAAAGTTGTATTAGCCATGAGTCAAAAGCTTCTCTTTTTCTGGCAGAGGGTTGGGAAAACAGTTTTTCTTTCTATGATTATAGATGTCTTAAAAGCAATAACTAAAAATGTAAACCATATTTAAATATATTAAATGCAAATCCCCAGATAATTAGCACATTATATAGCTAAGTTGCTAAACACATAATATATCAAATAGCTATTTCTATTAAAGAATATCCTGAACAGTTCTATAATGAAATTCATGCCTTGTTTTTCTCCATTATAGAGACTGTTCTTATTCTAAGACAGTACAAGATGTTACTGTACAAACTTCATTCATCTTACCTTCTAATCTATTCTTAGGAAGAATTTTAATGATGACACCTGTTGTTCTAATAACAATTTTCAGTCTTTATTGCTTATGGGATCTAAGGCTAATCAGAAATTTAATGCTTCACTGCGCTTGCGAGTGATTGATCCCATTATATAAAAGACATTTTTCTCCCAGTGCAAGACATTTCTGATTTTGTACTTTGCAGCTACTGGCATTAACAAGAACCTGGAATGAAATCAGTGCAAATCAGAAATATGTACTGAATATTTCCTGTATGTATTTGCTGCTTGGTCTCTCATGGGAAAGACTGGCCCTGCATTCCCCAGCTATATTATCACACACTATAAAGGAGGAAGTGCAATGAATGCAGTTAGTTTATTCCCCCCAGGAGCTCCCTCTGGTAGAGTATGTCAAAGTACTCCCAGCCATCAGTCTGTCAGGTCTGCTCGGATGTTTTGGAAGACAGCGTGCTCTGAATGGAAATGTAACAATAGCAGGCTGATTTTTCAGCAGCCAGCACTGATAACTCTGATAAAACAGTCTTCTTGAGGTAAGAAGTGACGCATATCAGAGGTTTCTGCCTTAGATGCCAAGGTTATTCGTCACGTAATTGAATATTGTTGGAGAAAACCGTAATTATCCCAGATTTAAAGGCATAAGGCCATCTAGTTGATAATAAGTGGTCAAAGATAATCATTCACTACTGAATCCACTTTAATCTTTCCTATTCATTTACTTTTAAGAGAAGTGACCTAACCAGATCTTACTTAAACAGAGCTGTGACTTACTGGTTTCATGATTATTGTTAAATTACAGACCCGTGCTCTTGGAATTTCATTGCTATGGTTGAGTAAAGCTTAGACTCCCCTAATTCAGAAGTCCAGGAAGCTACCAGTTGACAAAAGCGAGGAACATGTACATCCCCCAGCAGATGTGGAGGTCTAGTTCTAGCTCTAGCCAGCAGAGAGCAACTGTAGTGAATACCTGCTATTGCCATCTAGCCTACACATTGGCCTGTTTCACCCTACAAGTGCAATAAAAATTCCAGCTGATGTACAGTGGGGGTCCATCATTAACTGTGCCTGAATTTGCCACTCTCAGCTAACACCGGGCTGCCCAAATGATGGGAAACCTCACAAGACCTAGGCATTCTGCTACTTCTGCCCTCATTTACCTCCTGTCCTCACTTACCTCCCATCCCTGCTTCCACTCTTTGGCTAATCAGCTGGCCCTCTGCTGAAATTGTGTTACAGCTGCATCCCAGAAGTCCTAATTGTCCCATTGGAACTGTAATGGGAGTTTTTATCACATCGCCCATTGATTGACCCAGGAGATTCTAGGAACTGGCTGGCTCGGCCACCTCAGTGTGCTGAGGCAATCAGTCATCTGGTGGGCTACCTCCTGCTTCCAGGAAGTCAAGGACTATAACATCACAACATGTTTTAGCTCCTGCCCCCAGGGAATCAAGCACATGAAAGCTCACAAAGTTATACCAAACAAAGTAATTTCTCTGGCTTGGGTCAGCTGCAGATCCCAGCAGCATTCTCCCTCATATCTCTTGGCACCAGAAAATTGATACACCTCCTTCAGTGCCTTGCTCAACCATGTGATAGGAAGTCAGACTCCCTTCTGTGTTCAATTGCTCTTTCATATGCTAAGGCACACTTCTGTGTTTCTTATTATACACATCCCCAAACCAATCACATAAGCATTAAAAAACCTTCACATAAATGCTATATGCTACCTTTCAAGATAGATTTTTGACTGAACAGCTTCTTGGTTGCTCATTTAATTTTCCATATTCATAGTATGGCAACCATACATTACAAATCTTTCCTCCCTAAAGGCTGCACAAATAATAAGGATTTGGCTTTTCTCCAGATATTTTCCCATTGTTAACAGGAATATCTGTTTTTAGACCCTTTCCCGTTTTTCCGTAAAGGTGGCCTTATCTTCTTGATCCATCAGTAACAGTTCGTTACTGATGTGGAACTCGGGCTCTTTGAGGTAGCCTTTCCTGTAATTACTGTTTCTGTCATTAATTGTCCCCTGAAACTTGGGCTATCTAAATGGGATTTGATGTAATTCCTTAGGATTATATACAGAAAAAAATTCTACTGGAGTTCTTTGGAGGTATTTAATTTCATTGTCTTATCATTACGGAATATCTGTTAACACTTGTAAGCTCTTTTCCCGTCATAAGCTGCACATGGAAAGAGATAACCCTGGCTGAAGCTGTAGATTGTTTTTGCTAAGAGAAGTGGGAAAAAGTTTGTAAGAGACTGGTACTGAGCCAAAATATCAAGACTCATATAGATCCTAGGCTTGTTTAGTCATGTTTTATGCATAGATCCAAGATATTTTCATGCATATTTTTTCATGCATAGATATATTAAATGAATTTACAAAATAAATTATGGAACTTTATAATAAAAAATATCCTAGTTCTGAGTTTTTTTAGTATTTTCTCTTACTCCACTAAACTCCTGCTTAAGAAGGCATTTCATTTAGGAAAAGGAAAGAAGGCAAGCAGAAAGGCATTGGAGGAAGTGGTTGAAGAGTATATATGAGGGATCACAGATCTAAGCAAGGAATTTATATTGCACAATACTGAGAGTGGCAAGTTCTCTTAACAGACAGCACATAGCATCACCGGGGGGAGCACTGTGCTTTCTCCTTATCTCTTTTGTACCTTTATATGTTCACAATAAAATGTTTATCTCTAAGGCTTCCTGACAGTCAACAGACACAGGCATTCGAGAGCTCTTTCCAGCTCATAGTATAGTAATGTAAATACCTCACATGAATCAAATTAACTGTTTCTGTTGGTTAACCAGAAAGGACCTGAGAATGACTAGCTCAGGAGTTTCCTTCTCCATGAGAAGGAATTAGAATAAGAGAGGGTGGTGAGACTTTGAGAGTGCTCACATGGATGAAGAATCAGACATGAAGACACTTTTCACTTGTCTGCTCAAACCTTCTCATGCCCTTCTACTGAGGAGCTATGTTAGAAACAGCCACTTCTGATTATAGAATCTTTACAGGAATTTTAAAATACTTGGTTGCAACTGGTGTCCAGTCTTTATTTTTTTAAAATGGTCACAAGTAATTCAGCCAGAGACATAAAGAGGGACTTGCGTATTGCCTGATATTTATGGTTTTAATTCTCTATGACCCACATGTGCATGTGTGGCAGTGGCTATGTTCACCTTGTCTTTTATGTTTGCACACATACCTACTCCATACACACTAGCATCAGTGGGAGTGGATGTTTTCTAGAAAACATACAATGCTCATTGTGCAGTACTAAGCAAATGTAAGGTACTATATTGTGTAAACAAAAGGCATTTTATATAGTATAATAGAGAAAAATCACTAAATTGAACATGCTTTGTGAATGCAGAGTATGTTCCGTGACATAGAAGGAATTAGTCCAGCCAAGAAACATGATACAACATATTTTAAAAAGGAAATTTGGCTCTTTAAGGAATGATGATGCCTTTTACTTTGCTGTTATATCTTTTCAAGCACAACTTAGAACCTCAGGCTATGATTTTATGATACTAACGTGCAACATATTAAAAAGATAACCTTCTTAGTCAGATTATACTTTTTCATTAGTTCCTAAAAATCAATTAATTTTGGTTTCTTCTAACTGGATTGTCTGGAATCAGGACACCCAAATCAGCAGTCCTCTTAGAAGCCTGTTGCTTCTAAGTTTTAAAACATCCTGATTCATAATGAAAAATAAATTAATACATTTAAATACTTTTAAGCGTAGCACAATTGGAGGAGTTCTATGGAAATTCTTGGCAAAATTTAATAAAATGAAACAAGTATCTTCTGTAACATGGAAAATAGCATATGTGAAAGAAATGCATGGAAACTGCTTACAGCTATCCATAATGACAACTTTCCAAATTCTATTACTGCACATCAGTTCTGCTCAGGAACAAGACACTGTTACTTCAGGATAGGATGGGAAGATCTCCTTCTCGCTCAAGGCCACACACGGCTTGAGCAGAAAAATCACACATATGAATTTCTGTCTCCTTATCTCATTGTTTCACAGCTCCTCATACAGTTTAGCTTATGCTGAAAAGCATTTAAGCACCAGCTCCTCTCAGGGAGGCACATCCCTTCACTTAGGATGCAGAGCAAACTGGCTTGTCTCAATGCCAACAGTACTTTTCGGTAGGTAGGTGGAGAGGTGGGCATCTGTTGCAGCTGATTTCAGTGCCGCAGCACGCAGCGCTGGCGATAGACCGGGCAGGGCAATTTCTGAGCACATCTCGCTTCCAAAGCATCTCAGCTTTCAGCTGGGTCCACGGCTTGGCCGGACATGGGCCAGGTTGCAAGTGTGGGCTGCGGCTGCCAGATGTGACCGTTCAGTCACAATGGGGCTGAAATAAAAGATGAATTTGGTAAGGACTCTTCTCTGTGTTAAATTAAGGGAAATGCCTTGTCCCGAACATTATAGGGGATAAGTAACTGAGACTTTGTTCCTTGTGGCTATGAAAGGTGATTCTTAGAATTGGTCCTTATTCTGCTTTTCTGACCAGAATTGATTCTTATCACACTTTTCTGATGAAAATATTGCTTTGGCTGCAACTTTTTAAATTTTCCCTCATAATATATTCCAGTTACATAGATACAAATAGCATTTATATCCAATCCTTTTCAGTAGTGTTCACAATTCAGCCATTGGTGAACAGCAGAGCTTATAGCTATTACCATAGTTTGCAACTGTCCCCTCACCTCATAGCCCAGATGTAATTGGCAAGACAACATAAATAATAAAAGATAAAAACATGTTCAAATGTGGATGGAAAAAAAATACTTTCAATAATTCTTCAGAATAAAAGCAATTACAGAGGCAAGACACTTTTTTGTCAATAATAAGTGGACTGGACAATAAGATAGCTAGACCTACCTAACACCTCTTGAACATTGCACCTGCTGAGGACTCCAGGGGTGGTTGCAAGTATTCCATCCCTGCGCACACCTGGCCCAGGGGAAGGCTGCTCACCTGTCCTGCAAACCGAGACACTCAGGCCTGAAGGTTATCTGGGGAGACAGCACTTTGCAAGGTCATGCTGGGCTACCCGTGCTACCACGCATGACTCACAGGCATTGCAAAGCGACAAACTCCTACTCAACTCCCTGAAAAAAACACCGTTTCTGAACCTGGCTAACAGTGTTACATTTCAACCTGTATTTGTTATTTGTATGGTCTTGCCAATTGCACCTGAACCCTGAGGGTGACCAGATAGCTATAAATCTTGATAGTACAGAATAACTATGTTGGAGGTAGATACCTGTAAGTATCTAAGACGAGGCCTCTGTTACTGCAGCATGCTAAAGGTTCTTTATTTGTAACATTTATGTTTGCTTTCTGCCTTTGAAGAAAGGTAACACTATTTCTCATATTAGCCATAAGAAAATAGTTACAGCTATACAGTGTCGGGGTATAAGGCACAAAAAGCCACTTACGTCCGGTTTCCTAATCAAACAACATTATCCTGTGCAGCTCGGTGCTTTTGCACCTTACATCACTGGAATTCTTCCCAGAGAAATCAGAGGGCAAGAAAGAAAGGATGAGTAGGCTCCAGACCTCACCCCAGCCCTGAGTTATCTCACATTGCCAACCCTGGAACCAGGAGGAACTCCTCCATTTAGGCAGCTTAGATATGGCCAAAGTGATTAATTTGTTAGTATTGCACAGGCAATGTGATAGTCCAGGGAGCTGAATTAATATCTGCTCAGAAAAGAAGTACGTTACTTTTTAAGAGTATGTGCCATGTGTGACATCTTTTTTATACTATTGAGCTGACATCTGTAGAGATGTAAGCCCACTACAAAGGCACAGTTCGTTTTCTTTTTTTTTTCCCCCATAATGACTGTAATAAACAGGGGGGGTGCGGGCTGGGGGAGTGGGAAGTGAATACCATTAATAGAGTAAAACTTCATAAATAAGAATAGATAATGTCAAACTGCTGAAAATAAGACTGGTTTGGATATTCTCTTAACTTATGAATTTTCATACAGCCACTACTATTGCTGTTTTCTTAAGCTTCGAAGCCTGAATTTACAAAATCTATACTTTTCAAGCAATACTGCTTAATATGTTTAAGCAAGTAACAGGCAAAACTCAAAAGACTTGGTGATACCACATTATTAAAAAAAAATATTTAAAATTCTGAATGTTTGTTTCAATTTATCTTAGCATCTGGGAATTCAGACAGAAAACCAAAGATCAGAATTTTCTCATGAGATTCTTCTCCCTGGAAACAACTAAAGGGTAGCACTTTCTGCACTGTTCTCATCCTTCCACTTCTGATCTCAGCAGAAGCTGAGGCGCACAGCTGACTCCAATATTTATTTATTTAGAAAGCAATAGAACATTTTGAACCTCCAAACAAAAAGAATAAAAGTCTCGTTGTTTGGATTTCTGCCAAAGACGTGATGGATTCTACTAAACAATTGTTAAACAGCAATTGTTACAACTTAGGGTGTTTGGTCTGTGCCAAATGCTACTCCACTGTCCATTATTGTAATTTAGGGTGCAAGCAGCCTGCCCAAATATCAGCAAAATCTTGGCTGGTTAAATTATCTAGCTGTTTTCCCAAGGCTCCTCTTTGAGTCGAAGGGAAGACACAGGCTCTGTGATACAGTGACTCAGAGTAGAAGGCTAATTTGGGTACTTTGAATTGTACTCTTGGTGACTGTCTCATTCCTACTTAAGTTAGTGACTAAGCTGGGTATCTAAAGTTGGCATTGTAAAAGTCTCCCTGTTTCTTACATTGACCTTTGAATGATAATTAGGACCTGTCTGTATAACATCTAGTAAAACCACACAGACATATGTTACCAAATTGATCGACTCAAAAATGATTTGTACTCCCACATACACACTGAGGTATATTGGCATTTATTAATAAAGGGGGAAAAAAAGACAATTAGGAAAGTTATATTTGGCTTTATGCTTCATGGAAATGAGAAAAATAACCTAAAATTGATGCACATATTAAATAATACTTCTATTGGCCGTTAAGATTTAAATACACAATCTACAAAGTTAGTATTTTTCATCTTATCTAGACCAGTTATCACCTGCTTTAAATGTCTTCTCCTTTTGTTACCTTTTTTATAAAATAAAAGTAATTAACTGTAGTGAATAGTTACCAATTACTGAATGTATATAGTTCTCTTTTACCATTCATTCACTCCTGCTTATGTCTCCATAGTTTATCATTGATTCAGCAGGGAAATTTCTGCCTGTTGCTCTTACCACGGTACATCACGTTTCATTGATCTCAGCCACAGGAAAGGGCATAGCTGCCAAGGCTGGTTTTTTACCACGGTTGGTACAAAGATATTTGAGTGCTACAGAGATGCTGACAGGTCTTCCTTTGTCTTCTGTGCCACATACAAAGCACTTGCAAGCTATTGAGTTCTTTACTCAAATGCATCCTCACTCTGTCCAGTGCTTGCCCTTGCTTCCACACACTTTCAGATAAAAAATGGTCAATAAGATAGCTACAGCAAGCTGAAATGTTTTTAGTGGAGTAATTTTGCCTCTGAAAAGGCAGAGTTCTATTTTTTTTCTAAACAAATATTTTTATTAATGTATTTTCACAAGGGAAATTTGCTTCTATTTTCTCATTTTAAGAAAACAACCAGAATTACATTCTGACCTTTTTCCTTCACTATTGTTTTGTTAATTTATTTAGACTTTAATATTCTAACATGTTTATTCAAATGTTATTCAAATACCAGGTTAAATGTTATTCAAATATCAGGTTATAGGATCTGTTATTCTAATGCAATGTTTTGAAGTTATCATCTCAACAGACTACTCACTGCAACGAAAGGAAAAAAACATTTTCTCAGTAGTAATTTACTGCAAATTTTTAAATTCTGCCTGATGCACATTTGGTTTTAAATTCTAATTTGTAATAAAAACAAAGTTTGACATTTTTATAAGACAAATTCTTTATAAGACAAATTCTGCTATCGTTAACATTATTTTTATTATGTTAGCAATGGTATTCTGAACTAAGGAACTGTGCTTTTTGAAAGAAAAAACTCCAGGAGGGAGGCCTAGATGAACATGGACATCTGTTTATGCTGTGACTAAAAAAGGAAGTTTATGTTCATGCAAAAATGAGACTTAAATAAGTATTTCCTATTGGGTTTATAGAAGCACACATGATGGCATACTTGCAAATCTGAGATTTAGCTGTTAAAAAAACAAAAAGCTGATGTAGATGGCAAATGTCAGCAAAGGAGGTGCAGTTCATTTTCTAATTCATCAGTGTAGGAAACCAGTGGTTTAACAGCATGACAGGCCAACTGATGTTTGATTTTTTTCCACACAGTCACAAAATCTGGTAAAAGTTACATCACTTCCTTGCATGCTAGCCCCACTAAATTGTTTCCTGTGCCAATGTTCCTGCTGAAGTTGGAAGTCCTAGAGGATTTCTTTCCCTTTCTGAAAAGCCAAAGTTAATGGTGGCTGAAACCAGTTTCATCTGGTATTACTTGGACATTGATAATATACTTTAAAAAATAAGAGCAAAAACTATGTAAGAGATTTCATTGAAGGGCATAACAAGTTCCTGATAAAAATAACAGAAACCATTTTACTTCTTTAGTATATGCATAATATTCCATTAAAAACAAACCAGCATTTTCAAGAAGATAGACTTAGACCATTATTAGACTTTTTTTTAACTCTGCTTTTAGGACACAGCAACAAACACTCTGTAAACTCTCCACTTTTCAAAACACTCAAAATCATGAACTAAGCTCTATGGAAATTGAATGCAGAACTGGGGAGCACAGTTGCCCCTGACAGTTCAGCGCTGCCTTCATCACCACAGATTTCTTCCTCAGCTAACAGGGACACCCAGCAAACTCCCTCAGTCACCTTCTCTGAGCGTGATCCATCCTTTGCAGACTGCAAAGAAAGGATGACACTTTGCTGAGCACATGCTTATAGAGAGAAGATGGCATTCTAAGGATCTCAGCTTGGTTTCTGAATTAAGTATCTTCAGACTGCAGCTGTGGGTGGCAGAAAATGTTTGTGGGAGCAATCACTTCTGTTCAGCTATCTCTCTCATCCCACCCAAAGGTGGCTGAAAAGGAGTTTTTTGTTGTTGTTTCTACAGGACCTCTCTCAGCAGAAGGCAAACTAAGGAGAGTAACCCAAATGTCTTAAAATTGTGAGATTAAGTAACCAGCGATGTCTTGTAATTTGCTTGACATATGATATTGTGGACCTCAGAAAAACAGATCAAGCACTGGCAAATATAGTCCCCGAGTTGCAAAGTATTGAACAGATAGTGAAAGGGAGACAGAAACGTTGTCCTATTCCACCTGAAAACTTCTAATATCAAATTGCTACTGATGGAAAGAGACATTTATGGATGTCAACACCATGACCAAAGCTCACACTTCACTGCGTGGCTACTGTCTGGGAAAAAATCTGTATACACAGTACAGTATCTGCATGACCATAACAACCTCAATGCTTTCCTCTTTTACTAAGCTTTTGATCAATTATGGACTTTTTAAAATAACGTATCTTACAATTACTAGGCATCTAAATGAATATTGCTATCGTAAGAGCAGTGCAGAGCCCTGCAAAATAATGCGTGATTGCCTGAACTGAAAAAAAAAATTCAGAAAAGATATCTCAGGGAACACTGGAAAACATTTATGGTATTACATATGGTCAGGGATATCTTGGAAAGCATACTGCAGCTGGAACTGCATTGCTGAGAGCAGCCTGCCCAAATACATCTGAGAGAAACAGTTTTTCCAGAAAGCCTTCCCTCCATCTGCAGATCTAGTGGATGCCTTTAACCAGTTATAGGTACCTTTTCCTCCTAAGCTATCTACTCAGAGTCTTTTTCTTTCTGCGACATCAACAGCAAGACTACATTTTGAGTGGAAGCTGCAGTGAAGAAAAGAACCAACATGTGTTTGCGTGGTTATCAATGGCACGGTAATAAAATGCCAGCCCAGGGTGACAGCAGAGCTCCAAAGCTGCTGATCCCATTGGAGCTACATTTACACGAACATATTTGTAAGAAATGCAGAGAGCTTGATTACAGTAAATATGGCCTGATTTTGCAGTCATGAGAAACTAGGTCAGAGGGAGCTTAGTTTATCACTAGAATGTTTGTGCATCTTTGTTAGACCTTTCCCACGACTTCCCAGCTGTATCTCCTGTGCATCCCCACAGCAAACCGCACTCACTGCTGTCATGCAAGATGCAAAGTGGGGAAATGAAGCCATAGCACTTCTGTGAGAGAGCAAATAACCTCAGCTTTGGGGTACGTACATCATCAGAAAGCTGATGTGCAGACACAGCATGCGCATGTATGTAGAAATGGCATTAGAGCACACAGATATTTCATCCAAAATACACATCTGAATCATTTGAATTTCTTCGGCTGTAATTTAGTGGCCTAGGTATTCAACCTGACCAAACAATCAAGCTTATTTGGTCACTGCTAGTAATGAGTCCACAATCAGAATGTACATGGCATTGGGCAAAATCAAATTCATTTGTATTACTTTACTCTTGCATTGCAAATAGGAATAAACTTGGGAGAGGTCTGCACTAGGTCTATCCCTAACCTATGCCATCCTAACACTCCTTATAGGGTCTAAATATGCACAGAGATAAATTCACCATTAATCATTAAAGTCAAAAAGACAAAAACTGAAGACTAACAAGTAGATATTCTGCAATATTAGTATGTGCAGTCATCAAATATCTAACAAGATTTAGAAGTTAAGAAATATGTATTAATTTTATTTTAAATAATGTTTATTTTCCTAGTCAAATATTATTTCCTCTCCATTTTGAAATCTAAAAGGAAAAACTAAGTTATCAGATCTTGAGACATCTGATTTACAAATGAAAGAGCAAGCCCCATTATTGCCCTGTATTTATCATTATATTTATGTCCCATTTATTCCTACTGTACTACAATTTATTTGACAACAGATTAAACTAGATATCACTTAATGAAGATTTTTTTGGCTACTCGCTTTATTTGTGTAATTTCAAAAGACAGGAAAAGACTAAATCATAGTTGCAAGTCTTTTCTATATACCATAAGGGGCAAGGATACCATAGGCTATACAGCCACTCACGCCATCTCATTAGGGTAACAGGTGAAAGAGGAAAGATTTCAAATGTGGCACATCTCTCATCTTTCAAACTGCTGCCATAATTTTTAGATACTTATGTCCCAACTGATAAAATATGCATGCACATGCTCAGCTTTAAAGATGGCAGTAATCCTTTTGAATTCATTGAGACTATTCAATTACTTAATATGAGTTCTGCATTTAAAGGAAATGTGTCTCTCATCTGGTTAGTCCCTTTTCCTACTAGCTCTTTTTTTACCTATTCACAAAAGGGAATCCTGCAAGATGCTGCAGTTATTCTTGTTATAGGGTTATTATGTAAAGATGATGACTAGCATTTCCACTGTCTTGTATAATAGGTTATTATTTTCTGCCTACCTGAATTCTACCTAAATTTTCTATTAGATGCAGTATTCTTAACCTCCCGCTCCATCACCCTAGATCATTATTAGGCATCTGCTGCAAACTGCTGCAACAATCACTGCATAACATCTTCTTTTGGGATGGTAATGAGTTTTTCTTAAATCTCTTGACTTTACCTTGGCTCAGGTAAATCTCACTTACACGAAAGAATTGAAGGAAGAGATAAACTAACAAAGTCCATCAGATACATTGTACAACACAGTTAACTACAATGCTGGCAATTCCCTTCTTACCGCTCCTTCTGCTTATCAGTATTATTTTCTTATTATGGTTCATTAAGGTGAGGTGAGTCTATTATCTGTTATTTCCTTTAAAGCCACATAGAGTTTCACTGTATACTGTGGGAGACTTTAAGCATTATGCTCAATATGCTGAACTTTTAATATTCCAAAGCAGGCAATGGAAAAATTACACAACCCCACTGTTTCAAATTAGTTATGGACTTCTGTTTATTCCTTTACCACAAACATTTTTTCTTAGTTAGTAGTACAAATTGTTAATCATAAAAATGTGCTATCTCACATGTGCTAAGAATCAAAAAGAAATTGGCTCCTTGCTCTTTAGAGCTCAAGCAATCCTCACTCCTCCGTTTCCAGAACCTTTTTCCAAGGAGTCTGACTGACTGATGACAGCAACCAAAAGATTACTGTGAACCCATAGAACACCACTGCCCATCTTCAACATTTCCCAGGAGGTGAGGCTCTCAGGGAGAAATGCTGTGTACAGCTCAGGCAATGACCGATAGTGCATCCCACCATTCCCTTAGAAATTTATTTTGCCACTCTTGCCAATGAGATGGTAACAGATAGAAAAATCTCCTACTGTGTACCTTGAGTACGCACCAAAAAAATGTTAGTAAACTGTTGAGAATTCATAGTAAAAATATTAATGTCAGAGCTTGGAAAAAAGTTCTGAGACAGAGTTTATAGAATTTAGTATGTCCAGTCTAGAGCAAAGACAAAGTAACTATCCCCCAATAAATACAAAATTATTCATATTTCATAAAGTAATGACAACAATAGAGATAACTAAGGGTAATTGTTCTTGTTAGTAAGAATAAAGTTTTAAATAATAGACATCTGAAATTATACAAATGTGGGGCAAAGAATATGAAAATTATGCTAAGATTTTTAAAGCAATGAAAGAAACTTTCCAGGAGGCCATTAGAAAAATTCTTGCAAGCTCTGCATGACTCTGCCTGCTTATATTTCTTTTGCCATATTGTCAAAGCTTCATAAGGCACTTTGTTTCCTTGTCCCATCTAGAAGTTACTCACTCACATTCTTGTTTTCTCTGTAGGCTGCCCTGCAAATATGCAGCATCTTTGGTTTTTTACTTTATGTGTAATGACAGTGCCCCAGCATTCTCAGTCTTCTCTTTTATCTTAAACTCACATCACACCCCTGAAGCCTTCTAAAGCTTGATCCCAGGAATGGCGTCATCACTTGGTTCTGTTCCTAGGCAATGGCTGAGCCTATTGTCTCTGCATGACCCTGTCGCCTCTAGGACAGCGGCAAAGGCCCACTTTTCGTAAGTGACTACTGATTTAAGATGATTCCACTAGTAAGTGCCATCTCAAGACAAGTGTTTTACACTTTCTAAAAATCCGTACCTGATAGTCTTTTATGGTGTTCTTTACATTTGGAGTACCTAATGTTTGCTTATCACTTTTGAAAAATTTGGTAGTCTTTTTCCAGCTTTTTTAATAATATGCTGTATAAATAGACAACATCAAATCTTTTCAGATATCTATTTGGGATGTACTCTTAGTAAGCTGTGACACGGCCCAGTGGTGTGGGTTAGCTGAAAGAATAGGCAAAGTTACCAACAGTAATGAATCTGCCACTCTACTAATTTATGTGCCATTTTTACAAACATTGGCTATCAGATAGAAGTAATAGGAATAATAGAATGTAACTACTCCTTTACAATCCTCTGTTAATACAGAAAGGCAAAGACGCCTGTACTCCAAGGAAGCTGTCAGCAAAGTTGCAGGCTGGAGGTCCCAATATCACTTACAGTACTGGCAAGCAGGAGGTCATTGCTGGGGAATGAAGCTTGGGGAGGGAAGCAAAAGGAAAAGGCTGGTGGGGACAGAGGGGGAGAATCAAGGATCTTTCTTCACCATTCTTGTTTTACAGCTTTTGTATGTCTGGACTGATTTGTTGTGGGAGAGCTGCTGGAGACAGTATATTTGGCACAGGACAGGATAGCTCAAAGCCAAAAGGATGGTGCTATTGCCAGTTTAAACCATGGCTTTTCTTTTTGTCTCTCTCTCTTTCCCCCTCCCTCTTTTTTCTTTGAAGGAAGGGGAAAAAAAGGGGGAAGAAAGGGACTTGCAATGAAAACCAGAGCAGTGGGTTAACAACGGCCCTGCAGGCTTCAGTAGACTGGAAAGATACACGAGGCACTTCCTCTACCATCTGGCATGCAATCCTGCTGCTGCCGCTCTGAGTACATAACTTTGGAGTGAATAAGCAAACAAGTAAAACTTTTTAAGAGACACCAATTATGAAACACCAGCTATTAATCTGTCAGCTTACTCCTTGCCTTTTCTCCCACCACAGTATTTTCCTCAAGTCTTTTCCAGTTCTCATGTCTACCTGTGAAAACACACACTGCCTTGTCAGGTTTTCAGATCTGATCCCATTCGCCTTTTTGTTGGCATTGCTTCTCAGGATGAACGAGGGCCAGAGCTAATACATTTATATTTCTCTTGTAATCACTTAAGCTTCTTTGACTTGGAGTTGGAGAGAAGTGCAGTTAGTAGCAATAAAGTCATCTATCTCTACTGAAAGTTTTCCTTCAAGTCTGGCTGGCAGTGAGAATGCAAAAGAGAATCTTTAGGCGAGCCAAGCTTGGTCAAGGACTGTTTAAAACACAGTCACAAATGGCCGGGTATATTGCTGTGCAAGAGTATGTTGTGTTTTAATTCTGACAGATTTTCTCAAGTGTAATGAAAAGCATTATGTTGAGGTCACATCCTTAAGTTGGGTAAAATCATCACAGCACAACTGAAGTCAGAGAAACAGAGAACCTGCAAAATCTGAGCATTTTGCCTGTGAAAAGTCTGAGAGTGATGTTACAGCTGATTTTTGAGCTGAAAACCTCATTATCAAATACATATTTTCCAGGCTTTCCTGTGAGCAGCTCTTATCTTTCTTATAACAAGAAATAAAAAAATAAAAAAAAAGGAAACTCAATCATTAATAGCTAAATCTTGGAATAATTAAGGAAAAGTAGCCACTGAATTGTAAAACAACTGTGAAACACAAGTTTAGTACCTCCAGGCTATCCAGAGCAGTTGCTTTCATTTGACACTAATTTTCCCAGAAAAAAATACATACTGTCAGGTTTATTACATAGGTTCTTGAAACACTAAAATTGTAACAACAACAGATCACAGTTTCAGTTTGGTTTTTGACTGATCTCCTGCTTCATACCTGTAGAACTGAGAGTGAAAACAAATACAAGAATTAATGCTTTGATTCTGACTGCATGATCCCATTCACAAGGCAGGTACACATCCAAGTGACCCAGCTACAGTTAGCACAAAACTTTTCATGGTTTTAAGGATATAAAAAGGTAGTGCAGATTTTGAAAACTCAAAAGATTGCCATAGATGCTACCCAGAGGACTGGTGGTTAAGTTTGTTTAAAGACCTATGTGCTCAGATATTAATCTAAATTTGGGCTGGGCATCTGTGAGTACATTCTCTTCCAAAATACCTGGTACTTTATGCACCCAGTGAAGCTGGAAACACAACAAGGGATAGCCTTCCTTTCACAGGTCTCTGCCACTTCTGCTTTTTGTCCCAGTGGGGAACAGGAAGTGCAGAGGTAAACAAAGAGGAAAAATAATAACTGAAAAAAAAAAGAAATTACAGCAACTCCTTGTAGCTCAAAACCAAAATGAAGTAGTTATGGTGTAAAGTTTAACTCACCCAGCAGGTAAGTAGCCTTCTAAGTCTTTTGGACTTCAGTTGCCTAGTTTATCCCTCTCTAACAGTAGCAACATGGCTTTAAAATGTAATTGCACAACATGAACTAATATGAGAAACCTTAAGTATTACAAGAAGCCATATGAACTTAAAACCCATAAATTTTATCTTTCCACAAAATTACAACCATACATTGTATGAATGTGTTAATGCTTGTGCTACTGTACTGAACATCATGTATTTGTTTTCTTTATTCTTAACCCGTTTGTTCCAAGAGTCAGGATATCCTGATGCTAAGCACTCTGCAAAATAAGAGTACAACAACAATAGTATAATACTTTGGAAGCATTTCACAATTTTTGAGACAGCCACCTGAAAGTACAGTATGCTAACAGTATGGCACTCAGCCTATACTCAAAATATGGCTACTTTTTGAAAAGCATTAGAGTTGTCTGAGGTGGGAACACTAAGACATGGCAGAGGATCCTAGAACAGGGGAAACAGCATGCTTCCCCTACTGATGTTGGCATGAGAAGGAAAGGCTTGTGCACCTTGTTTTCTACATGTAAGGGTGTTAACTTCCAGTCCATTCTCTTGTATTCTCTTACTCTGGGAAGGAAGATTCTGTCTGTTTGCAAGTTTATTTTTGCATCTGGAGAGAAGGTAGAATATTGAGTGTAACCTGAAGAAGACAAACGTATTAATTATACCTGCTGAGAAATATTATAATTCCCACTAAAGTAATCTTCTGCAATTTTACTGAAAACTAAGTGCTGGTGCAAGAAACCACCCCCATCCTTCTGCTGTACACTCTGTGAACTAATGGCTAAAGGACAAGACCAGTACCAACAACAGGCTAAAAAGGATATATTGTAAAAAGGCAAAATGAAAGTTCTGAAAAGCGCAAGGCGTCTCCTGGTCAGGGAGCCCAGGGAAGGGACGGGTGCTGCTGCGGTGCCTGGCCAAGGGCAGCATTGAACGTGCTCAGGGAAGCGCTCGCCAGGCCCCAAGCACTGCTGGCGGCTGCAGAGCCCCGGCACGCCACCTCATTTCTGCATGAGACAGAGCACTCACCCGGGCGGCTTTGCCTTGTTTTTAAAGATTAGCGAGGAATAATTGTCTTCTCGTTGGAGTCTGTGAGTGATCGCTGCCATCAGGCAGTGTCCTAGCGTGAACCTATTCAGGTGGAGCTTTGCAGCCAAAGCGATGAGGACGCAGCACAGACCTCGCACCCTCCCCAAACCCGTAATCTCAGCAACTCGTTCCTCCCGGGCCCGTCAAGCCCCAGCACATTCGCTGCCCTTCTGCATGCTCGTTTCGGGTACTTAGCCTCAGTTGGCGTCCGAAAGCGGAGCAGGCGGGGGCACTGCACGCCGCCAGCGGACCTGTGCCCCTCTCCCAGCCCTCGCAGCGAGCGACGGGACGTGAATCCCGGCAGAAAGGCAGCGGAGGTTACCGCGGGGTTTGACTAAGAGACCAAAACCCCCACCGGCTCCGTAGCCAGCCCGGCGAGGCGAAGGCGTGGGGAGTAGGGGCTGCCCCATGGCATCACGACAGAGATAAAGTCAAACCACCTCCACCCTGCCCTCCTCCTTAGTGAACAGAGGGGCGTGAGGGGTGGCTCTGCCCGCCCAGCCCCGCTGCCGGGCTGCGCCAGACCCCGTGCCGCGCCGCCGCCGCCAGCAGCAGCGGCCTGAGCCCCCACCCCCGCCCCCGGGGCTCGGCGCTGCGCCGCGCCGGCATGAGCGGCGGCTCCGCGCCTGCCCGCCAGCCCTTTCGCCCCGGCTGCCGGCGCCTGGCGGCAGGCTGAGGGCGCGCAGAGGGCAGGCGAGCAGCCGGTGAGCGCGGCGGCCGGTGCCCGGCGCTCCTTCCTTCCCCGCCCGCGGAGCGGGGCCGAGGCCGGGCGGCGGCGGGGCGCGCCCCCTGCGTGGGGCGGCGGCGGTGGGCGGCCGGGTGCCCCCGCCCCGCTCTGGATGCCCATCGCGGCTGCTCGGGCCGGGGGGTGGCTGCGGCTCCCCGGCGGGGGGCGCGGGTCAGGATGCCGGTGCTGGAGCGCTTCTTCCCCGCGGCAGAGCCGGGCAGGCGGAGGAGGACGGGGGAAGAGCCGATGCCCTTTCCCATGGGCAGCCTGCCCGGTTATCAGCAGGGGACCCTGGCCTGGGACTTGCCCGAGATGATCAAGATGGTAAAGCTCGTTTGGAAATCCAAGGGGGAGCTCCGCGGGGCGAAGCACAGAGGGGTTTTGGAGAGCGAGGATGCCCTGGGCGGTTCGGCAGGTAGGTTTACCCTGCCCCGTTGCTCGGGGGAGCCGGGGAGCAAACGCGGCTGGGGGCCGGGGGTGGCCCGTCCCGTCGCGCGGCAGAGCCGCTGCGGTCTGGGGCTGCTGCCGCCGGAGCGGGGCGGGTTTGAAGGGTGTGGGGCTGGGGAGCGCTGCCCCACGGGCGTCCGGGCTTAAAAACGTGGGCTTGGCAGCTCTCACCCTGTCCCCCCGCGTACACACACACACGCGGAGTTTGTGTCGGATCTGGAATCCAGATCCGTTTGCTGATGGCGCTCTCCCCTGCAATCTGTTGCGTGCTTTTATAAGCGGGGTGATAAAAGCTTGGCTTAAAACTAGAGCAAGTAGCTCCGCGGCATTCAGGCTGACCTCAACCAGGGCAGCCGGGCTTGGTGCCGGCGCGGGGGAGCCTCTCCCCGGCCCCCACGAAGCTCCGCAGCGGCGGCCCCGCGGTCAAGGTGAGGGGGGGGCGGCCGCGGGGCGCCCCGGGACCGCCGGGCTGCTCGGCAGCTGCAGGAGCGGGCTGGCTGCGTCCTCCACAGCGCGGAGGGCTTCCCCGGTTGTTTCCGCTGTGGCTTTTCAGAAAGGCCTCTCCTCTTACGCCGCCAAACTTCACCTTCATCTTTGAGCGTGCTTGGTTCATTTCACATGATCTTCCCGTGCCTCCCATCTGCAAAGAGGAGCCGGCACCCTTACGACTTGTGTGTTGTTAGCTCCCAGCATTAAAAAGTTGAGAACCATTCTTGGAGTAACACTGCCTCATCCCACTACTTTCTCTTGGAACATCATATATTACTGGCTAAAGTTCACATGCATTTTATTAACTGCATAAATTTTGCATGTCGGGTTTTTTCCTACCTCACTAACACTCATGGAGCCATATGGCACCATACCAAGTGCTTTACTGAAGTCCAGATTAGACTTCTTGCATTTTCATTTTGTCAAAATGAGGTGTCATGTTAGCATGGTACTTCTTTCTTCTGATTAGTTGATACTTCATCATCTTATCCCGTGCACCACGTGGCCTGTGGTTCAAAACCTCTTGCCTTCTGTTGGAGGCAACATTTTGTGTCCTTCAAAAGCTCTTGACTTCTGTTAAAGTCAGGCTCATAGGCCTTTGATTGTCTCAGATGATATTTTTTATTATTCTCTTGTCGTGATAATACCATGACTTCGTAGACTTACTGAAAGTGTGTGGCTTGTTCCTTCAGAACTCTGGATTATCTCATCTCTGCAGCCTGGTCACTAAACTCTTCCAGTGCATTCAGTCTTCAAAGATTATGCCTCCATCTTACTTTGCTGTACACTTTATCAAGACCTGTAATTTACATTATTTTGTACCAGAATAATTTAATATGTAGCATAACCTCATTGGAGGTATTTCAAAGTGTGTGTGTATGTATGTAGGTATTCTATGTATGTATGTAACTGTATATATAAACTTGAACAGTAAGTAAGTATCTGTGTATCACTTTTAGATGCCTGCCAAGGTTGATTGGTTGATCATTGTATGTCCATCATTTCAGACATTTGCAGTTAAGCTAAGCAATGCATGGTTCACTTCTGTTTTGAAAAAGGGAAGGTAAGTTCTCAGGCTCCAAGGAAAATGTACAACCTGACACCCCACTCTTTGGCAGTCACTTCACTTTAAAGGAATAACAAGTAAGAGTGTTGTGGATAAAGAAAGGGGAGGTCAAATTGCTCCTTAAGACTTAAAGCAAATCATCTGGGAATGTACCATAGCCAACCAGGGAGACCGAGGCTTATGTGGTGGTGAGTGTTCAGAGATGGACCCTAATCAAACAGAAGTTAAGAAATGCTGCATTGGTTACACCTCATGTATGAGTAATAGTGGTTTTTCAGTATGCTTGTGTTGTATCTGGTGAAATTAGTTTCATTAGGCAACAAATGAGATTCGCCTTCAGATTCCTGGAGGCAACTAAAAATGTGCATGAATGTACAGAGACAGATTAGTCCACTGGCAGGATATGAGTAACTTGCATTTACTCAAGTGGCTATTACTCGTATCCTGTGAAGGGACAGTCCTCTTCATGGTGCCAGATCCTATTTCATAAGCTCAGTTGACTTGCAGCAATACAGATCAGAGCAGATCAGAAGATGACTCTAACTCTCAACACTTTAAATACTAATCATCAGACAGTTTGAATGAACCAGACCTGGGTTGCTGGTTTTTCCTCCTCAGCAACAGTCATCTTAGTAGTTTTACCTCTTGCGGTTTCATTTTAGTCACTTTAAGTACATTGGAGAATGTGGGAAAACCAGTAAATGCTGAAATCTAGTATACTTAAATAAGTGCAAAATCAAAGAATGCAGAAATGGGAAGAAAAGATAATAGTTAATCAGTAGTATGAGGTACTCAGCATCATGTTTGTATGGTGTTTTGCATGTGTTTGGCTCCTATAAAAAATAAACAAACAGCTGTATAACTTACATCTTACAAAAAGGCAGTGCTTCAATAGGAAATCAGGTTTTCTTCAGGTGAAGCTAAAGCAAATAACTTCAGCTGAAGGTACTGCTAGCTAGGCAAATAAAGGTTGATTGTTCAGTAGTAGAGTTCACAGCACTTTCCACATCAAGGACTTTTTCATTTAAATTTGTAAGTGTTCATGTGATAACTCGTGTTCTGTTACCACATCCTCATGAAACTACTTTGCTTACAGTAGAGGAGGAGGAAATAGATATGGATTCTGGAAGGAAACTGTCAGGATTTCTGCCTCGCTTGATCATGTTAATAGAGATTTAGCTAAGCAAATTCTCTTGTACTAGCCTGAGTGATTGCACGCCACTTGGGCTGGCTTTCTAGAAAGGAATAACTATCTTAACCATAGGTAGTGATGGGGAAGGAGAGCTATATCTGGACATGATGTCAGTTCTTTGGATGGCAATGTCTTGGGGACCCATATAGCCGTAATACATACCACATTCCTCTGTCCTGAGGTAGGAGTAGAGAGTTGCCACAGAGCAAAGCTATGTGTTCTGGGTTCCCAAATAAAAGAGTTATATCTGGATCTTTCATCTTCTTGTTCAGTACTGAGAATAAGCTACCCTATGTCTCTGCAAAACATGCAGCAAATAGTTGGTATGAACGAAGAATCCAGATTTCATAGAGACTGCCTGCCTGGGGTTTCTTGTGGTTTTGTTTTTCCTTCCAAAGCAGCGAAATTCACATCTTGAGCCCTCTCTTATTGCTGCACTGCTTTTTAAAGTTAGTATCAATTAAGGCTGCAGACCTTTTTCCTGCTCCTGGCCTGCTGTTGCTTAGTAACTCTTTTTTCCCGGTTTCAATCCCTGACCAAATCAGCACAAAACTGTAGTTTGGTGAAGACTCTCTGGCTGTGCCAGAAGCCATTTCACATACTCAAGCTGGCCATGTGATAGTAAAAAAGTGTGATAATGGAACATAATTAATTTGAAAAGCATTGGGTGCGAAATGGGTATAATTCAATGTCATTCCTTACAGTGTTTCAAATAGATCATTTGCAAGCCAGTGCTTTTTACTCAAATAAAATATCAGCATGTGTTGGTATTGTTACAATTGAATTATCCAAATAATTGAGTTATCCAAATAACTGAAACCATGTTGATCTCTAGGAGGGAACTGGGTTCTCTTTATGACCCTAACTTCCTTATCGCCCTCTCCCAGAGTTCAGCAGCAGTTTTGCAGATCAAACAAACCTGATCAGGCAACAAGTATAGGTCTGCCTCCAAGAGTCTTCTTATGAGCTTTAGCAACCTCTTAAATTTACAGTGATCTTCCCAGATAACTACAGCGAGACTTTCTGTACTATTTGAGTCTTGCACATGTGCAGACACTCAAGACTTTTGAGAGAAGATGCAGTGGTACATAGGATTATCAAGGTCCTTTGAGACACTGATCTCTGTGGGTTTTTTGAAATAACTCTGAATGTTTTTTTCCACCTATCTCTTTCTGTCTGTAGATGTTTTCTCAGAAATGTAGGTTCTGATTCATGCATGCATCATGCTCATTATTGACTGATGAGTCCCTTTGCCATGAGGAGGAAAAACAAGCAGTACCACACATCACTCCTATTACAGTTTGCTGCTGGGAAAATTTCCCCCAATTATTGGTGTGCGTGTTTACTTCTCCTCTTCAATCAACTGTCTCCTTTCCAACTCAGTAATTTATTCAAACTTCTTGCCATCGTCCAAACTCATCTTGTTCTTTCAAACCTTATAGGTGTGTGCTGAGCAACCTCATTATATACCTGTTGGAGAGGTAAGAGTTATTCATAAGACATCCCAAAGGCTCAGTTCTTCCATGATATCCAAGGAAACATGGCTTCTACTTCCTTTTTATTTTGCAATGAACAACTTTAATCATGTTGTAAAGTAGCTTTGCTGCGCATGTTAAAATAAACTTCATGCTTCCCCTTCCCATAATTACTTATAGATAACTTAAAGATCATCTAGTCCAAGCCCCCTACCATAGGCAGGGACACCTTCTCAAAGCCCCATCCAGCCTGACCTCAAGCACTTCCAGTGATGGGGCATGCACAGCTTCTCTGTGCAACCTGTTCCAGTATGTACTTGCTGAATCTTATTTAGTTGTGAAGTCTTGGAACTCATGCACACTTTCGTAGTTCCACTGCAATAGTTAATAATAATAAAATGCTTAAAATCTGAATCTATGAGTTATTGAGAACCAAATGGGGGTTTGGCGGACTGTGGAAAGCTCCTAGTTTTGTGTAGTTGATGTTGAGTGCCACAGATGGAGAACCCAGCAATAAATAAAACACAGGATCTATCAAATGGCACTGTCTTATCATCTGACCAGTCTTTTGTGTTATTCCTTAGATTGAAACCATCTTCATTTGTATCCTACTGAGACTGAGAGATGCACGGCAGGCAGAGGGGCATCTTGCTGTATCTTTTCCAAAGTTAGGTTTTCTTTTTTTGTTTTCTTTTTTGTTGTGGTGGGATTTTCTGTTTGGTTGGTTGGTTTGTTTGTTTTTTGTTAATGTTGAGACTTGTTACATCCATTACAGTTACTAGGGACAAAGAATATGAATTTGGTAGGATCAAGGCTACCAGTGGCAACCTTCATTGCTCTCTGACTGTTGTCTTGAAACTCCAACCCCTGAGAAAAGGAAATATGCTCTTCTATATTCTTGTGAAGAGCTGGTTAAATCAGTGGAATTGTGAGATGGTCTGATTAAGAGCAGTGAAATTAGATTGCATGCAGTACCACTTCTGTAGTCTGTGTGTGTAGATCAAGTGATAAAAGACTTAGAATTCAGACCACATCTGTAGGTAGTGCTGTTCATACATAACTCTCCAGTTTACTGACTGAACACAGGTTAGTAATACATATTATTTGGAGGGTTTTTTTTCTGAAATACTTTACTAATTAGGCAATTGGCTTCAAAGATAAAAAAAAAAAATTCTGAGACATTAAATTATGGTCGCTCTTTGAATTCTGTTCCTTTTTTAGCACCTCTTTACAAGTATTTTTAAAATGTAGTTTAAAATGAGAAGTTGAACCAATATTAAAAGTCTTTGGTTTTGAACACGTCAAAATGAGCTGATGTGCTTGTCAACCAAACTCTCTGTTTATTTTGAGGTTTAAAATTTCCACTCAAATCTACCCTTAAGTGTTTAACCACTCCTACTTCATTCATATGTAAATTTTCTGTTGTGGATTTGTTAGGGATTTGGGATATTTGGAAATAAGAGGTAAACTGGGGATAAACATTAGAGAAGAAATGATCTGAAAATCTCAACAATTTATGAATGGTTTTTCAGTTCAGCCTTGCTGGCACAATTTTTGTTTGCTTTATTGTGAATGTCAGAAAACAAAAATTGTTTGCAGAAATACTTGGAGAAGCTCTTCCAGCAGCTGTTCAACTATGTACAGCCACAACAGAGAGAAAAGATTACAATACGGAGTTAAGACTTCAGGATGAAGTTAGCAGATAAAATGTACTTGCCCAGGTTGCGTGTTGGCCAGCAGGCAGAAGGGAATGTTGCTGGTGTGCTAGAAAAGTGACAGAGGTTTTATTGATATGTCGACTCAGACACAAATCAGCAGTCTGCTAAAAACTGTAAACACAAATAGAGCAAATTCCGGTGAGCTGTAAAATGGTGGCAAGATCTGTTGATTTCAATGGAGCTCTTCCAAATACCAGGAGCCAAAGATGTGACTTTATATATAAAAATAGTGTTTCTAAAGGAAAAGCTACTAAACTGTAATACAAATGGGATTATTTTTTTTTTATGCTTGTTTGTTTCATTAGGGTTAAAGCTAGTAGTTTTCTTTTATCTCTATTAGATTGACTTTTAAGTTCTTTATACTCTGTGAAGTATTAAACTGATAAACAGCTACCAATAGAAAGCAGCAGTGATATTAGCCATGCCTGCCCAGTGGTGATAATTTTCTGTATTGCTTAAATGCTGTGAGAGAAACATTTAAAAAAGCACTGTGGGAGGCATCTAACTTCTAATGCTTCTAAAGTAGGAGTAGAGCATCGTATGCAACTTGTTTGCTATTTCAGAACTCGTTCATAACAAACTTACAGCTTGTGGTCCATCATACTTCTTAAAACTGTTTGCTTGGAGACATGCATCCCAGACAGCTTTCTGTAGTCCTGCTTTATGAAGTGTGAGTTTGGCTCATGAGGAAGAGGGTGCCTCTGTCACCATTTTCTCCACTGTGATCTGTTCTGACCCCCTCCCCAGAGCCCTGCATTCAGAATATACTAAACCATGTTAGTTATGATTGCTCACATGGTGTTTAACTGCCGGCGCATTTCCAAGGGGCATCTTTACACATGGGCAAACTTGTGTGAATCCGAGTCATACTGCAGGAGCTTCCCAGCGTCAGCTTCTTTAGGGTGACTGAGAAAACTCAATTGACCTCAGGCTGTTTTTTCACAGAAACTATGCATCCGTTTCTGGCCATGATGCTGTAAATCACACTAGTCCTTATGCTGTCCCTTGGTCTGGCCTAAAAAGTACAAATACTGAAAAGAAGTCCCACTGAGACTTCCAGCTTTAAACATGCTTTGACATTTGCTAAAAACTTTTTCTAAGACATCCTAACCTTGATCAAAAAGAGCATTTTAGCCTGCCTAATTATGGGATAA
This sequence comes from Columba livia, assembly GCF_036013475.1. Taxonomy (NCBI): domain Eukaryota; kingdom Metazoa; phylum Chordata; class Aves; order Columbiformes; family Columbidae; genus Columba; species Columba livia. The sequence continues at coordinate 60,413,675 of NC_088604.1, forward strand.
ATTACAGTAACTTTTAAGAACTTGGCTGCTTCTTGGTGTAGACTTGCAAGCACAAGACAAAAATGTCTCAGCTCTTCATTTTTTCCTCAGCTTGTGACATAAAATTTCTTCTACTGCTATGGCTACAAACAAACAAATTCTGTATGAGAGAAGGAATAAATACTTCTTATTAACCTTCTGGATGAAGCATTCTTTCAGCTCTTCTGTGGACAGCCAACTATGCTTTTCCCTCTCCCCTCCTCAAATCATGTAAGATGATGAAGGTTCCCTGCCTTAACCTGTCACCCACTAGGAAGAGGTATCATCCTGTGAAAGTTCCTGATGCTGCAAAGCTGAGCATAGTGTGGTCTAAGGTATGTACAAAGAGGAAGGGCCAACAAGGGTTTAGCAGGCTCATCGTTGAGAGTATGGCTGTCAGATCTGGCCCTTATTACAGTGGCAATAAAGGGGCAAAACCCTTCCATGGGTCTTTGATCAGAATATCCTGAAATTCAGTTGTCCTCCAAAATCCTCTCAGAAAATGAGATTTTTTTAAATCAGAGAGCAGAGGTTGCTGGCAATCCTCATGAGTGCTGTCCTGTGGAAGCTCTCCCCAGTCTGCAGGGCCGAGGACCTGGTTCACGTTGCACTGAAGCCAGGGAGAGTCTTTCCATGGAGATGAATGGGCTTTTTCTAAACTGGGATGTTCAGTAATACTTCTAGGTGAAACCCTGTGGAAGGTGTGCTCTTCAGTGTCTCTTTATACATACTCCCCTGGAGAAATTGATGTAAAGTTTTCCCCAGCTCTGATCCCTTCTGAAAGGGAAGCGTGTAAAGCTCCGCTTCCCTTGGGAGAGTATGAAATCCTTTCCTCTGTAGCCATCTCCAGCTTGTGTGAAGGTAATGCCCTTCAAATATTGTTATCTCAGTGTTCTCCTCCTATCCCTGACCTAAGATAAGGGTGAAGTATTAACTCTAAGGTCTGCTTACCAGATGCTCTGTGCAGGTGCAGTTAGAAATGAAGCGGTATCCTGGAGGGTTTTCAGAACACCCTGTGCTCTGGCAGGCATTGCTTCACTCCCCATTGCTTAAGCACCACCTTGAGATTGAATGTTTTGTTTTCAGCTGCAGCGATTACAGATCAGCCAGAATAACTCTAAACTAGGTTCTACACAGTAGTGTTAGAACATTGCTCTTTAAATTGTGAAGAAGGCTCATCTATGTAGAAGGAATTAGTTTTAAGTTTGGTTGAACTATGTTCCAAAATAGTAAAAAAATACTGTGTTGCACGGATGTGCCAGGTAAATACTCAATTAAAAATCATACAGAACAATTGGAAAATGTAGGCACAGAACATTCCTTAAGCCATCAAAACTTTGACAGGTGCAGAAAACACCTTAAGTACACAGTCCACTAGCCTGTTTTAATAGCCGCTGGCTCAGTCCTTCCTTGTCTAATAAGAAGTGCTTCTCTGAACAAGCTTTTCCTTAGTTAAGGTTAGCAGCAGTTAGTCCTTGGGGGGTTATCTGTGCATATATCTTGATTATCAGGAGACCTGGTTCAATGAAGCACCCAGGTACTTATCCAAATAGCTGTGTGTTCTGAACTTTGCTTATCCGAACATCTCCCAAACAGTTCATGTGTGCAAAGCTTAAGCTGGAAATCTAGTAATTCTAGGCTTTCATGGAAGATTTCTTATTTCCTGCTTCCACCCTGATTGGATATGCTGCAGGAACAGCTGCCTTTCAGCAATTGCATTTCTAATTCCAAATGGAACTGGGAGAATAAAGGGGTGAGGGAGACTGGGCTCCTGTGAAATGTCAAAAAGAGTGATTTGATCTTGCTGAGTTTTGCATGGAGGTTTGTCTCATTAAAAAGAAGGGGGTGGAGGGCAAGAATTCTGTATGCCTTGCTTGCAGATTAACGATTCAGATGATGTTCAAAAACATTGAGAGAAACAGAAAACCGTATGTGAGAGATTCTGAACTTCATATATGCACAGCTATTACACTTGCTTTCTCTTCTTCCTGGAAGCAGTAGTGAGCATACATTTCATGTTCTCATTTGGGAACTAAAGCTAACTCAATAAGTGAGTATTGGCAACAGCTCAGGGCCTTTCTTGAACTCCAGCTCAGTGTGTGTAAAAGAGGTGTGTTGCTTTCTGTGACTACTGGAAAAGAGACTAAGCAGAGAAGAATTTACTGCACAGCTGAGGACTACAGCCCTAAAATGGCAGAGAAGCGAGGCTTTTAGGTGAGGCAGTGTCAGCAAACAGTTCCAGGCGAGATCAGTTTGAACATCCTGCTTAGAGTCAGGAAGCTGAAAGCTCTGAAGCAAGCAGAGCAGCAAGGAACAGTGGGCACTTACAGGAGACCAGCGAAGGGTAGGAGTTGGAAGGAGAGAAGAGGAATTTCTTCAGTGCTTTTCAGTGCAGTAGCATGTCTCACGTTTAATCCCGAATTCTGTCCTTGTCAGTTGTGAATAAGGCAACAATCAGTGCTGACACAGCTTTCTGCCCACCATCTTTCTGTCAAGTAGTCCTGCCCTCTTACTGGAAGCCATAATTGCAGCTGTGGACCAAGGGCACGGTGACACAGATAAGCTGGGCTTTGATGCAGTTGTGCATTGACTCTTGGAGACCTTCCCTTTTTTTTTTTTTTAAAGGAGCATCTTGTGAGTTGTGAACTACCAGCTTTTCTAGCTTCATGCATCACAAAGTGTAGAAAATAGCAGGGGCATTAACTCAAGTTACAGCAGCGTGGTTGCTCATGTTGAAGACATGCAGCAGGCATGAAGGTAGAGGAGCTGTTACTGCACTAGTTCAGCTTCATGAGTAATCAGAAGGTTTCAGTATGGTATCTTCTGTTTCTTCCTCAGTGCCAGTTAACTTACCCACAGTAGAAGTGAAATGGGTAGTAGGATTTCACTGGCTAGCGCAGGCAACATACTGCATGCAAGGTGAAGTTGTAGCAAATACTAAGGAGCTTAAGAGAGAATTGTGCTTAAAGACCCTATTTTGCCTGGGGACAAAAGAAGACAATCAGGAGGAAAGGATTTTCCTGTCTTAATTGGAATGAGGTGTGTTCTCTGGGTGGTCTGCCTGGCTTACCCACTTGGCGTACTCATGAGAAATGTATGATCTTTGACAAGATTTGACAGATCCTTGGTAGGACCTGGATGCTCAGATCTTCATTAATAATTAGGTCTGTAGTTCTGGTTCATTACGATAGAAGTCTGACTTTAATTGTCTAAGAAGCTACCTGATTAATGTCAGATAAATGCTTAAGCTACCTACAGAATGCAGTGTTTTCGGAGTTGTAAGACAGGATCTGTAAAATGTGATCATCTACTGAAGGTGCGTGGCTATTAAATAATTATTACATTAGAGAGATGGAATTCAGAATAAAGTTATAACCTCTAACTAAGCAGACTCTGCAAGCTCATTTAATTTCCCAGTGGAACAGCAATAAAATAGATCCTCCCTTCCCCCATTGCTAGCAATGCACATCATTAAATATGTACTTAGTAGCTGGCAAAACAGACTAAAAGTTAAACTAACTTTGCTAATAATGGGCTGGAATTCTCATAATGAAAATGCAAGGTACCTTATTTAAATGTTGGCCCCTTGACAGAATCTGCAATACAAGCCTCACAAGACTGTCACTAATCTTTTTGTAGGTGCCCTGTAGCCAAAAATGTGCTGATGTCTGGCTTTGCACAGACTGGAGACCTGGGAGATTATATGTTTTGAATAGGATCAAATGACTAGAAGGGGAAAGTGCTCTATACTTAGCTGTCTTGTCATACAGACAGAAAAGTGTTTTGCATGTGACCTTGTTAACAGTATGAGCTAAGAGCAACATTACAAAGTAGAGGCAGAGCTACTGAAGCTTAGATCATAGTTGAAAATCTGTGTTTCTCTGGTCATCTGCCTAACTTTTAATTTTTTTTTTCCTGTTCTCCCATTTAGACTTAGTGATTTCAATTTTCATGCTGACTTTAGATCAGATGGAGAGATGAGGGTGAGAAAATGTAAGACAGCTAGAAGATTCAGTCTCCTGGTCCAGTTCTCCTCCATGTTAGAAAGGCAGAGCACCAGTTTGATACATGATTTATTTTCACCATCACTATCAAGCCCTCATTTTCTCATAACAGCTGCTTGTTCTCCTTTCCTACTGCAAAGTCTATCCTGGCATACTTCTCAGACTGTGTGCCTTTGAGCATCTTTTCGCATGACTCTGACCAGGCTGACTACCTCACAACAAATTAATTCTCTTCTGTTGCAATGCACATCTCTGTCTTCAATTTAACTGGCTCCCACACCTGCAGTCTTATTTGCCTCTTCTCTATTTTAGATAGCTTTTTCATCTTCCCCTCCTGCAGCCTTCACCTCTCTGTGTAGCAGATTCTCACTGATGCTTCTTTCAGCACAAGATTTATATTCTCTCATCCCCTGTTCCCCCCCTCCTCCTTCTTACAGGCAAAATTTTATTTACTGCTCCTTGACCAGAGGAGAGCACATGATAGAGAAGGCTGTATCCTGTTGGAGTCTGTACACAGTTAATCTCCTTTACAAATACAGCTTTCGCTATCACTGTGTGAATGGCTTGTAAAATGCCTCACAAGTATCTAGCTCAGATTCTTTTAGTTATGGTAAATGAAGCTACTGGGACGATTGTCAGCATGCAAAGGTAAGCATGCTACCAAGCAGCAGCCACTTAAATTATGTGTCTCAGCCAGGAGGTATATGTTCCTTGCCTTGGAGGAGCTTCTCTTTCACCTTTCTCCAGCAGGAGAGAGTAGATACTGAGACCTAATTTTCTGGATCTCAAACACTGCAACCACCAAAACCATATTGTTTGTGGGAGTCAGCAGCTTTCCCAGGTGAACTGGTAAGGCTGTGCCAGTAGAAGCATGTTTGGCTCTAATACTGTTACTCAGAATTCCCATTCCTGTTCCCAGAAACATCTTTTTCTCAAGAGAAGGGCCTCAGCCTCTCGTGAGCAAACACAAGTAGGAAATAAAAAGGCAAAACTTTGTGTCTGTCCCACGTTGCTCTTACAGTTGGAGGCTGATAAAATAACACAGGACCGTCTGAGCCACACACAGAGGCAGAATTGGAAGGATCAGAGATCGAATAATATGAAGCAGCATGATAGTAAAAAGAAAAGCATGTAAAAATATGAACACCAGACAGATGGTTTGCAGGGGGGGCAGGGGGCAATTCAACTAATCCATGGGAGATCAGAACAGTTGAATGACTGTTTTGAAGTCTTTTAAAAGGGTAAAACAGCAATTGAGCTGGATCAGAAAGAAAAATAAGAGAGAAAGCAAAAATAAGCAGCCTTGAAATTAGAAAAGAATGGCTTCTTAGACATTACTTATGTAGTGCTGTAGGACATCACAAATACAAGTATCGCATTTTACTTGAGTGCTGTGTAAGTCAAAAACTTATTTGAAAGCAAGGATGTATATCACCTCCACTGCAGGCTGTCATCCCTCAGGATGAAGTAAGAAAATGCGTTCTTTAAGGCTTGATATGGGTGAATGCAATGTCTGTGCTGCATTGGACAAACTTAAAGTAACAGGCATTGGAAGAAAGTGGCCTGTGTACGGGAGGCAGCAATGCATAAACAAGGTGGCATTCTACATGAGTACTTGTTTTTTTTGTAGAAGAAAGGGAGATGGAAGAATTAAAATGCTTTTTTCTGTTACTTCTCTCTGTTATCAAACATAAAATCTGCAAACACAGAGGTTACAATGAAACCAGGGAAGAGCAGGGCAAATATTTAATTTTGCTGTCTCTGTTTACAGGACACTTCCACAAATTAAGAAACGTGGGGAAAATAATGGAGGGAAAAAAAAAAAAAATGGAGCTGCCTGCCAGCTCCTGTTCTTGTGCCTCAAGTGGTGTATCTTCCTGCTTGCTTTGAGGGGAAAGCCACACCTGAAAGCATGGCCATCTGAGAGGCAAGAAGGCAAGCTGGGGAGCCGCAGATTGTGATTATCCTAAATCACCAGTGACAGGCTCTGAAAATGCAATCTGCAAACTGTTTCCACAAGAGATGGCTTTCAAAGAGCTGTCTCCACTGCTTGAAAAGATACCTAGGAGAGGCAGAAGGAGGATGGGTGACCACTGCCATGGTTTTTCTGTATGAGTCTGTTATAAGATGCAGGGTGGGGGATGGGAACTGACTTTCTTCTGTTTCCTTTTTAGCTACTGAAGGCATGAACTGGTTTACAGGAAAGGTGCTAGGGTTGTTTTTTTTTTATGGGGGGGTGGAGAACAAAGATTCTGTGTGTAACTTAATGCCTTCTGGGGGAAGTCAGCTAGCATTTAGAACTCTTAGATTCCAGTGTGCAACAGATCAGAAATGAGCTTGGAGTGTCAGCCATCAAAATACACACAGAAGCCACTTTAAGGAAGCATGAATTATGCATGAAGCACTCAGAGGTTGCTCAGTGCTGCTGTGTCACAGGTGAGCTGTGCATGGGATCAGTGGTGGTCTGGTGGTGCCTTCTTGCTGTGTGGCAGGGGGTTATGTTTCCTGGGCTGCAGGAAGATGTGGAGATTGAAAACAGACCTGCGTCTCTGGCTCAGGCTGCTCAGCACATCAAGAATGTACTTGTAGGGAGCTAAGCAGGGCCACAAACGTGGAATTAAAAGGAGCGGACTTCTTTCCATACAGATGCAGACCTCTGTGCAGTGGAGTTAAGCAACTTTAGGAAAGAGAGCTCTGGCTGCTCTGGCACCTTTCCAGGAGCTCATGAGAACTTGAAATAGAGCCCAAGCCCTAAATGCACTTTATTTAAGCTGAGAGTGGCAGCCGTTCTTACTTCTGTAACTCAACAACAACAACAAGAAGTTTATAATCTTGTCGTTGAGTTTCTAGCCTTGAAACTGGAGGAACTGAGAGAGCCTTCATGTTAGTTAACAGGTAAGATGTGCACCAAACCCTCTCGTCATTCTGGATTTACTTTGCCATCGGTGCTTATCTCCAGTATTACGCCTACAAGTGGGGTAAAAACAGTCTTTGTCTCATAGTGTCCTATGTAGTTCGCCTCTAAAAACAGCCCGCAGCATGTGGGTACAGATGGGTGATAACTTTGGAAAGCACGGCAGTAGGTTCAAATTACTGCCCCACAGTTGATTATTCAGGCTCGGAGAGCTTCTACGCTTCTCTAACATGACACAGCTAGAGGTGGTACCTTCAGCAGAATGGTAGTTACTTCATAAAGGAATACACAGAGTGACATCGCTTAATCTTCTTCTTCCCTTAAAAGACAACTTTATACTTTGAGGTTGTTGACTGCCTGGAAGACTTCGTGTTTTTGAAAACTTTGGCCTTGTCGTAAGACCAGCTACCAGTATGGTGGTTGCAACAGAAGAGATTTGGCCCTGTATTTTGTAACTGGCTCAACCCTTCCCAGTTTTCCAGACTGCCAAGTGAACCAGAAAGGAAAGTTTCTCACCATCTGACCCCATTTTGGCTGCTTGAGGCCCAGTAAATCATAAAGTCAAGTCAGCGTTGAAAAAATCACTCAGCTGAAGCTATGATCCTTCTTCAAAAACATTTAATTTACTATTTTATAGCTTTCATTTATTTAAATATTTATTTTCCTGTTGCAAATTTTAAACCAAGGAAAAGTAAAATGGCAGCTGGCTGGCAAAGCCGACTTCTCAGGTAAACCAACACAAAAATGAGTTTTGATGTGCTGTTAGAGGAATTTAAGTGATACTCATCACCACAAGTTCGTATGTCTAATTCAGCTCATCAAATACTTATTCACAATAACTCTAGACTGCTGATCTGATATTTATGATGTTTCTAGAGATACATGTTAAACTTAAATCATTTTTTCCTGAACTCATAGAATAAGATACTTGTTCCCTTCATGTTTATCCTGATAATAATTAAAATCTTTCAATTGTGACTTCAGTAAATCTTTCTCCCTTCTGTCCATGCGTCCAGTCAGGCCCACTCTGCCCCACTTTGTGCTAACAAATGAATGGGCGCCTGCCAGGGCCTCTTGGAGTTTCATGAGGAGCTGAGGCATGATTAGAAACTGGAAAAAGGAGAGACCCCAAACTCTTATGTGTCAGTGAGAAAGGACAGGAGTCTTAGAAACAGTGTGTGTGGAACTTCAGCCAAAAAAAAAGTATTTAAACTTTTGAAGATCTCGCTTCTGTTCCTAGGCATGATAGAAATAAAGAACTAATTGAGTAATAAAACGTGCTTATTGGAGTTGGCTAGGGTGCGATCATTTGTAAAGGATTACTAACAACAGGATGAGGGTTTTTTCCTGTGCAGGGAAGAGAATTAAGGAATATGAAATACACGGCATAATATAGTCACAAGTCTTTGAAATGCACATGCGTATAATGTCCTCCTCTGTATCCTTTAGCTTCCTTCTGACTTCTGTGTCCATAAAACATTTCCGCAGTTCTGGTGAGGAAGGGAGGAATAAAACCTCAGCACTGCGAATGAGCAGTAACTTCACACTTACTTTTAAATCTGCGGGATCTTGCTTCTGAAATGCTGGTGAGCTGTGTCAGGCAGGGCATTCTGTTCAATGGTAGTCTGGTAGCTCAGGATAACTCCCAAAATAAACAGTGCTCCCCATCCTTTCCTGTGCATACTGTTATAAAACCCAATCATGGAGGTTGCCCTGTTGTGCAGCCTAGATACCCCTGCTGTAGTATGCTAGGTACTGTATAGGTTAACCCTCCTCCACTCCCCCAGTTATGATGTTCCAGAAAACTGTAGAGAAAATATAAATAAACAAATGTAATCAATGGGTGTGTTTGGAACTGTTCACAAATAACAACTACAATCTGTTAAACTAACTACTTTGCTCAGCAGTAAGTAGTTGTAGAACTGGATTTTAAGGAAAGACTGAAGGAAACCAAATTGCTCAACTGCCACAAATATCCTGCGCTGTTCCTGTAAGAGAACATAAACCAACAACTAATAAAAAAAAAAAGAAAACAAAAACAACCTCCCCCCCAAAAAAAAAAAAACCAAAAACAACGTTTTATGAACTGTTGGAAGAATTATTTCTATCAGCATTTCCCAGTAAAATTGAAGTGACTTAATTTCCAAACTTTCTTTCAAAAAAGGCGTTTTTTCAGGCTGTTGGAAGTTGGCCACTAAATGTGTCTGTAACACATTAGGCACTGTTTTTCAAAACACCTTGTGGACTGCTAATTGGGGTTTGCATAATACCGCAAAATTGCAGGCATTCCTTTGAAATAAGTAGGAATGAAAACTGCTTTTCTAGGGTAAAAGAAAAAGAATTTTTTTATTTTTAACAAAAAGCTCTAACAAAAATTCTTTGTTTGAATATGTTATAATTATTGTTCGCTTTTTTTCCTGAAGAAATCAGAATCATTTGAGGAAAGTTTCTAAGCAGTTTCGAGTTACACAAGTTCAAGGAGGCCTTGTACATACAGTACTACTGTTCAGGCCAAGAGGTAAACAATTATGAAATGCTTTTGAAATTCGGGCTTGGTGAGGCTTTTCAAGGTTATGTATTTTGTCACTGAACACAACAGTAAGTTGTTGAGAACAGGAGTGAGTGATACTTATACACAGATGGCAAATGAAAAAGTTAAGAAATTTAAGAGCCCAGGGTCCAAATCCTTAATTATAACACCCTGTTGCAAATCTGACTTATCCTACAGAGACTGGGGCAGGATTAATTATTATTATTTTTTTTTTTAAATTAGAGAAAGCATTGGCTTAGTCAAAATTCATAGTTATGCTGTTCTTTGGCTGGTGAGTTCATGTGCATTTCAGGCCTGTCCCTCCTGCAGATCTAGAGCTCTACTGGATTTGGGCCTGCAGGTGTTTTTAGGGTAGAATGGGATTGAACCAGAACTGGCACATACAAGGTTTAGGTTGCATTCTTTCCTTCTGTCCTTTCTAACCATTGGATCACTCTGAGCTGTGAATCCTTTTCATGGCTTTGAATTTTTAAAATGTCAGTCCAAGCAAGCTGATTTTGCTTGTTTCCTAAGTGTTCAGCAACTGGTCATGAGTGGATGTGGGTACCAGCTCTTACAAAGGAAAAGCTGGAGAAAGCCAGTTTCAGAGCATCATCAAAGAGTGGCTGGGTGCATGAGATAGTCAGCCTTACCCAATTAACTCTTATTCCTGTCCTGAAATTCTGAAAGTGCAGTTATAACCTCTCATCATGCTCTGGGTGATGTACCCAGCCTGAATGCATTAACATGATATTTCCAAATCTGCTTCACCTCACTGCATGATCTTGTGTTTAATGAAATACACTGAAAGGAAAGCTTTTAGGCAAGCAGATGTGCTGGATGCTAAAAGAGGTGGAAACTTACACTCTATTTACTGATGAGAAAGGTTTCTTATGGTCGGAAGCTCAGTACAGCAAATAATAGTGTAGCTTGGAACAGAGAGAGGTGTCAGGGAAAGGAGAATTTTTTGTTTTGTGTGTCAGGTTTGACAGTACTTTTGTTTATATCCAATAAATATCTAATGCTTATATCTAAGACATGGTGTTTCAGGCTTGTGTAAAGAAACCTTTAAATGAAAAGTACACGTCCTTCACGTTAATCAATTACACAAAAATAAGGAAAGAAAATTACCTTTTGTTATATTTGAAGCACAGGAGGAGGCGGCAAGGGAAGATTAGCAGGGCTTTGTGCAGTAGTGCCTGCGTATGAAATAAACAGCTTTTGACAGGAAGATTACAAAAACTGAAATCATGAAGAGAGAAAAACTCTCGCTAAAGGGTAAGCGTGAAGTGCTTTATTTATCCACCTTTTTCTGTATGCTTAAACAGAGATACATTCCAGGTTCTTGGAGATTTTAGTCATTCCTGAGCTGTCAAAAATTTTGTCACCTGCTCAGCAAACTTACATTTACACAACATATTAGGTGGGAGAAGCTCTCTGCCCTCTCATTTGCTTCCTCATGGTCTCCACCATAGTGCTGATGCTGGGGTGCGGAGTTGGTGCGAAGTGGCTAGCAGTGCTAAAAAGATTGCAGAAAGGAGTGTCCAGTGCTGTATGTTTTTAACTTTATACATCTCTCTTGAAAAGACAGGCAGGTGAACAAAGGAAATGTAGGAGGTCAGAGATGGAAAAGCATCCTGATGAGAGAAAAAATCCTTCTTCTAATGAGAGGTTTTGTCACTGAGCCACGAAGTTCAGAAAATAACTGGTCATAGGTATCTACTAAGCATAGAGTTTGCTTTAGATTGAAAACAAGAGCAGGAAGAGTAAAAAAGTCTCCCCAGCAGAGCACAGCATGTGCCCATCTCTCTTTGCAGCAATGATGAGAAAGTCATCATCCTCTCCATACAGTTCTTGTGAGTGTAAAGGCTAGAATCACAGAAAATAGTCACGTAACAACTCAAGCTTTCCTTCCTTACAGGTCTGTCATTTTCCTTCATTTGGATATGGCACTATGAAGAATGAAGTACATAATAAAAATACTCATGAGTGAAAGTACTTTGGTTCATTCACTTAGTAGTTCCATAGAAATTTATCTGTTCAGAATTACAAATAGCAGAGATGCTAGTGAATGTAATTAACTGGCGATAACACGTCAGTACATCAGCACTTTTCAAAAACTGCCATTTCTGTCATAAAATTTCAGAAAAATCTAGAAAAGCAGAGGAATGTAATTGTTTGCTGTCACAAGATGTGCTTTTGCAAAATTTTTATTGAAATGCAGTTTCCTGTCGCAGGCGCACCCATGGCTCAAATATATTCTGTTCTTGTGTTTCTTATTTTAGACCCACTTCTTAGAAATAGCAGGAGGGGGCCCAAAAAGACAGATAAACCACATACTGAGAACAGTGCCTTCTGAGACCTGCAAGAAAGTTTTCTTCGCTTTGCTGCTTTGTTTTGTGTTTTGTTTTCCTAGTGCTTGACTTATTTCCCCTACAGTTTATCGGTTTGGCCCACACTGGCTGAGAAGAATGCTTACACAAAAACCTGAAAAGAAGACTTATCTCAGTATTATTTTGAGGCCATTAAGGCTGTGAATCATACAAGGCTTGTTTTCATGATCCTTGACTGCATTTGCACCAAAATAGATGGTCTGCCTTAGCAGTCTACCTTACATATATGGAATAGTGATAACCATAGATGTTAATCTGTGTGCTCATACAGAAATGTCTTAGAGTAATTTTACACCTGACCTGAACAAGGTAGGTTTAATTTTATCATAATGCATTAAAGTTCTTTACCTGAAATCTAGTGGCAGCTGAAAAAAATACTGTGAGATGGACTATTCCCTCAGTATTTCAAATCCAGCCGAAATGTGATTTAGCTTTCTTTGTGACTCTTTGCTGAGACCAAAAATGTTGCCTTTCCGTTAGCCTCCTCCACCTAAAGGCAAGAAATTAATGCACAACTGTAAGCAATGAAAGCTGATTGCATTAAGTAAGCAGAACTTCATCTATATATGAAAATGCACTGAATATCATCTAGGCGATCATAGCATTCTTCAGTTAGCTGTAAACTGTCATATTGACTCAAATTGCACTTTCCCCACACACACATTTAGAAGATGCTTTTTTTACTACCTTATTGTTGAAAATCCTCAATTTCTCTTGTTGCATATATCTGCTGTTCCAGTGCAGTGAAGTAGGAGTATTAGGTACTTCACAAGAGTGGTGATTTTTACATTGTGGAACTGAATTTGGAAAGACAACAGGAGCCTTTAAATTAGTATTCACTAGTTCAAAGAGCAAAGATGTATAGATTTGGGCAAACTGACAAAGGATGCAATGTCTTGCAATGGCTTTGTACAGCCTGAAAACATCTCACATGCTGCTACTCAAGAATAAGATGGTAGTTAATGAACTGTGGTAAGGAAAGGTGCCTTCCTAGATTTGATTCTCATTAACAGAGAGGGTCTCGTGGGAGAACTGGTGACTGGTGGCTTCCTTGGCCACAGCAACCACGAAGCAGTCAGGTTCAAAATCTTTCCTAATGGGAGGAAAACTGCCAGCAAGACCTTAGCACTAGATATGAGGAGAACAGGCTTCAGGCTGCTCAGAGAACTACTTAGTAGGATTCCCTGGGAAGAAGATTTGAAGGTGTCGGTGTCCATCTGTGTTGGTTGATTTTTAAATACCACCTACTAAAAGCACAGGACCAGGCAATTCCAAAATGCAGAACATCTAGCAGGTGAGGCAAAAAGCCAGCTTGGTTGAGCAGGGATCTTCTTCTTGAAATACAGTGAAAAAATAAACTACATGGTCAGTGGAAGCAAGGTCAGGCAACATGGGAGGACTACAGAGATGCTGCTTGCCATTGTAGGGAGGAATTTCATGCTGCCAAAGTTCAATTAGAATTGAAGCTGGCCAGAACTGTGAAGGACAATAAAAAGGCTTTTAAAAATATATTATTGGCAAAAGGCAAACTAGAAATAACATTGGCCCATCACTTGATGAGCATGGTCACCTTATTAACACGGACATAGACAAAGCCGAGATGTTTAATGCTTTCTTCGCCTTGGTCTTCAACACTGATGACGGACTTGGGGGCTCCCATAACCCTGAGCTAGAAAACCATGACTGCGAGAATGATAAACTCCCAGTCAATCCAGAACTTGCACAGGATTTGCTACTCAAGCTAGATCCATACAAGTCAGTGCGGCCTGATGGGATTCATCCAAGGGTGCTTAAAGAGCTGGATGACATCATAGTGAGACCTCCCTCCATGATTTTTCAGTGCTCTTGAAAATCTGGAAAGGTCCCAGATTACTGGAAGCTGGCAAACGTTATCCCAATCTAAAGAAGGGCAACAGAGATGACCCTGGCAACTACAGGTCTGTCAGCCTCACTTCTGTGCTTGTCAAAATCATGGAGAAGATTGTTCTGGGAGTTACTGAAAAATGTCTGAATGACAGTGCAGTCATTGGTCCTAGCCAGTGCGGGTTCATGAGGGGAAAGTCTTGTTTAACAAACTTAATTTTGTTCTATTGCAAGGTTACCCACCTAGTTGACCAAAGGAAGCCTGTTGATGTGATATTTTTGGATTTTGGTAAAGCCTTTGATACTGTCACAGTATTCTCCTGGAGAAGATATCCAGCATACAGCTGGGTAAACACACAATACAGTGGGTGAGCAATTGGCTTAGAGGCCAGGCTCAGGGGGTTCTAGTAAATGGGGTTGTGTCGGGCTGGTCACCAGGCACTAGAGGGGTTCTGCAGGGATCCATTTTGGGGCGGGCACTCTTTAATATCTTTATAAATTACTTAGACTCAGGACTTGAGGGATTACTTACTAAGTTTGCCCATGACACAAAACTGGGAGGAGGTGTCAACACTCTCGAAGGCAGAGAGGCCCTGCAGAGGGATCTGGACAAACTGGAGAACTGGGCAATCACCAACGACATGAAGTTCAACAAGGGCAAGTGCCGGATTTTGCACTTGAGACACAGCAACCCTGGCTGAACATACAGACCGGGGGATGAGATGCTGGAAAGCAGTTCTGCAGAGAGGGATCTGGGGGTTCTGGTCGACGGCAAGTTGAACAAGAACCAACAGTGTGCCCTGGCAGCCAAGAGGGCCACCCGTGTCCTGGGGTTCATCAAGCACAGCATTGCCAGCTGGGTGACGGGGGTGATTGTCTGGCTCTGCTCTGCACTGGTGCGGCCTCACCTGGAGCACTGTGTGCAGTTCTGGGATCCACAGTAGAAAAAAGGTACGAAGCTGCTAGAGAGTGTCCAGAAGAGGACTGCGAAGTTGATGAAGGGTTTGGAGGGGAAGCCGTATGAGAAGCGGCTAAAGTCACTCGCTTTATTCAGCCTGGAGGAGACTGAAGAGGCAACCTCATTATGGTCTACAGCTTCCTCACAAGGGGAGGAGGAAGGACAGGTGCTGAACTCTTCTCTTTAGTGACCAATGACAGAACCTGAGGGAATGTCAGGAAGATGTGCCAGGGGAGGTTTAGGTTGGACATTAGGAAAAGCTTCTTCACCCAGAGGGTGGTGGAGCACTGGAACAGACTCTCCAGGAAGGTGTCACGGCCCCAAGCCTGACAGTGTTCAGGGAGAGACTGGACAACGTCCTCAGACACGTGGTGTGAACTGTGGGGTTGTCATATGCAGAGACAGGAGTTGGACTCCATGGTCCTTGTGAGTCCCTTCCAACTTAAAAAATTCTGTGATTCTACAATTCTAAGCTATAAGTTAGTAAATATGCAGATACGGGCACCATACTATGTAGCTCAATGAATTTTACCACAATTATTATATAATTACTGTGGTCGTTACTTGTTTCTGAGTTTTGACTTACACAAAGCATAGTTGTGTACTGCGATTAGTTGTTTGCCAGGGGTTTAGTTAAATTAGTCAAGTTTAAACATAGCTTGCCATGAAAAGCGAATGTTTCATTATGTTACAGTTTTTCTGAGTTAAGACTGGTAAAGTATGAATTTACAAGGAGAAACCACAGTGAAAGCTAAGGTGTTCTTTGGTAATATCCAGAAAATAAGTTTCTGCTGAAAACCTATTTAGATATCTTTATTTTTCTCTTGCTACTGTTGAACTAAGAGCCTTTAAATCCAATTAATTTTGTGTCAGATAACATGTGAAAATATTTCATTGCATCCCTTCCACAAAAAATGGGAATCTAATGGAATTTTACACATTATTCTAAATTAGTCCAGCATTTAACACAGTTTATCTCCTTTCTATATAGCTTGTCCTGGAGTTGTAGTCCTAGATGATTTTGTTTTTCATCACTAGGGGTCAGTGATTCAGCTCCAAGTGAAGATGCCTGAAGGTATTGAAGTAACGTATGTAAGTTCCTGCTGTAGCCAGTGGAAATGTAGTCAACTGAACACTTCTCTGGGCTCCACCAACTCTCATGGCTTTGACTGTAATGGGAGCTGAGACATGTAGCTCGCATGCAAATGCCTATATTTAAGTATCTGAAGTAGGGAAACAAGTTTCTCTCAGCCTTTAGGGTCTATCGCACTCCAGTGAGGTTAGTTTCTGATGGTCTGATCTGGAGCCAGCTCATGGTTTCTTGATGGAGAACGCAAAAGTGAATTTGGCCATTCCAGGAACAAAGACACAGGAACACATGCTCTGTCATTACCTGTGATGGCAGCAGAGCTCAGTATTTTGGAATCAGTAAAAAAAGTTCAGGACAAAAAAAACCTGAGAAAGGCTGGTGGGACTTGTCAGGCCATGCAGAGGGGTGGAAGCACTGGGAGAACCAGTTGGGTATGTGGAAAAATGGGCTGGGAAAGCTCAGAGGTATTTAGGGGCTGTGAGTGGGGCTTTCTCTGTTCCCCAAATTGACCTCAGTAGCAGTATGCGGTGTGGGTCAGAAGAACAAGAGAAACCTACATCTTAGTTTCTAAGGCCTTCTTCCCAAAGCTGCCTAGATTCTTACATTGCCAGAGTAAGAGCAGCCAGGACCCTCTCATGCCCCCAGACACAACATCCGTGGCAGGCCTGGCCTGAAGCTCCAAAAGCATAAATGAACCAGGCAGAGGGCAAGAAAGTAGAGCCCTTGCTGTTTACGCCAACTGCTTTCCATTGCACTTGCAGGGAAAGGGAATGGTCCTTCACCATGCTTCATCCTGATCCTGCCTGGGTCCCAGAGGTCCAGCAGGACCCAGCAGGTGAAACAGGACCCAGCATGCAGTGATACCCAGCACACTACACAGTTACTTTGCCTGGCTTGCCCCACTTCTGCCTGGAAACTTACGAAGTTTTTTTTTTAACGATTTTGGCCAAAATAATTTTTTAGAAAGTTCTCAGGATTTGGAAGTTTGCTGTTTGGCCAATGCTTTTATCTCTTGACCTGTGCAACTCTCCTTCCTTTGGTGTGATGTTAAAAAGTAAGACTAGGAAAAAGTAAAAGAAAGAACAAAAGGAAATTTCCTCTCACCTCAGTTGTGTGTGTCTGTCACTTAACTTCTCATGAAGTAATTTTTAACAATTAAACCATGGTTTTGATGTCTGTAAGTAATAAGTACTAAATACTTCAGGTGTATAAATGTTGACCATGACCTTGGACAGTTTCCTAATACTGCACAAATGGTATTGTCTGTCTATGGGTGAAAGTATTAAGGAGGTTTATAGTTGTTGGAGGTTTCTAGTTAGGGTTTTTGTGTGTGTGGGTTGGGGAGTTGTGTGGGGTTTGTTTAAATCTGTAACGAATTACAGTTTAAAACAGTTCTAACCTTCTGCTTTTCTCTTGGTCTCCCTCAGCCCAGAACAGTATTGCAGGATGATCACCACTTCTTATACTTCGGTTGTTAGGGACAAACTTAGTGTTTTATGTGGTCTGAAGCCTCCAAGAACTATTTCTTTGATTTTGTTTGAAAACTTACTACTTGACTTTTTTTGCTTGTTTGTTTTGGTCTTTTTTGTTTTGGTTTGGTTTTTTGTTCAAGTGGAATGTGCTACGCTTGATAGGTGGTTATGGACGGCATGGAGCCGTTATGAGTGAATTGCTCTGCTCAGTCACAACATGGCTAGTGGTGGCTGCAGCTGTTCCGTTTTAGCTCCCTCTGCATGCTTCTGTCCTCATCCACAGCACAGTCCTCAGGAATAACAGACAGCAGCATCATCTGGGCCAGCAGAGCCCTCAAAACTCCCTACTAATCCCCCTGAGAAGTTCACCCACTATGTAAATGGTAGAGGTTGCTTTATGTCACGGAGACTTGGCTACAGCAAAGTGAACGCAAAGCAACTTGTTCTTAATTACTTTTCAAAGGAAAGCAGATTTCCCCTTAGTGATAATCAGTGGGACTTGTGTTTGGAAGAAAGATGGATTACTCAAAATGAAACCAAATCTGCCCTGGGCAGATTTTCAGCAGATCTTACTCCTTTTTAAGTTCGCTTACACTTTCACAAGTAGTTTCTGAGTAATCTTTGGTAAGTGTAAATTAAAGAGCTACCCGTACTAAAAAAATCAGCCAGGGTCTACATTTGCTTTAGAAACAATTTGAAAAGCAGTGGTCCAATTGTGTCAGCCAGTACATCCTCATTGCCTTTCATGGTTTTCCAAACTGTTCAGTTTCCATATCTAACTGGCATTATAAAGCACTGTCATATGTATTTCTTTCAGAATCTTAATCTTCCTAATTAGAAGAAAGTGCTGTCTCTGACTACACTTGTCAATAAGAAATGCAGGAAATAACTTGGACCTCTAGGGTTTGAGAAGGCAGTCTGAAAAAATGTGTTGCAAACAATACCATAATCAACTGCATCAGTCATCCCCGCCGAGAAGCTGTACCTGCACCCTGGGTTCTTGTACCCACCAAGTTCAGGTCTACACTATGTAATCTAGAAGAGCTTGTATGATAGGACACTTAGGCTACATCTTTATTTTGGTCTGGTGTTTCACAGGCATGTCTACAGCCAGGACATTGTAGCTCCATGCTGCTCTGCCGGCTTACTGTGTCATGGAGCAGCATTCCCCTCTCCTCCAACAGCACGACAGGTGTGGGAGACAGCCCACATTTCCAGTGCCTGCTGCTTCTCCAGGCTTTCCACTGGAGATTGGAGGCAACTCATGGCCTATTCTCTTTCTGGCAGTTTTCAGTCTTACAGAACTTGAAGCGAGTGTTGGCATGTAATCCCTAGAAGTGCATTTTACGAAAATAAACTTCGAGTTTTTTGAGGGGCACTGAAGCCGCATGAATTAAAAACATCACATTGCTGACTTTCCAAATGGAGTGACAGATTGTCCCACCCTGTCCTGGTGCCTTTGTCAGATAAGACGAATGAATTCTTCACTCCTCACGATGTTTCCTTGGGTGCAAAAAGAAATACTGTCTCCATAGCTAGAATGGATTAATGTCAATTCTGTAATGACAAGATATTTCAAAATTACTGTCTCATATCCTTTAGTGTTTTTTTTTTTCTCTTTACCATTCTCCTCTGTTAGAACATGTTTACATGTTACAATTACTAAAAGGATTCAAAGAAAGAAAACACGGAAATTACCTTGACATTCAGTGGCATCTGTAATATCATGTAAATCATTACTAATGGAAAACAATTATGGAGGCTCAGAGTCGACTGTAATAGATTTTTCACACAAAGAAGGAAGGATGTTGGACCTACTGTAGAGCTGTGAAGAAGTAATTACATATCATCTTTTGTACCTAACAAGTGAGATATTTTTAAAGATGTCATACTAGCCGTGACACACTCAAGAACATCATGTTCTAGGCAGTGGGATGTTTTCTTGGCATTTACATCTTTTAGAGCAGCCATCTGTACTCGGTGTTTGCCTGCTACATATCTGGGGCATGTTGTGTACGTTACCATTTTAATTTTGCGCAGTTGTTTAGTAACTTGTTACTGGGTACATTGCAGCCATTTGAGATCTGTGCTGTATACATTGACTGCTGTCTGTTGTCTTGCTTTAGGAAATGCATAAGTTCTTTTTCAAAGTGACTTCTGTTCTACTTAGGAATGTGACCTCCTCAGGACTAATACCTGCCATAGAGGAAAGACATCCTGTTTCTACAGTGTTATTAATACTAAGGTCTGAGAAGGTTTAATGAAATTTAGTAGTTTGAGGTTCAAAACTCTGGTGAGAGATATCCATAGCTTATGAAGATAGAATAGATGCTGTTTGAATAGTCTTTTGCTTCAAGGACATCATGCCATTTGCTTCTGGCTATTCTGTTCATTTTCATCTGATTTTTCACTTCTCCATATCAGCACTTCCCTTAGTTATGAGTGGTTTTTAGTTAATGACACTTATCTCCTGCCTCTACCTTACGGATTGTGAAAAATTACTGTAGGGCGGTGTGCATTGACCCGTTAGATGGAAGGCTTCAGTTGCACCTGCAATTAGACTCACCTTTTATTGCATCCAAGTGGAAAAAGAAAGTGGCACTAGGACATGGCACTTAACTCTGCCCATTTGTGGACCAGAGCCCAGAACCAGGAACCACCCCTCTATTGGACTGCATTAGGAGAATCCCAAAACAGGGGTCCAGCCCTGCACCTTGCTCTGTGTGTTATAGTGATGCTTTGTGTTTTGGAAACTCAGAGCTATGTTGTAGGATCATTTAGTGACCTGAGTATAAATACAGGACCTTCTTCAATTTCAACATTAATTTACTTGAAAACAAGTCACATTTGGGGATCATGATGGTTTTCATTTGTTCATCTGTTGCAGTCATCTGGGCATATCACACATCTGCCAGTTGTAGGGATGACGGGTATGAAAAATAAGGGAGCCACCCTGTTCTCCACCTTTGTCCTGAAGTGCAGATGTCTCTTGGAGACCAAAGCATCTTATCTTGAACTAAATCTTCTAATTAATAGTTGGATAAAAGATGAGCGATGTTTGATTTGAAGGAGTTTGGACTGGGTGGTTTAAAAACCTTGGATTCTCAGAAGTCAGTTTCAGTTTCCAGTATCCGTTTCCCATCTATGAAATAGATTTTATATTTAACAGCTACATAAGAATGAACTGAGCCTAGATTACATTCATGTCTTGTTTGCATTAACTGGAAAAGGCTGGTGTTCTTCCTGCATTTTGCACTGTCAAGGATCCATCTGATCATTTGTAGAGGGTTTTGCAAAGGAAAGCAACCCCTAATACTAGTTGAAAAAACTGCATATTTTGTGATCTTAATCACTAGTCACATAAAAAATCTTCAGTGTTTCTTGAAGACATAACAGGCCCAGGGCATATGTGTTTTCCTTTAGTTTATCCCCAAACATCTGTTTTCCCAGTGAATAAAAGGGTAAACAAGAGTGAGAGGACAGTTTATTTTCCTGACTTCAATCTTTTCTTCAAAGTCTTTTATCTCAGAATTGCACTGTAAGCGAAAATTTCAGGAAAGGAGCATGTTGCTGAAATATTTGCAATATTTAAACCTTTGTTTCCCATGATTAAAATTTTTTTCTGAAATAATTGACTAGCTCATCAATTCACTGTTGTGGGAGACGCCACATCTTAAAAATCTTTAAAATATGTCCATGTATGTAATTTGTTGTTTGTTTGTATGTTTGTTTTTTTGTGCTCTGCTTTTCTTCCTGTTGGAGGGTTGTTCCGGCACATGGCTGCTTAAATGCTACACCAGTCTGATTGAGTTCATGGCCAGCTTTGCCACTTGTTGCTTTCCCAGTATAGCCTTTAGAGAACTCCTGAATCATTGCCATGAATTAATAGTTTGTCATTAGAATAATTCATGTGTGAGATCTATACTGTGGTTTAACAAACAAAAGGACAGAGTACTTGAGTTTTACTCCTGGGCTGAATTGCTATGTAAATGTTTCCAGTGGCGATGTTCACTTCACCAGTTCTCACTGCTGTGCTGATGCCGAGTGGTAATTGGGAAGCCGATGTGGCTGAGAGAACCAAATTTGTACCTAACTGCTTTTGTTCCTCTTCAGGTGAGTCAGTTTTCATCATGGCTGCCCCACAGATATTTGCAGCAATAAAACACTGGAGGCAGTTCAGGGGCAGGAACTTTTGGATAATATATAGAAGGGTAGTGATGACTTGGTTAAGCTGGTAAAACACACATCAGTTCAGTAGTGTTCTCTCCAGCTGCTACCTTGAATTGTCTTTGACTTCAAGCCTATGATGAGATTAGTGTGCTCATCTTTATAGTCCTGTTATTGGATACATCACACATATTATCTATTTCAGGGTTTTAAAGCATGTATTTTTAACTGTGGGAGTTCAAAAAAAGATCATGTGCTCTGAAGAAATTGCATTCTAAAAATCACTTCATGCATGGGAAACTTCACAGGTCAAAGCGTGGTATAATGTCTTATGATGGCGTGTTGTCTGAAAGATGCCGAATGCCCAAGTGGAACCTGAGAATGTTTTCTTTTTCAAAGTCTTAGAAATTACTGACATAAATCTGGCTAGCTGAGTAGCTCCAATTACAAATTACTGATTCAGTGTCCTGCAACTGAGATGAGTAGAAGGAACTTTTTTCACAAGATTTGAATTATTTCTGTAAATATATATAGTGGATTCCAGTAGCTGTGTTGGTTAGGGAAACTGTTGCTCAAAACTTTGTCCCACTGGTGATCAGTTGCCCTTTAGACACCTCTAGGTGAGAAATACCTATGAAATAAAATACATGCATCCTATATAGCAAGATTTTGCATGTGGCTCAGCAGTTCAATGAGTACATGCAAGAGGCTGTGGGAAAGCTACTACAAAATCAAAACGTAAATAAAATCTGTAGTATTAGAGAGCAACAGGGCCTGAGACTTGGAACACCACCACCCACCCACCTGCATTTTCTTGAAGGCCTAATGCCTCATGGAGCCAAAAAAAATCCATTCGTTGGCTCAGGGAACATGAGGCTAAACTGTGGTGGGATATGTGCCCCCAAAACTAGCAATTATAGAACTTCAAGTAAGATCTTGTAGGTGAGAAGACTAACAACCATAGAATACCATGAGAAGAATAACAACCATACTTCCATGAGGAATTTGGCAGCCTAACTGCTCAGTGGCTCTGAGCAGAGGTTAACACTTCAGCAAGATTTCTTGCAGGATTTCTAGCCTGTTCCATTCCTGATGCAACTGGGTCAATATTAAAGTGGCATTTTTTGGTACTGTCTGAAGGAAGAATTTACAAGGAACAAAAAAATGAATGGTGGGGGAAGAGAAGAAAGCTGTTGAATTTTTTGATGTGGAGAAAAGCTATGACTGGTTGCAAATGGCTGCCTGGACCCAGGCCTCCACTGCTACAGATGGTACACAGTGCTGCGCCTGCCTGGGCTGCCTGCGGCCTCCTGACCGGCCTGGGCTGGCTCTGTGTGTGGGATGATGCCAGGAGGAGGGGACAGTTTGAAAAGCAGCTTCCCCAAAATAAATTTGGGATGGGGGGCAGAGAAGGGGAAGAGGGCAAACATTAACTTGCAGCAGGCGAGGTTTGTAGGGTTCGAGATGTTGTTCTGCTTCCTGGCAAAGCAAAGATGAAAAATAAATTGACATTGCTACCAGAGATAGTCTCAATAGGTTAATCTCAGAAATGAACTCAAAATCTTCAGCGGAAATGAGATTTGGTGGGATTAAATGTGATGTAGAAAGAATGATTAGTGGGGTCAGTGACCTGGAGAATGTGAATAAACATTGTGAGCAGAACTTTCAGAGAATATGGTGGATATACAGATTCATGAAAGAAAGTAGTAACTTAAAAGTCTACCAATGTGGAGCAAAAAATGGATCTTGTGAAATGTTTAAAGCAAGACATTTTTTCCTTTCAAGAAGCAGAAACAGATGCAGTGGTGAAGAACCACACAGAGCTGCCTGCAACCCTGCCGTCCTCTGCTCAAACAAGCTGAGTTAAAATGCCCAGAACCACACAGGTGGAAGGGACTTCAGCAGGTTTCCAGCCCAACCTGCTGCTCCAGGCAGGCTCACCTGTGAGTTCAGACCCAGTTGCTCAGGACTTTACCCAGCCAGGTCTTAGGAACCTCTGAGGATGGAAACTGCACAGCCTCAGTGGGCAACCTCTTCTTGAAATCAGGAAAATTCAGGAGAGAGCTAGACTCTTCCAAATTGTGTGGGCAGGTGAAAGAGTGTTTCAGGAGCTGTCCCAGGCTACTTTAGTGTAAAGTAGCCTCTGGCAAGCATGGTACAATGGTGGTTTGTCAGAGCAGTTGCCCAAAACCATCTGAAAAGGAGACCAGTGCTTGGGTGAGGAGAGTTTAAACATCTTTGTCACCAAGTGAGGCTGAATTTCCACATTAGTGAAAGAAGGGAAAAGAAGAGGAAAGGATCAGGTGGGTGGGATGTACAACTGAATGGCTAACAAAGGTAGGAACTGACTGGGCCTTACTGTGGTACATTTTAAGGTGAAAACTTAAAGCAGAGGTAAAAGAAGATGAGGCCTTATTAAAGAGACTTGAAAAGTGACCTGGGTGGTGATTCACTCTTATGTCAGAGAAAAAAAGGCAGTTTTCATCAATGAACTTCCTACTACATTTGGTGATATTCAACAGGTTTGTAAAAGCATTGTCCAGATTTATGTTTATGAGGGTATTTATGTCCTGAAGACAAAGAGAAATAAAAGGGTAGAGGCTTAGTAAATTATAGTGGAAAATACCAGCCAATAAAAATTATTTCAGTAACTGCTAAAGGGATGAAAAGCCCTTTTTTATATGAAGCACACAGACATATTATAGTGCCATTATAAGGCATGCATTTATAGAGTGGTCTGAAGGAGATATCTGAAAACATGAGGAGCGCTGCTTTGTGCATTCCCTTCTCCCCCAGATATTGGGGGAAGTATTTCCTGAGCAGTCTGTGTTGGAGGGGAAAGGCGGTAGGTGCATTACAAGTCTAGCCCTTGATCGACAGAGGTGACTGATAGCTACCCAAAGCAGCATACAGAAAAGTTAGCAAACTCATTACAAGCTTTGTTTAATCAATGCTTTTGAGGGAGAGAAACTTTTCCTCCTGGAAGAAAGCAAAGGTATTTATAATGCCATTAAAGAAGAGAAGAGGCTGCTTGTCATCTGTACGTATGCCACTCATGCAAATTGACTAGTTCTCACTAGTATTGACAGATTAGTAACATGTTAGGTCATACCTAGAGCAGTATGGATTCATGGTAGGGGAACAAATTTCAGATAATAATAATTCTACTGTGAGCTATAAAATGCAGAATAATAGGAGGTGAGTTATGAGGGAATCTCCTGACAAAGAAAATGCCACTGGGCAGCTAGCAGGGATATTTTGAAACACTGCATTTAGGAAGACGTGGCTTTGGAGGTAAGGTGAGACCTTGCATTTCTGCTGTGTTTAAGGGGTCTTAGACTTTTGAATTAAGGAAAGGAAAATCTTTAAGCTGGTTAATTAACATGGCAGGAACCTCTGTGATGTTTACAGCTACAGCAGGAGAACATCTGTCTGTAGCAATTAGGCAGGAACTTCCAAACTAAAAGGTTGTTCACAGATGAAGCGGGTAGCTTGCCAGGCAGATGATGTAGGGCTGTTTATACAAACCCCCTTTTCCTCTTAAAATACATATCATTGGCTCTCTTTGAGTATAAAATTAATTATGATAAATCTGAAATGTTAAGTGTCTGCTGTTTTGAAAAAATTACACTGGGAGGAGAAAAGACCCTCAAATTCATTAAGTAGGGTAAGAATTCATACTAACGTGACAGAAAAACAGAAGATCTTATTGGAAGTTTATGATACTGTATAAAATTATAAAATTCATTGAAGAATGGGTAGAGATGAAGCTTTCTCAGATGTACAGAATTGCTTTCAGTGAAATATATATATTTCTACCACCTGTCTGATTTCATACTTTTGTTAAGATTAGAGACTTAAGGTTATTAAAGAATTTATTCTCAGATTCTATCAGATGTGTATGCCTGCTTTATTCAGAGTGTATATTGCCCTGCAAGGAGCAGGCTATGAAACCTTCTCCAGATATTTGAAGATACCCTATGGAGTAGGAGGCTTTTTTTCAGTATGTTTATTTTTACTATATGTAATGCTAATATTTATAGAAAAATTCTCATAACACTGTGTACTCCACAGTTGGTTAGATGGCACAGGATTTCAAGAGAGCTAAGATCTATTTGATTTCAACAGAAAATACGATAAGACTTAACAAGTAAAATCTTGGAGAAAAAAATCAAGGAAAGGAGTTTGAACTAAACAGTGAGGAAAGATGTAGAATAGTTGTCTTTGGTTTCCTCTCCTCAACTCTCCCCTAAATGTATTGTAAAGCAAACATTTGTACTCTGTGGCTGATATTCCCCTTTATGATCATTCACTTTCTGATGATGGTAAGTAGTGCTACAGAGGTTGTTGGCAGAGGTGCATTATTTTTCAGTACTTTGTAGCTGTGGGAGGAACTCAACACCCTCTGTACTATTCTGGTTTACCTACCTGGGCTTTTCTCTGAGAAGCTTATTTTATAGAGAAAGAAAATGTGATATCCCACCTTTTACAGCTGCTTGGCAGGATATTACTGAAAGCAGTAACTTCCTACCCTACCAAAACCTGCAGCTTGCTAAAACATAGTTCAGTTTCTCCGTCACGTATCTCACCAGATTAGACTGATTTAAAAAAAAAAGGGGGGGGGGAGATGACCCAGATCTGAAGGACAAACTTTCTGTATCCAGAATCTACTGAATTTCAATATATATTAGTGTATAACGTAGTATTTTTCCTTTGTATGTGTTATTATGTTGAGAATGGATGCAAGGCTTACTTCTTACTAACGATTACATATTTTCCATTTTAGAGACAAAAATATTAACCTAAAATTCTTGCAGTTTCTGTCTATTCCACTCCAGGTTTTACATGACTGGAAAAAAAAATTGATAAGTGAATTTTGGATTTTTTTAAAAAAGTATATCGGTCTCTGTTGTATTGTCCTTGCAGCCTTACATGGCTGCCCTAGGAGTGCTGGGCATCACTGTTTGTTTTCAGGAGGTGGAGTTCTGTGACTGTGAATCAAGATCTTGGATACATGTGATTTTTTCAAGTTGTAATTTCCAGTTCAGTGAAAATGAGCTCTGAAATGTCAAGACTCCTCAGTAATATGCAAACAGAATAGCGTGTCTTTATAACTATGATAGGACTTGAAGACAACACCTATGGGGAGAGGGAGCTGGGGTTGTTTAGTCTAGAGAAGAGGAGGCTTAGAGGTGACCTCATCACTCTCTATAACTACCTGAAGGGAAGTTATAGCCAGGTGGGGATTGGTCTCTTCTCCCAGGCAGTTAGCAATAGGACAAGGGGGCATGGGCTTAAACTCTGCCAGGGGAAATTTAGGCTGGATATTAGAAAGAAATTCTTTACGGAGAGAGTGGTCAGGCGTTGGAATGGCCTGCCCAGGGAGGTGGGTGGACTCACCGTCCCTGGAGGTTTTTAAACTGAGATTGGACGTGGCACTTAGTGCCATGATCTAGTAAACGGACTGAAGTTGGACCAAGGGTTGGACTTGATGATCTCTGAGGTCTTTTCCAACACAGTCAATTCTGTGATTCTGTGACTCTGCCTGAGATTGTTTCCACCCCTCACCCCCTGCAACAGCTGTTGTTTTTCACTGGCCCTGGTGGTTCCTGCACCATCTACAGACTCTGCAGCATCTGAATACAGATGTAGCTCCTCAGTTTCTGAAAAAAGTAAGATTTGGGAACAGTGACTGCTGCCTCTGCCCCAGGGGTTGGGGAGAGCACCATCTGGGCTACTTCTTCAGTGGCAGGCCCAGGGCAACCTGTCCTTATCTTCTTTTTACTCCAAACACTGCCCCAGACCAACACATTTACTTTTGCAGGAGCCTCAGTGATGATACCTGTTATTGAGACAGGAAGATGAGGTCACAGAGAAGATGAAGCAACAGGCTGGTAACTGGGTCACCTCCAGAACACCATTCCTGTTTCCATAGAGTTGGAATTATTTTCCCCTTTCATATACACATGGAAAGTCAGTTCGAGAAAATGAGATTTGTCTTTTCAGGTGAAAAAGCGGGACAGGCTGTTCAACCTTCTTGTGGGGAGAAACCACTTGTAGCCCCTTCCATGGGCCCTTGTGCCTGTGAGATTTCTCTGCCCAGCAACCACCTGCATCCAGGGTTGCTGCGACACCTGGAGATGGGCCAGCAGATCTCAGAGCAACCCACAGGAGCCAACGCAAGGACTGAATGCACCGATACTTGATACCTGAGATCTAGGAAAAACTGTTTTTCCTAGATCTAGGAAAAAATAAAGAAACATTTGCTGAGCTTTATTTGATAAAACCAGAGAGAACAGGAACATCTCATACTGAAGCAACAAACCTGAAGTATGAGCTCACAGCTGCAGTATGCTTGCCAGACAAATAAGATGGTGCTGGAAGAAGTTATTTATTTTTCTCTACAACAATCTTTTTGTGCTCTGCTTGATCCTGTTGTGTTCTGGAGAGATAAATACTGAGCCATTAGGTTTTGGGAAGGAATAAAACAGGAAGCTTACTTTAAGGTGAACTGGAATATACATCTTTCATTAGCATTTTAGGCATGCTTCTGTCTGCTGGTAGAATTTTAATCAATGTTTTTCTCCATGTGCTTGATACGGGATCTGTGCTTGAATATACATGAATACAGTGTATGCTAACTTGTTACACGTGTGTGGGAACTAAATAGAGCGCAGTGTTTTTCCTAGTAATATACATCTAGTTTTAGAGCCTGGTCCAAAACATAGTCAGTTTTACTACTACAGACAGAATTTTATTACATTCTTCAGTAGTGTGATACTGATGAGCAGATTCTTACAAATCTTCATGGACTTCCTCTTCAGTGTAGAGCCAAATGAAAATTCGAATTTTTCAAAATTTTCAAGTGTTAAGGTGTTTCACAGGTTTGGTGAAACCTAGCCTAATATTTGAGGAGAGAAGGTTCTTGTGAGTTTTCTGGCAAAGAGTTTCTGAGTTGCTTTTCTGTAATAAATTCAAGATCTAATTTGCAGAAACATCGCATTATATATCATTTGTGGGAAGAGCCTTATCAGTCAAGATTGTTTTTTATGCATTTCTTTATTTTTCTTTGGTAACCATTAGCTACTGAATATACTATTAAGGTAGGGTCTAGGAAAAACACATCTTGTTTGCTGGATGTTGCTTTAAGATATACTCATTGTTTATTCAAGCTGATCTGTTTTGAAGAAAAAGGCAATAATCTTGCTGTGTTTTCTGTGTTATGTTTTGCAATTCTCAAAAATTCTCAAAACAGAAAAGCCCGAAAAGAAAAACATCTCTGCTTAGTATGAATTGCACAAGAATATGATGAGTCGAGAAGTACTTTTTATAAGCCTTCACACGCACATGCCAAAAAAGTGTTTGCCAGAGTTATTCTCTTTTGGAATTTACAAGGGTTTGTGAAGAGCAAATAATGAAGTGCTTTCTTGCTCTTTCTCCTTTAAAAAACTATTTGAGGAGGAGCCTGAGGACCTGGATTGCTCAGAAAAGGATCCGTTCAATGACTGTCTAAGACAGAACTCTCGGGTTGCTAAGCTGTAATTGAAAGGTAGATTTTGAGACAAAATTTAATTATTGTTGGTACAGTTTATTGTCCCTTTGGGATTTATAAAAACATCACCGGTATTCTTTGCCTCCACTCAAAAAAATCTCTTTGTTTGTGTATTAGAGGTTTTAGATTGCAGTTTCCTCCTCTTTCTGAAAGATTTTAGCAATTATTTGAATTCCCTAAGAACGTGTTAAAACACAGAAGGCAAAAACCTCAGCTTCTGTTTTCAGCCCAAGTAGTGAAGAAAGGCAGTGTTGCAGCGTACACTGTCAGTGAGATAAATTGGCATTTCTCCTGTAAAATCCTTTGAAATATTCACAATATTTCTCTTGCTGGTTTGATTTTGTTGTTTTTCTATATTTAAAAAAAAATAGTGAGAAAACTCACAGGGGTTTTAGTTAACTTCAAATAAAAAGTCATGTAGTTATAACAATTAAATATGTTTACTAGTGACACTTCTTAAATGATGAGGTAATTGGATGACACTAAATGGTAAAGTCTTACGGGGTCTCTTGGCCTCTGTAAGGATTGGGATGGGGCAATGGGTCGCACTCTGGACCGCCAGCACCCTGGGAAAGCTGCCTGGTCGGCTCCTCTGGGTGCGAGGTGCCTGGGATCGCCTCCCACAGCCTTCTTGGCACCCATACACTAGATAAAGCTTTGGCAAACTTTACACCAGCGGTGGGCCCAAATTGCAGACCTGGCTTCTAAGTGTTGCTCCAGCATTGTAGTTCATGAATGTAAACTTCTGGGTTAGGTCAGTTAGCAGATTAATTAGTAGTGTGATTTTGACAATGTTGGTTCGTGTTTCTGTCCATTCATGGTGGTTTTGGAAGATTATTAAACAAAGCAGTGAGTAGTTCACTCTCTGAAAAACAGATTTTTTTTCCCACTTGTGGAAGGACATACAGAGTAGGAAAAAGTAGAAAAATATTTTCCCTCCCCTAATCTGTCCATCCTCCTCAGTGGGGGGCCAAGCATGATCCATTTCTGTTTCCAGGGCAAGACGGGGATCCCTTCTGTTCAGGTAAGCCTGGCCTTTCTTCCCAAAGGGTGGTGTTTGGTGCAGATCCCTTACGTGACATTGCCATGGAGAACTTCATTGTCAAGTGAAATCAAGACTAGGTGTATGTAATTATGGGATGAGGAAAGAAGATGGTGATGTAAAGCCACATTGAAAGGGGCTCTGGTTACAGTGAGCTCTATTAGATCTTCTCTGCATATCTTAGTAGTTGCTCTTCCTTTCAGATACTAAGGTTTTTGCAGTTTCTGCAATAAGGAACTGGGATAGAAACCCATATTCACCAGAACAAATTGGGCAGAGGCTGCCTGGCAGCAGCTTGCACCTTTGATGGGCTGAGAGAAGCCAGGGTTGCCAGTACATCTGCTGGGGAAGAAGCCTGAGCGCCAGCTGCTCCTGCTGCTGCTTGGCATCCCGGTCGGGGAAACACGAAACTGGGTTCTAGGAAAACAGCAGTCTTTGCCAATGGCAAACACCTAATTAGATTTGTTTATCAACTGTTTTGCAATTACAGAACTATGTAGCTAATTATTTTTCTTTGAGCCAGCTCATGTTCACCTCTCTTAAGAATGTGCAACAAATAAAGAAGGTAAACTGCTATTTAATTGCTCTTTCGACAGTAAGTATTTAGTGTAACTGAACCATAACAGTGAGTGGGGCATAGAGCGTAGACTTGTGTTCGAGTAACACAAGGCTGATCCAGAGCTTTCTCTTTTTCCACCCTTTTTCGAAGTTTTAAATTCTAAATGCATAATACATAGCAAAGATGATCCAGATCAGTGATCTGTTGAAGTGCAAGAGGGAACGTATTTGCTAAATTCTAGGCCTGTTAGGGTTCTGGATTTAGTGTTTTGTCTTTTTTTTTTTTTTTTTTGGTCTCTAAGATCCAATTGTTTGAAAAATACATTGTAAAAACTGAAAAAAAAAAATTTCCAAGAGGTGGAACAGTCAAACTCAGCTTCTGTTATACGTAGCTTAATTCCTGTGTCTAGCATCAAAATGACAAAGGTTCCACTCCAAATAGTTATGTTATCTACATATGCCATTTTTTTTTTCTTAGAGAGAAAGACATAAGAAAAAGGGGTTTTTATCAAAATAACATTTTCTGATGAAGAAATATTACGTGATAAAATGTGTGCAAGCTCAGGAAATACTCAAATAAGCAAATAATGCTAAGGTTACCTGTGCTTGTTTTGGACAAAGTTCTCCTGCCTATTGTTCAATAATTCACTGAGTTATGGAGGTATTTATATGTTCCACAGAGCAACTAAACTAAATTGAAAACCAATAAGAAAGAAGGTTTCCAGCTATTGGCCATAGATACTACTTTTGAATTAAAAAAAACATTGCAATATATGTTGTACAAACAAAAGTCAAATCATTAATCTCGAACATTTGTTCCTGCAGTCTTTTGTGTAGATAAAGCTCTTAATCAGAGCAAAGCTTCAGGTGGTGACGCACCTTCTTGTGCTGCTGAGCCAACACTCAGCACTTCCTTCTCCTCCTTCCCCATTTCCTTGCTCTCTCCCAGCCATGAGGACTCCTGGGGCAGCCCCATCAGGAGGAGTTGGTGGCCAACACTGCTGGGCTTCCTTCTACAAAACTGCGTGGGAGTCCAGCCTCAGGAGAAGGCAGTGAGTAGAGGGGAGGCTGGCTTAGCAGGCTGGACAGGCTGGAGAGTTGGGCGGGGAAAAAATTAATGAAATATAACAAGGGAAAGTGTAGAGCCTGCATCTGGGTAGGAAAAACCCCAGGTTCCAGTATAAGTTGGGGAATGACCTCTTAGAGTGCAGTAGAGGGGAAAGAGACCTGGGTGTCCTGCTGCCAGCACTGTGCCCTTGTGTCAAGGAAGGCCAGTGGCATCCTGGGGTGTATTAGAAGGAGGGTGGTTAGTAGGTCGAGAGAGGCTCTCCTTCCCCTCTACTCTGCCCTGGTGAGACCACATCTGGAATATTGTGTCCAGTTCTGGGCCCCTCAGTTCAAGAATGACAGGGAACTGCTGGAGAGAGTCCAGTGCAGGGCAACAAAGATGATTAAGGGAGTGGAGCGTCTCCCTTATGAGGAAAGGCTGAGGGAGCTGGGTCTCTTTAGCTTGGAGAAGAGGAGACTGAGGGGTGACCTCATTAATGTTTACAAATAAATAAAGGGTGAGTGTCACAAGGATGGAGCCAGGCTCTTCTCGGTGACAACCAACGGTAGGACGAAGAATAATGGGTTCAAACTGGAACACGAGGTTCCACTTAAATTTGAGAAGAAACTTCTTCTCAGTGAGGGTAACAGAACACTGGAACAGGCTGCCCAGGGGGGCTGTGGAGTCTCCTACTCTGGAGACATTCAAAACCCGCCTGGACACCTTCTTGTGTAACCTCATCTAGATGTTCCTGCTCTGACAGGGGGATTGGACTAGATGATCTTTTGAGGTCCCTTCCAATCCCTAACATTCTGTGATTCTATGAGTCAAAGAGACGGGGAGGAAGAAGGGTCACACCCCAGTTTGGAATATATATTTGGAATATATATGTATATATATGTATATTGCAGAGGGGAGTTGGAAAAGAGGTGAAGAAGGTGAAGACACTGATGAGGAAGGATTATCCTGCGGTTAATGCATAAGACTGAGACTATTTTATCTCAATTGTACAGATGTACCTTAAAGGATCTTTACACAGAAGTGTTAAGAGATGAGGAGACGGACTGAATCTCCTCTTGTATGAGGTGAACGGCAGCCATGGGGTTCTAGTACAAAATGGAGAGGGAGAAAATCCCAAAGGTCTTGCACTTCTCCTGTTTGGCTCCTCCACATGCGAAAGTACCTTTGTGTAAATACTGTTAACAGACAGTTTTGACTGATGTTATGCATTTCCAGAGTATGTGATGGGTTGTGTAATGGCAGTTGATGTATTACTACTTGTAATTTTGAACAAATAGCTTTTTCAGTTTCATTGGGGAGGGAACATGTAGAAATCTCTTGGGCAAAGCTGTGGAAATAGAGGGACGTTTTCTCAAGGGTCCTATTAAGAGTTGACAGCAAATTTTGGTTTGATGGTATGAGCAAAACCCTCTGTATTCATTTTCTTCGACTGTTGTCTAACCTAACCGTTGTTAGTATGAAAAGCAAAGATCATTAGAGTTTGTATTACAGAGATGTAGAAAACATGACTAGGACTGCAGGTACAAGATGCTGTTGAACCACTTAGGCCCTGCAGTAGAGAACTCACTGTCTACACAGGACAAACAAACCACAGAAGTGGAAGACTGAGGCATGGAAAGGAAACTATTTGTTCCATAGGAATCCAGGAAATGAGCTCAGGGCTTATAATTGCCATCCCACGTTTTAGTTCCAAGAGTCCTCTCTCAGAAATAAAAATGTTAATCTTGAATTATTGAACATTTCCCAATGCAAGCTCCATTTATTCTATTCCACTTAGGAATTATCAGCATTTTTCTATTAATATTTGCCGTATCAATTGTTGTTTTAAATAAGCATATACATTATCTAAAATTTTGATCAATGGCTATGTTAGTTACACGCAGAGTGTAGTATCTGCTGTCTACATAGTGGAGAGTAGTTTTCTGCTTGTCTGCATAATAGTATCTTAGCAGAAAATTAGAATGATGCCTTGTGGCTCAGGTAACTCATCAATGCAACTCATAAAATGCATATACTCACAAACAATAGTTCTTGAGGAAATGTAGAATGAAAAAAAAGTTAATTAGAAAGATCAATACAATTATTATAGGTAGATGAGAAATGAGAATGCAGAACAGTAAAGCAAACTTGGTTGAATAAATGTTCAACAATTACCTCAAGTGTCAGCAGAAAAAGAATCTGTTCTTCAACTGCAAAACCCCCATTGGCAGACTCAAGGGGTCGGGTTGTGTTCTCGCAGTGGAAACATCTGAAATGTTGATAATGCTCAAATTAGAAATCCAAGTAATAGAATCAGATGGAGATGTTTGAGAAAATTCAGTTTGAAGTTGCAATACACAGGCACATTCAAAGGGGTCTCTGAAAGAGCAGCTATATCTAGAATATTATTACAGTTAAAACAGTATTTATAATTTGGATAACTTAGAGTCCAGGTGTAATTGTGAGTGAAGAAAATAATATATTTTGAGCGCTGGCAATAGGAGCAGTTTGGCCTAATGCTCTACACATAGAGAGCTGAACTCTATGCCTCTTTTTGACATTTGCATTGGACAAAATATGTATTCTTTGTGCTTTTATACAAAATGAGAGTCATTATAATTAACTACTTAACCGGGTTTTGAGAGTTGTGTATATGGAACTGGAAGCATAAAAGTCGTAGAAGTTTGTTATTAAATACATGGTTATTTTAGTAGCTGGGAGTGTAGCAGAAGACTAGAATCCAAAAAGTACAATTTAAATAACTAAGAATGTGGGGGTTTTATGCCATAATTTATTTGGAAGAGGGATGAGAGTAGCATGACAGTAAGATATTATCTTCCAAGTTGCCATGGTAATGCAATACCTGTTGCTGAGAACATGCTGTAGTTGCTGATATTACTTTTATTACATCTATTTAACATTTCAGGATCTATCCTTTAGTTTTTAGGGTGTTATTTTAGATTCAATTTCATATGTGAGAAAAACAGTCAGTTTTGTCACTTCCCAGCAGGGTTCTAGAGCAATATCAATGATAATGATGCGAAAACCTGTTCCTGTTAAAATAGCTCCTATCCTCTAATACAGAGTAATTTACAAGATATCTAACACTATAGGAAGACAAGAATCATCAAGATAGTTCAGGGCTCTCTATATTAATATGCTCTTTCCCTGGAAAGTCAGTGATCGATATTTGGAGATGGGAATACTAAAGCCCCAGCAATAATGCAATATAAAAACTTTAAAATACAGACAGGTGGTTCTTAGGACTAACACTATAAATGCAACATCCATTTTACTCTGAGGATCCTGTGCAGTGCAAGTCTGGTTTCCTGATCCAGCAAAGTTCCCTGGGACCTCTTTTACTACCCTGAACCCCCTTGGAGCAGCAGTCTGATAAGCCTCAGGTCAGCCAAAGTGCTGCCATTCAGGACCACAGCAGCAGTGGGACCCTCAAGATGCCGTCAGTTGTATGCTACTGCTTGTGAGTACTACAAGCTGCAGGCAATAATGGGAATTATAAATGGATCACTCAAAAAAATGCAGAATTGGGTCTCCTCCTCCTGCCTGTTCTCCCAGGCTTTCATTTTCATCTTTTACTAGTGAGTTCAGCTCCCTGGATAGCAGATGCTGGCTCATTAGAGTATAGTTCAAGCAAAATATTTACCAAAGTCAAGACAGTTGTCTAAGGTGATCCTTTCAGGTATGGAGGTGGTGACAGATTATTTCTGTCTTCTGCACTTACGGTGCTATGTTTGTACAAATCTCGGTGCTTTCTCATTGCGTTCTTTTTTCCAAGATCTGTCTCCTCCTTTTAGTTCAACAACTCTCTATTTGCTGCTAGATACCAATGTTTGTCTATTGTTTCTTCTGCATATGAAAGCCATTGCTGAATTTTGCAAAATTCGTGCTGGCAAACTATTACGTGTGAATTTCTCATGTCTCCAAAATGAGAAGTTGCTATATGAATAACCAATCCATGTAATTTATCTGTGTTCTTATGTTCCCTTTCTCTCTTTGTGTCCTGTGGTTTAGCGTTTTATGTAAACGCTTGTATTTTTGTCTAGAAAATGCAGATAGTTAAGTAAGTATCACACGCTAATATCAAGGAGCTAGTTATTTCTTTTAATAGAGAACAGTAGTCCAATTACTTTTGCATAACAAGTGTTGATTTTTGTTTAACTGAGCCGTGGGATGATACTACATGATACAAGCATACATAGTACGTGCTTTGAGGGTGCACCCACGCTGGTGCAAACTGAAGGTGTATGCGTCTATTATATTTATTACAAAAGAAATAGTAATAGTCACAGGGATAATCACAGTGAAAAGCATACTTAAGAGGTTTGGTGTGGTCTTAGCTGTCTGAATACGATTCTCATGGGCAAGGTCTCAGATTCTTCCTGCAGTATGCTGTGCTCATAACCATAGCACCTGATTTAGGAACAGAGGTGTCTTAGACTCGAAGTGCACTCAAAGTCAAAAACATGCAACTCTGAAAGGCAATTCAGTCTCTTTAAGTGTTAGTCACTGGGTGGAGGAACATACTCTTCTCTACTGGCTTACACCTACGGTTACATGAAATGCATCTGACCTTAAGGCAATAATTTGTAGCCCATTATCAAACACAGAAATAACTGGAAGCATTTCTAGTGCAATATAATGTATTAACGTTTTGGGAAACTGCCTTCTTTAGCACATTAATAATTGTCTATCGTAATCGACTCTATTTCTTTAGTTGAATAGCTACTTAATTTTGCAGGCTCTGTGTTTCCTCATGCAAGAACAAACATGTCTGTGGAGACGGTAATATGGGTACTGCTTCAGTATCTGAATTTCTGATGACTGCTCTTACCTGGTTCTCTGTGTCAGTTTTCTCATCTTCTTGGATTTCCATTGTCTGCAAGCACTTTTTCCAAAGTCTGCATGTTGCAGTAGCTTTGCCTCAAGATATTTCAGTTCAAAATCTTTTCTCCAGAGTTACTGGCGTGATCTGATATTGTTTAAGGGAGGATTTCAAGAGTGTCTGTTAACTATTAATTTACTTTTACTCTAGGTACTCATTTGTCAGAATGGACCAGCTGTTAGAGGCATGCTCATGAATCCTGGGTATTCCTCTGGCTGTGTATCCAGATAGGCTGTGCATCACTGCAAAAGTGATCTCATCAGGAGACTTTTAGTGTTGAGACGTTAGTGAACTGATGGTCAGCTTCAGTTTCTTGCATGTTACTGATTAGCACAAGCAGTGGTGATAATGTTGTTTAAGAGATTAAGATGCAGCATTCATATGGATTATGGTCAGTAAAGGAGGGCAGAAATTACAGCTGACAGGTACAGTCAGTGCTATTAGTTTGTATTGAGCATAAGATCTACCGTTCACTCCACAATATAGTTTTGTAAGAAAACAGCGGATGAGTGAAATGTTTCATCTGCAGCTGTTGCTGATCTGGAGACAGAATTCTGAATAGCTGAAATTCAAGTAGTTAAAAAAAAAAAATAAAAATAACTCATTCATGGGTTAGAATCAGTGCAGGGAAAATGAAGGGATTTCTGTGCACCATCTTTTTATCCTGTTTTTATAAAAAAGGAGTAGTAATAGTTACCTTCCATTTCAGAGCATTCTGGAATGAAACTGCAGAACACATTGGATGAAGCCGCTACTTAGGCGCTTATTAGGACTCTTACCAGAAATAGTAGAACCATGAATTGTATGGTACAGAAAATGCAACATTTTTGAATATTTACATGTTTAAAAATTCAGTGTTTACAGATGGATGAAGTGAGGTGGCTCCCCCAGTTACCTCTGCTGGAAAGGAGACTTGTCCTGCCTCCGTACCTCTGACATCAGTCTTGACATGTCTGTTCAGGGGAAATCTTCACTGAAAATCTTATGTGCAGGAAGAAATCTGCATAAAATACTCTCTGCAGATAAGAATTTACAACAGTAATCTTTATGACGCTAAGACAACAAAATGAAAGGAATCCAAACAAGTACAAATCACCATGGACAAGCATTAAACGTCTTTTAAAATAATTCCAGTAATTCTTCTACTTGTTTTTAACCTAGCCTTTCATCCCAGGTTGTACTTTTACACAGTAACACTTCTCTCTTTTAGAAAGCTTTCCACCAAAACCAGACTGATGCTTAAAACATGAATAACTCATCTTCCTTCATCTCAGAAATTTCAAACCTTTTCATAACCAAAATAGTGCAGGAGACAGGGGCTTTATGGACTCCACGAGAGGCCTTATAAGTGCCACTCAGTTTTCTATGGAAAGTACTCATCTTAAGATATATTTGGATGAAAATTGTAGAAAAGCTTAACTAGAATAAATACTTGGAACCTCTTGTGAATTTGCTGTGGTATTCCTTACTTACCACACGGAGCTGTGTACTAAATCAATAATTTAGCGGCTGCTCCTAACTTCTGCTGCATGAAGCTGCTCTGTTGTTTTGCCACAGCAATGGCCCTGTTTTCTCTCCTAATTTGTTGTGCTTGCTCAGTGAAATTTAATCCTACGTCACTTCAGGCAAGTCTCGGAGAAGCTGTTTTCCTCCATTCAAACGGCTCTTTCCTCCCAATGTGTCAGGTAGCTAAGAGGTGCCTCATTTTTTTCTTAACCTTTCTGCCCACCTTGAAATTATGCTGATGCTATGGCTGCAGTAGTACCATGGTTCTTTCCCCATATCCAGTTTTTGTAGAATCGTAGAATTGCGTGGTGTGGAAAAGACCTTTAAGATCATCAAGTCAAATAATTAATCTAGGACTGCCAAGTCCACCACTCAATCATGTCCCTAAACATCACATCTACACATCCTTTAAACACCTCCAGGGATGGTGACTCCACCGCTTCCCTGGGCAGCCTGTTCCAGTGCTTTGCAACCCTTTCAGTGAAGAAATTTCTCCTGCTATCCAATCTAAACCACCCCTGGTGCAACTTCAGGTCATTTCCTCTTATCCTATCACTTGTTACTTAGAAGAGGCCAGCACCCTCCATGCTACAAGCTCCTTTCAGGTAGTTGTAGAGAGGGATAAGGTCTCCCCTTAGCCTCCTTTTCTCCAGGCTAAACAGCCCCGTTTCCCTCAGCTGCTCATCACTCATCATAAGATCTGTGCTCCAGACCCTTCACCAGTGTTGTTCTGCTTCTGAACTCTCTCCAGCACCTCAGTGTCTTTCTTGTAGTGAGGGGCCCAAAACTGAAAACAGTATTCGAGGTGGGGCCCCACTAGTGCGGAGTACAGGGGATGATCATTTCCCTGGTCCTGCTGGCCGTACTGTTTCTGCTACAAGCCAGGATGCTGTTGGACTTCTTGTCCACCTGGGCACACTGCTGATTCATGTTCAGCTGGCTGCTGACCAGCACCCCCAGGTCCTGTTGAACCTCATACAACTGGCCTCAGCCCATTGATCCAGCCAGTCCAGTTACCTCTGTAGAGCCTTCCCACCATTCTGGAGATCAACACTCCCACCTAACTTGGTGTAACCTGCAAACTTACTGAGAGTACACTCGATACCCTCATCTGGATCATTGGTGTTTCCTGTGGCTATAAGCAGTCGTGTGTCTCAGTCACAGCATGCACTGCACAGGCTCCTGTTACCTCGTTTATCTTGCTTTATCTTGCTTTATCTTGCTTTCATTTGTTTTGTTTGTTTTCTTGTCTGTTTTAACAAATTCAAGAGGACAGCAACTCCTGGGTGATGTCCCATCTGGAAGCTCTTGTGGTGACTTGGCTCAAGCAAGGGTGCAGCCCTTCATGTTTGCAGCTGCAAATGTTCCAGCCTCGCATCTTCAGCCCAAAGCAGCCAAGGAGAACCTGTACCCTTGCCGTTTCCCTTCACCCTGTTTATTTCACTTGGGAACACAATGAGCTGTCAAAATTTCCTGCCCTGTTTCCACAGAATCCTTCCTTTTGCTCTGAAAAGGATTATTTATCTAAAACTGCTGATTGCATAAGTTGTCAGAACAATTGTTTAGCTTGATTTTAAGGTGGAGAGCAAAGAGATGTAAAGGTCTCGTGGCCTGATGAAAGTCACCCTCAAAGTCCTCTGCCAAAGCAAAAAAGAGAGGTTGGTGTGTTGCCATGAATGGCCCTTGCCTCTCAGAAATTAAAAGTCATGTGGTGTGGTGTACATCTGGCACAATCCATATTTTTAGTATCTCTGTTGAGTGTACTTAGAGGTAATTAAAAGTAATAGGGAATAATATAAATGTTTTCCAAATAAGTGAGCCAAGAAAAAAGGGGGAAAAGCAGGTGTGGTTGATTTACCCCACCACCACTTCCTAACTAATCTTTCTCTAATGATGTAGAAAGAGACTAGGTGGAGCCTGGCTAAGTATTTTGAAATAGCAGATTCAGGAGGTAGAGCTACTTGATAACATCATTGACTCATCAGAAACTTGCCTTCCCTGAGGGTAAAGTTAATAATCCTTGAATATAAAGATTTTAGTATCTTTTACTAAGTCATCAGGGATGCAGATTTATTCTGCATATAGATTTCTATAGTGCTAGAGACAGCCCAAACTTTTATTATCTGTAAAAAGTGTAAAATGACACAAATAGCCGATCAGAATCATCAATAATTTTCCATGACTTCAGGTCCTCAGCTTTG
This sequence comes from Columba livia, assembly GCF_036013475.1. Classification (NCBI taxonomy): domain Eukaryota; kingdom Metazoa; phylum Chordata; class Aves; order Columbiformes; family Columbidae; genus Columba; species Columba livia. Next base: position 60,453,894 of record NC_088604.1, read on the forward strand.
CTGGTTAAGTAAAACTCATTCACACTTTCTTAATTTGAAGAGCATAGAGCTGGTAGCAAGTTTATCAATCACCATGCATAGTTATTAACTGTTTCAGGTCATCTTTCAGCATATATAAAGCCCATGCCATCATGGCCTGCTTTGTTTTCATGTCCTCCTTCAGAATGATATTCTTTTGATCACCTAAGTGGTTCTTTCCCCATTCTGCTGCTTATCGATGGTGGGCATTACGCCAGGGTTATTTTCCTTTTATGAAATGGCTCTTCAATGTGCTGATCATCTTCCTAAACGGCCTTCTCTCCACTTTTCCAGGAGGAATTCAGCTTTCTAGATAAAGTATTTCAGATGTACTTATATCAAGTGCTTTGGCTAATGCCATCAATACCTCCCTTACTTTCCATCTCTTTACTGAAGTTACCTTCCCTGAATAGTGTACATACTTGTCTGAGTTGGCTAGTCTTCAGTTCTGTAGGAGATATCAGGAGCACCATGAGAGGAAGCTGGACTACCGGTAAAATGAAAGTGGAAGCTGCAGGTAGCTGGGCCATAGAGCAGTTGCGGCAGAGAGCATAACAGCAGCAGTGAACTTTATCCAAAATAGCTGTAGCTGCATATACCTGTTATCTCCCAGCTTTGTGTTATCATCAAGTCTCACTAGTGCTTTCCTAATTCTGTGTTAAGATCATCAATAAAAAAAATCAAAGACCAATCCCAATGTGAATCTTCTAAAGATCATGCAGTAACTGTTCCCAAGCACAAGTTTCCTTTCAGTGCACCATGTTATCATCTTTTAGTTTTTCCAACTCAGTTTTTGTACTCATCTCTTGCCTTCTGTTATACGTTTAACAAAGTCCATATGGTTGAATTGCATCACAGTATCGATTTTTTTCTCTTTTCTAACAGTTAGCTATTTTATTCAGGGTAATTAATTATCAAGTTTTATCTTGTATGGTCTACTTTTGGTAAGCCCACACTGTGTTTTATTCTGTGTTCCAGTTGTCTAACTACCTGTAGTGTTCACTTCCTCAAAATTTGGGGTCATACTATTATGATAAGAATTAGGCGACTTTTTCAACATGTAACTGTGTATAATTTTGTTATTCTCTAGTACTATGGTACTTCTCTTGATCTGATTTATTATTTCATGTCCAGAAAGAAAATCAGTCTTTCTCAGTGTACAGTATCATATGTCTTGTTTTTTTTTCCGATTTTTGGAGTTTGAATTTCTCTTATTTTTTTTTCAAAGTATCTGTTGATTTAGTCACAAGTGACATGTTTACCAGTGTGTTAATTCAGGGGATTATTTGCAGTTTCCTCTTAATTTGTTGGTACACACAGAAAAACAAAAGCCTCAACCAAGGCATGCTCCGAATTTACACCCGTTCTTAATTTGCTGCTGCTTGTCTTAGTGACAGGCTCAAGCCTGTCTGATTTTTCTGGCTTTACATAATGTGTAGCATATGCTTGCCATTCTCACTCTTTCTACACAAATCAGCCAATCTGATGGGTCCACCTGTGCAATGCTTTTAAGCCCAGGTGCTGCCTGACAAGCTCTGACTCACAGGTGCTGATGAATCTTGTTCTTTGGTGTTTTACAACCTCTCCAGCTATTTGTTCCACCCTTCTGCCCTTTCACAGAAGGATCGCAGGGAAACAGGTTTATGTACCTCCATTGCTACAAGTTGCATGTGATTTTAAGCTACTGATGAAGGTAGCCCCATGCTATGATGATACCTTTGAAGTGCAACAGCTGAAGAGCAGGCAGAGGTTTGCACCTCCTGCCCCTGCTGTCAGGAAGGGTAAGTGGGGTCAACAACAGCTTGAGTTGTTTTGGACTGGTTCCTTAGAGGCAGCGGTTGGCAAGCGGGAGCTGAGTACAGGGAACATGTGCTCTTTCTCTGGAAACAAAAAAAGCAAAGCGAAAGTAACGGTGAGAGAAAATAGATTTCTATTTGTAATCAGAAGTGACTGTGTTTGAAATAATCTTAATTTGAGTGTGTGCTCCTGTGCCTTTCATACCTCTAAGGATCCCTCAAGGGCATGGAATTTTTTTTTTCACCTCCAATATTTAACTTAACACTTCTACTTGGCTTTATTCCCTTAAACATAATTGTAAGCACATTTTAAGTGAACATTAAATAGAAGAAAAATAAGAGTATCTTTAAAAGTCCTTCTTTTATGCTGCAAGCTTTTTTTTTTGTTTTTAAACACAAGCAGTGGAAGCCAACACTAGCAGCCAAATTCTTAATTTATTTTTGTTTAGATTAGTCAGATGCTATATTTGTATCCCAGAGGAAGCACAATTCAGACTAACTAATAATTCATAATTTTATTGTAAAGTTTGAGAGGCCCACAGTGTGAGCTGTCCGAGGAAGTGCAGTGAGGATGCTTTCAACACCATGGCCTGTGTTTCTGTAGGGGGGGAACTGGTATTGTGAAGAACTAGAGTACTCTGACCTGAACCTCTTCAAACTTCATCTTATTTAAGAATTTTTAATATTTTAGTCTTGTTATTTGCCTATAAAGAAATTATTATATCACAGAAAAAGGTGTTTAAGGTTATGGAAATTTAAAAATGACATCTGCTGCCCACTGCTTCCAATCTACTTGGAATGAGGTTTTGTAACTCTTACTCATCCGGAGTAGCGTTTTTCTCCTTAAGTGAGTTTTGCCTGTTTTGTCAATATTGCGTGGCAAGTCAGGTACTAATCAATGTGAATTACATAGCGATACTAAGTATGGTATTGTCACTTTATGATATTTAAATATATATCCTAAAGCTCTGAAGTAATGCTTGTCCGAAAACATCAGGTTTCACTTACGTGAAGCACCTTTGGTGTTTGACGAGGCTGACATTTTCCAGAGTGCTCAAAGAGCAGAAAGTAAAGCAAAAGCAATCAAACAAACCTTAAAAACCTCTTCATATTTTGTTTGGAGATTTATTTCATTAACTCATGATTTAGAGACCAGTCCCACCGCTTTGGAGGTCAGTTGGACTGTGAGCCTCGTCCAAGGCTGAGACCTTTGTGTGTGGTGTTGTCACAGTTAGAATCCAACTGGTCTTGTCTGGGCAAAACACTTCTACACCGCTCCTGAAGCAGTGAGAGTCTACTTAGTGGGCAAGAAGCCGTGAAATAGGATAAACACGAGGAGTTTTTGTGCCTTTGTTGGGATAAGAGGATCGGCTGAACCTCTGTACCCGATTACCCAGGGATGTCATCGGAGATGATTTTCTTGGACCTTACTTTTCCCACTGGAGGAGCTCAACGTCATCGCTTTGGATAGAAAATAGATCTAGATCTAAAAGCAGAGAAAGGCAGCTGCCCCTTCTAACATCTCTGGGGATTTTGTGTTTTGCAGGAGATGCACGGGTGAGAGGTCAGACAGGGGTTCTCTCCGAGCGCCGCGGCTCCTACCCATTTATAGACTTCCGTCTTCTTAACAGTAAGTACAACCCTTCCTTCAGGTCTGTATTTAAAAAAAAAAAAAAAAAAAAAGAAACAAAAATCAGTCTTGAAAGACTATGAACCAAAGTATCTCATTTCATACGTATCTAAAGTTCAGCTGTCTTCATACTGTCAGCGTTAATAATCCTATTATTCCCACAAAGTGTTTGACTGTGAAATGTTTTGATTGTATGAATACTGTCCATAATGCTGAGTCTGTCAAGTAAATACAGTAGTGCCCTGGGGTGTGCTGGGGGGGGTAGGGGGTGCTTCAGAATTAAAAAGATAAACCTCTCTGTCCTTTAGCCTCTTAGCCAACAGTTGGAACAGATTTATGTGAGTTTGTTATCCGGTCATATAGAATTGGCACAGAAGGAGAGCATGTGACAGCACTGACCAGTGGTTTACAATAACATTAATTTTTCCAACAATTAGAACCCAATCCAAAGCCCCATGGAGTCTTCTCATTGACGTCAATGGATTTTGGGTCAGGCCAGCAGTGAACATCTGTTAAAAATAATCTTAACCTCATTTTGATTGAAGTTTTTTTGCCACTGTTGTAAATAAAGGAGGGCAAAACTAAAAGAAAAAAGAAAATCAAGATCCTGGGTTGTTGGATGTTTGTGTGTATTTGGTTTTTTACTTCCACCTGATGGATGCTGTATACTGATGCAGACCCATTAGCCAGTGTGCAAAAAAAAAATTAAATAACCACAGAACTCTTAGACTTGGGCCCTGTAGCTGTCTTAACTCGTGTTCAGATGTGGTCAGATCTTGATGTGTCCTTGTGTGCTGCACACACATGTAACCTTTGGAAGAAAAAGAAAAATCATTGACTGTCTTCATCAAAACAGACTGAAACTCTGACTGTTTGTTTAGTGATGACACGTTTATGCTTTTCGTTAAAAAGCAATTATCAAACTAAAGTTTTCCGTCCCCTTTTTGTAAGTGCTTGCCCAAGTGCCTGGGGAAGGGGAGGGGAAGTGGATGGCAGGGAGGAGAGAAGAAGCCCAGCTCTAAAGGGTGAGTCTATCTTTGGGGCAAGAGAAAAGAGGGGCTGATAGGAAGGGGAGAACTTGGGCTCTGATGGGATGCATTTGCACAAGCTGGCAAAGTTACTGCTGCCTTGCAAAGTGCTTGCTTTCAGTCATGCTGATAAAAGGTATTTTCTAGGTCCTAAGTCGATTGGTGCTTGCTGTAGCTAGGGTAGAAAGACACAAGGAGTAAAATGGGTCTAGCAATTTTCCCAGGACAAAGAGGGAATAATGTAATGCTTGAGCAGAGCTCAGATGATCATTTAGTCCTCGCTTATCAGTGAAAACTGTGAAGGAAAATCTGGTTTAGGCTAGCTGGAAATGCCGTTATAAAAATGGAAAGAAAACAAAGCACTTCATTAGTGAAGCAGAAGTTAATATATATTCACATTCAAGTGTGACTAAATTAATTACTTCCTTTCTTTTTTGAATACATGTACATTCTTTAAAAGTCTCATCGTATACTTGTTCCTCTCCCTGGTTAAAAAAACCAAAAGCATTTCAGCTCTTTTCTTCTGGCAATAGGGCTTTCAGTTTTGTCCCTCGTAGATGAATCTTGGCCATCCCTCAGGTGCTGCCTGTAGGCTCTCGAGGGAGAGATGCATGGCAGGAGATGTGCTTGTGGATGCTCAGCCTTTGGTCACACAAGCAGCAGGGCACTCAGCACAGCCCCTGTCCTGAAACTGCCCCGTTTAAAAGCCCTGTTTCTTTCTGCATGAGCCTCTGGTTCCACGGAGCTGTGGGGCACCTGGGGTTTTATGTTCCTGCTTTCTCTGTCTCAGGGACTTCTGACTTATTCTTTAGTTTTACTGCTTTTCTGTAATCTGAAAGAAGTCACTCCGGCTAATCGTGATCTCTGTGTAAGAAAAGCAGTGATCCTGATTTTGGATTTCCCATTGTTTTCAGTTGCTTTTTTGTTTACTGCTTTTTGCCTAGCGAGTGGTGTTCGCTTGATTTTTCAGTGCAAATCAAGTGAGATTTCTAGGCACTTGAATACTAGTTTTGTGCACTGGGCCTGGCTCCCTCAGTGAACTCCAGGTAAATGATGATGCTTAGTGTCAGAGCATGCAGACGTGTTTTGCCAGGAAATAAACAGGTTTTTGTATTATTTGTTCATATACATTTATCTGTCAAATCCCTTTCTGCTCTGCATACCATGTAAGCAGCAAAAACCATGGTGCTGCACATCAAAAAGGAACATACAGAAACATCACTACTGCAAACTTTTTTTGAAAAGTGCCTATTTAATATTTGCACTAAAATTTAAGCACCACATTATATTTGTTTGGCGGCAGTAACTGACAGGCAGCTGCTGTATGCTGAAAGCTGTTGCAGTAAAGGAGGGATGAAGCAGAGAAAATTTTATGGTCAATATCCTCAGAAGTTATAAAGAAGTGCAGTATGAACATTAAACCAGTTTCTCACTAATTCAGTCAAACTGAGCCTAAATAGCGATTGTTCCCTCTACCATCTGAAATATTATTCCAAATAACAGTGCCACCGTTGTTTTAAAGTAGAGGAAAACACTGAAGCTCTTTCTTGAACAGACTTGACATTCATTTTGAAAACTGACATTTAAAAAAAAAATCAGGGCATTGCTGTTTAATGTTAGACTAAAGGTTACTTAAATGTAACATACTTACAGATTCAGTCAAACTAGTGGATTTTTCCCTAATATGGCTATTAAGGGTTAACACCCAGTAGGCCATATCTTTTGGGTTTTTTATTCTGGAGTCCTGCAGTAAAGTCGCTGTGTAACTTAAGACACCATGGAGTCTTTCTGGATAGGAAAACTTTCTGCGCTCTGAAAATGGGATCTTGTGTTGCCCTAATCAAAGCCAACTGCATTAATGTTGGCTTCTTGCTGTTTGAGCTAACGTCTGTGATGCCATCTACACATTCCTCCAGTGCCTCTCTGCAATATATAGAAATTTAGTGAGTGCTATTTACCTTGTCAGTGCCAGGCTGTCAGGGCCATGAGGATTTTGCAGGATCCTGTCTGGAGGAGGTACAAGGCTTTAGCATCTTCCTGTCTTTTCCCTGCCTACTTGCAAGCTGTCCTTGAAGCGTACTTGCACTGGTGGGTTTGGGGACTCTTAAGATGATTCCGAAATACAAAAGTGAATGTAGTATATCCCCATGTCACTGAGAATTCCTCAGTTCTGCATTGTGAGGAGTGTATGTTTGCCCCACGATCCTGACTCAGTCCTTGCAACTTGTGGAGACCTGCATGACCAACCGGATACTCGTTTGTGTTGATGGTTTCAAGCCAGAAGCTTCGGGGGAGCTACGTGGTGGCTCCTCTCCCCAGAGAATCTGTGGCAGCCGATGCTTGTTAGCCAGCCTGGTGTGAAGACCCCCAGTAGGCAAGCTGACCATCCCACCATAATAAGTCAAGGCAGCCACTTGCTCCTGGTGGCCACAGATATACCCCAGAAAAAAATAAGCTGCACACGGTGACCTGAGGCTCCACGTTCACTAGAGTGCTAATGATCAAATATTCAGGTTTTACAAACCCCTAAACTAAAAGGTATAAGTTTTGCACAGCCCCATAGGTTTACATGGAAATGGGGAGAGGGTTTTCTCTTCGTGCAAATAAGGCACTTCTTAAAATGGCAACAGCAGAATTAAAAAAGACTTAGCCTTAGAAACTTATTTGCCAGAACGAGTAATAGGATGGAATAGGCAAGTATTAGGTGCTATCACGCAGCTGAATATAATGTATAAATGGTGTATTGGATGATTCCAAACCTCGCAAATTTTAGTGAAGAGTGAAGTTTCTCTGATCTCAGTAGCTCTAGCTTGTAACTGAACCTAATGCAGGTTGAAGTTAATGATGGCAGTTTATTTGCACTTTTACATTTCTTTTAATTAAATGAACCTTTTTGTGTTCACAGGACAGAAAAGGAGTTAAACTGAATAAATACAGTTTAATAACTCAGAATTTGAACCTTCTGCCATGACAATTAACTTGATCCCATTTCCTTTTAGCAAAGCATAGCCTGGATATGAGAAATAAAGGGTCATAGGGTAAAGCAGCAATAATTTAGTTCTGTGATTGACAAAGCTGCTGAGTGAGTCATTGAACAAGATTCCTTCATTGACTAATATGCATTGATTAAAATAGATTTCATTATCCCGTGATGAGTTGTGCTGATGACTGTGGTAGTACTTCATTGCACTAACCAAAAGTTTGAGGGAATTCCTTGTGATAAATCTAGAATTGTGGGTGAGCATGCCAAGATAACCAAGACAACCTCACCCTGCTCTATTTATATTAGATACTATGTTTGATTGCCAGGTAAAATTAAGTAGCATAACAGAGTAACACAGTTTACATCTGAGAGGAGTAAGTTTTTATTTACAAACTTGCTTGTCAAGCTTTAAGTCAGCAGACAAGGAGATTCTTCAGACTTAAACAGTGATTCTCTAGGTCCCGTCTTGTTCATGCTAAGCTTTTCTTTGGGTTGAGATTTTGCTTGCTAGTGACAAAACTGTTAGCCTCTATTTGCTTATTTCTAAATGGGCGTGTCATGGAGTAATGTAATTAAAATTGTTTCTGCTTGCATTCTTTTACAAAAAAAAATCTTAATTAGAGCCACTTTGGTTTTGTCACAGTATCAGTCATGCCAAAGCTTTTGTTATCTTACACCCACTTGTTTTCAGTAAGCCATCCATAGTGTTCCAGTGTCTGGTAGAATTCATTTTTCTCTATATATTGATCTAGAAGAGATAACAAGGAAAGGGGAAGGATGTAGTACGTAACCTGCAAAGTGAAATCTCTGTACCAAAAATAGTGTTACCCAAAGAGAGCAAGTGTTTTCTTACACCTTGCACAACAGAAACAGAGTGGGATCTGAGAATACGTAAAAGGTCAAAACATGTCTGTAGGAACTCCAAAGGTACAACTGTGTATTACCTAGAATCTTGCTATTAGTATGTAGGCAGAAGATTAATAAAAAAAAAAAAAAGCCCGCCTGCTTTAAACTTAGCTTAGAAAATTAAGTTAGTATAGATGATTTCCTCTTAGTACCAGATGGTGATAAAGAGTGACATTAGGTAGCGTTCAGTCTCTGTCCTTTATTTGCTGTCTGATTTGAATCAAGCAAGATCATCTGGTTTTCAGTCTGTTTGCAAATAAAGTGATGCTTTGCAGGCATGGGATGAATTGGGTACTACAGAAATGAAAAGTGTAGTCAGGGTAAGTAAGGGAAGATATGAACTCATGAAAAAGTCTCCATCTCAAAGAACCAAAATCTGTGGACGTTTGAATCTGTGGTTTCTGCCTGTCTACAGAAGGGTTGATTTGCAAAATTTACATTCATTTTTGGTTTTGGATTTTGAACAGCTCCAGGGCTTTCAGGTACTGCCAGTCTCCAGGGAAAATAAAACTTAACCACAGTCACCAACCCCGAACTGAACCATCAAGTAACCTGAACCCATATGAGTGAGGTTAAAAAGAGTTTGGTTAACTGTCTTGTTTTGTTGCCTTTGGCTAGAAGAAGTGGGAGTGAGAGATGCCGTTTTAGATATTTCTGACCAAGGTTAATTTAGGACACTAAAAGTCTTGTGAGGAAGTTTCAAGGCTGATTGGATTACTCGGATCCCAACCTAGCCCATGGAGATGAGTCCAAAGTTCCAGATGGTTATTAAATTAGAAAGCTAGAGAACTTACGAGGTCTGCATCATTTCTACAGGATACCTCCCTTAGTTCCCCAGGGATAAGCACATCCAAAATATACTCATCAACAATCCAAAGGCACAGGGGCTTCTTAATCTGGTTAGCTTGTGTCAGGTTTGAATGGGAAGAACATTTCCAGAATTGAAGTCAGCCTATGGCCTGGCTTTCAGTTTTCCATTCAAGGAAGAATTGGGATTCTCTTAATAATGTTTCAGCACAACATTTTTCTGTTTTACAGTAATATGTCACTGTACTCAAAAATTCTTCCTGTTATTGGAAGTCAGTCTTGTTCCCCTTTACATCAAATAACAGACATTTTTTTGTTGTTTGGAGTGTTGCTTGCATTTTTAAGTGTTTTTAAGAGTTGTTATCTGCAAAATTTAATAACAAAGTTGATTGAAAAGTATATTATACTTCCTGCCATTCATACTCCGTGTTTAGTTTTTACACTACATTTCTAGAAAATGAAAACCAGGATGTAAAACTGATTGATGCATGTGCCCTCATATGCTAACAAAATGCAGCAGTTTGGGTTATGAATACTTGAGGAGAACTCATGAGAGCAAGCAGAGCAAACAAAAAACTAGATGTGCTTCACACACAAAGTCTTAGTGATTGTACAGGATTGTAACTTATTTTTGAACACTGATTTTGGATTCAGAATATCCCTTTAAAAGTTTCCAAATGATGCGTGACCCATTCAGCCACCCCACCTTCTTTTCCATGATTAGAAAAGGGAAAGGGTGGACTGAAGATAACACTGAGGATACTTTCCAAATGAACAGAGGAAAAGAAAGAACAAGGAGAAGGGATCATTAAGATGATAAATGAAAGTTGGGTTTGCTGTTTTTACAGGTTATGTTGTTTTTTTCTCAAGGGGAGTGAAGGAGGAGGGGATGTACCGTTTCCTGTCAGAGAAACTATAATCAGCTATAGAACATTTGCAGTTTTAGGAAAAAATGGTCCTGACTGTGCTGCTGCGTGAAGATTGAAGTGGCAAAGTGAAGGTTCACGTTGAAATGATAACAACTTTGTGGTGAAACAGAACACAATATGCTGTTTCCTAAGAACTTGTAGGAGGCTTAATAAAAGATGCCAAGGTGTTTGTTTGCATAAAAATGATTGATGAGCCAAATAAAGGCTGCAGAGAAGAGAAACACATCTAAATTCAACTTAAATTTGGATTTAATCTATTCTTCTTCCTGTTATTAAGGCTAACCGTAGTTTCTCCAGAACTTAGTGTAATGGGATAATTTGGTACGTAAGTGGGACAATCTGCATAATTCTTAAGTTCTGTAGTCTCTTTCAAATGGTATCAAAAGGAGTATCTTTTGGGATGGAGAGGAGGTGGCATGACTAGCATTCTTCAACATGCCAACAATTGTGCAGGAACTTTGATTTGGAAACTGAGCTGTTACAAGCCACCACCACCTCAAGTGTAATGTTCAAAGAGGAGGAAAATACATAGCAAGGTGACCTAGAAAATTGGTGTCCCAGAACCTCCCAAATTTCATTAACTACATTAGCCAAACAAGCACAGGAGGACCTCTTGTGTAAACAGACTTTGCATTGATTTTGTGCACTTGTGCAGGTGGTTAAAGAATGGATCTTGACTCAAATTGGGAAATTTTAAAGATCTTTTGGTTTACTTCTAATTTTCTGCTTTTCCTGATGTGTTCAGAGTCCCACTCTCTCTCACAGACTCTTCTTAATAAAAAAAAAATGTTTACCCATTCAAAGAGAAGTAATGCAGTTGTAACCAATATGAACAATGGCAACTAACAGAAAGCACTTGACCAATACATTGACTTTTATCAAAAGTCAAGGAACAAATAATTTTTTAATACACTAGAGAGGCAAGTGAAAACAAAATGTTTATAGCACAACATTTTTGGATTCCTGTATAGTTTGAAGCCTCATGAAGATTTCCACATTTACAAGATTTGAGTGCAATGCTAGTTTAGCTGTACATTTTATATAGTTCAAGGTGTTTATCATCTCCGTTGTCTTAGTTGTGGTGACCAACATATATATACAGATGATAAAATTGATATTGGCACAATCTCACTAATTTGGAATCAAACCTGTTCATCATCTCCTCACACCAGCCACAGACAACTGAGAAGTACAGCTGGGGTATTCATCTGAGCTTCTTGGTCCTTCTACCCTAGACTGAGAGCTTTCAGGCAAAAACTCCTTTACATAGATTTCTGGTACTTTGTGCATTTTCTCAGGCCTTTCTTCAAAACTGCAACGCTTTCTTTCCAAAGAATTTTTGAACTGCAAAGTGCAAGCCAACAGGAAAGCCTGGACTGTACAGAGAGAAGAGGTTGTCTCTTCTAGTTTGCCAGTGCCTTCTCCAAAACTTGAAAATGATAAGTTTGGAATTAATTTTTAGATTAATTATGCCAGTTCAGCAATCCCTGCTCATACTGCTGTTGCCTTTGGGATAATGTGATAAATCCATAATGTAGGAAGATATTAGCAACCAAATTATGCAATGAGTATGCCAAACAAGACTTCAGTAAAGGTGGTCTAAATGCCTGGCGTCATTTGACACGCAAAAAAAAATAGACAAACACCAATTATTTGTCAGCAGTCAATTACATGTTTCTTGGACTCTCAAATAAAAGCATTATAATCAGCTATCAAACCAGGAACCAGGACAGGAAATTGCCTCTGTAATGTATAGGACCAGAGACAAATTGTTTCCCAGCATCCTAGTGGTTTGCATGTTGTCTGGACAGTAAATTGCAGGTCTGATCCTCTCACCATATTTTTCAGATATTCCAGTACTTTTCCACCAATTCTGCCCAACTGTTTGGGCCTGCAGTTGTACAGAGCAGTGGCTGAGTACAAAATGTCTTTGCATCTTCAGAAGAGGGGAAAGTGTATTATAAACCGCATGAGTCAAAGGCGGGTGCTTGAGGACCTGATTTATTTTGTATCCTTTTGGAAAGAAGTAGAAAAACATTTTCTGCTTCTGAATCCGTTGGCTGTTGAAAATTAATAAACCTGTTGTTATCCACTCATGCTGCCGGGTGACCTGTTTTTATTGTATGCTGAGGTGCAATAAAATAAAAAAAGGCAATACTGTGAAGGAAAACTCACAGGCTTTGTTTGAATGCGTTACCAAGTTTGTTTACTTTGAAAGAACAATAACAGCGTAATGAATGTCTCGTGCAGAGTTAAGTATGTCCTTGTCAAAATTTGATTTATGTGATCGTTTCTGGATGTTAACTCAACCATTGTTAACATAACCTCCATCATTTTTATATTCATGCTGCCTGTGGGCACATGCTAGCACAACACCATGAAAGAAATCTGAAAGAAAACTGGTAGCAGTTCCTAGTGCAGGAAATCTCTTTCCCTGAAATAACAGAGGTTGGGGTGTAGTGAGCCATAGATCATGTTAGGACGAGCAGATTTGTGTGACTGGAGGAACCTTGTTAGGTGAGAGAAGGCAGCCACTGATTCCTGTAGCTTATTAACCTCTTGAGGGCCACGTGCAGTGTCCAGACATCATCCATGGTCTGACAGTGTGTATATGTGAGGTGTCTGCCAAGTTACACAACGAAATGCAACCGCTTCTGCTGCCTGCTGAAATATGGCAGGAGACACAGTGTGAGCTCCGGCCACTTGTGTTTTTAAAGGTAGAAATTAAGCTTTGTGATGATGCTTATATGGATGCTTCTGTAAATGTGTATGTGTAGGGAATTCATACAATAACTTTGTTCAGGATACAAAGAAGGGGTTCTCCAACCACTGTGCTAGGCAGTAACTCCATAAGATATGAGAATGTGTGTCTTTTGAGAGCTACAGATTATGGCTTTTTTAGGTAAACAAAACATTCAGAAGTTGCCACCATGATTAAAGACAGAGACAGTTCTCAGGGGAAGCTTTATGGTTATAAACAGAAGACATTCTTGTTCATCTGTCATGTTGCACTTGATTACCAAATTCTTCCAATGTGAGACTTGGAGCTTGCATTCTTTAGCTAAACAGTATACCATATGTTTTAGCACCCGTAGCTCCAGGATTGAAGTTCAGTGATATCTGCATCAATATTTCTGATTCATTTACTTATAACTCAATTTAACCTAATTAGAAATAACTTGAATATATGACTTGCATCAGGTGTCATCATCAAAATCCCATATTTACAATTTAAATTGAAATTTATAGTTGTCTATAAAGAATTGGTGTGTTCAGTGTATTACTGTAAGTCATTCACATATGCGTTTAATTTCATGTTAAAACTGCATCTCGCTTTTGTGTCAGCTGGTGGATCCCATACGTGAGGAACGGTTCTGTGCTGCTGGGAGATTCAAGTGCAACTGCTGAGCTGAGGACAGAATTTGAGCATTCACTTTCAGCTGCTTCACTTCTTGCTCTTCTTTTTTTAATGGTCCTTTTTCTCTCAACTTAATGTTGTTGTGCTTTTCCTTTTTGTTTGACACTGGTCTTGGGAAGGGAAGGAGAAAATGCTGATGAGATTATACTACTATGGAGTGTGTTTTGCTCAGAGAGGGGCAAAGTCTTTGTCCAGTTTTATGCAAGACAACATCATAATAAGGTGCATTATAGTGGATGACAAAGTAATTTGTTAAGGGTCATAGCAATGATCTGACAAGTCTTGTAATTCATAGACAAATCAATTATTACTAAAATGACCCAAAGAACGTGATTTTAATACGATATCTGTGTGGATAGCCTGCAGTGCGGGATTCGGGCTCTTCCATCAAGAGTCCAGATTTGAAAATACACTTCCTACTGTTCTTTATCAGTATTATGAAGTTCTTCCCTTATGAATGGGCAACACATTATTGTGGGTAATCTTTTTTTGCATAATGTATTGTAATACAATGCTCATCTGAAGTGGCAAGTCATGCTTCAAAGGTGCTGTCTGCCAGTGATTAAATTTCACTTGGCACCTGTGACAACCATGTGGAGCAATGTGACAAAGGAGTGGCAGCAAGTTTGATAGTTCAATTCAGAAAATTTGGTTGACAATAAGAAATCATTTATTTCATCCTGGTGTTTTGGGGGTTTGGTAAGTATTATTTGTGCTGCTGAAATAATCTGGTAATCCAAAGGATAAAATAACCACTACTTCATAATCCAACGTACAGCTGCTTGTTGGGACTCGAGCCAAAGCTTCACCTTCAGATCATCCACAGTAACTCTACGTGTGTGTTTTAAAGACAGTTTAGGAGAAAGTAGGTGGTAATTTCAGTCATCTGTCTTGAACTGAAAAAACAGATATTAACTTAGATAAAAATGGGTTGGAGCAACTACTCCATACTTTAAATTTTAAACTTGTTACCTGAAAGCAGTGACAGTTTGGGGGCAAAGATGGAATTAGGAAAGTTGGGAAGTCAAGAAAAAGTTGACACAAGTTTAAAAAATGAGTTCGTTTTAGGAATGTTTTGTTATCCAGGAATTAACCTGAATGCCAGCCACTTCTTAGCAGCACTAAATAAATTAAAATAAATGTGAAAACAAGTCTACCAGTTCCTCCACATGTCGCTGTCACTGGGTAACTGTTAGCACCTACGTTAGTCACTCTTTCGACAGACCATGAAATTGTTCCAGCTTTTAAAATGTGTGAGAGAATTACAGCAGGTGCTGGCACATCATAAATGAAAACTTAACCTTCAGGCTGGTACAGTAATGACATTGTTACTGTTTGCGTTCTTGAAAACACATGGCTTGTCAAGTTGCAATAAAATTATTTTGTGCTTTTAATAAAACTCAGTGGAGTCTTTGGACTGCCCACGAGAAGTTTGAGACTTACAAGTGTAAGAAAATACGTTAGTCATTGATACTCTATGTATAAGTACGGTTGTTGTTGTTACTGAGTTTGTGTCCCTCAATAGGTGTTGGATTACTTAAGGAAGAAACTTGGTGCAGAAGGTGCTTACACATCTGCTGTTGGAGAAATCAAATACTGAACAATCTATGATCCAAAAAAACCATAATGACTTACCTGAATAACCTCTCAGAATAATAATACTCGTAAAAACAGGATACAAAGTAATATTTTAATTTCACAGCAAAACAAACATTTGGCACTTTTGCGTAAAAAGAAATAGCAGAATAGAGAGATTCATCTTCAGTCCATGGATATTTTTCTTTTTATTTAAACCTGAAATCCAGTGAACTGCTCTGCAGCTTCTTATCTAATAACTGTTCTCTAGAAGGAGTACTTAATTTTCAGTTTCATACAAGATTCCTTTTACAGAGAAAACTGTATTCAATCTTACCGCCTTATGACAACTGTCCAATTTCTGTCCTCCCTTTTCCATAAATTACACCAGGCTGCAAAATGAAAACATCACAACTGTATGTGAGGTTCTGTTAAAAGTTCAGATGAAATTAACTAAGTCATTTTCAGTTGTAAGAAACCTGCATTTTGTTCTTACTAACAATCTAATTTAATTACTTAATTACTGATTTAATTGCTGTATAAAAGCTGCCTGGGCTTTTGTGTCACATTTAGACCTATATGAAAATCTTCTAATATGGCATTAGGGAATTAGAATTATCCTGGTACTTAGTGAAAAGAACATATCCTGTTCTGTAACCAGAAATGCATGCATTGACTGATTATACCTGCTTTCCTAATAGTAGAACTGAAATATTTTCTTCGTTTCTAATTTGCCTTACTATACAGGAATGACAGCATACAATACAATGGGATTATTAACCTATCGTTACTACTTTTTCTCCTTTCTCATATTTTACAAAAGTGAGTCATACATTCTGCTTTCAAACTGTATTTTGAGGTCTCTCTTGGTGTCACTTTCGGTTTTATATCCAGCATCACCTTTTGTGCTAGTGCCATGGAGTTTTAATATATTCCAGTGACACCCCTGTGAGAAAGCAAGGTAATGCTATTTTCAGTTGTATAAGCAGAGAACAGGAGCACAGAAGAGGAAGAGCAGCTTTCCCATACCTAACCCTCATCATTTAGGCTCCCTATAGACAGTTAGGTGATATATCACCCACCTGGCTTAGCCTGGATCACATTAAAGCCTGTGGTAGGCAGTGTACTGAACTCAGATCTCCCAAGTCTTGTGTTAGTAGTACTGTGATTACTGGAACATATTTTCTTTCTGAAATAAACAAATATATTATCCTGAAGTATAGGGGTTTGGCTACCGCTCGTTCGTGGGGATTGGCAGGAAACATGAACTTTAGGATTTTTGTATCGCTATTTTTAAGCTTTTGCTATTTCTCTTATGAAATAATTGAGACTGTCATCCTTCATCTTGGGTTTCATGGTTCCTGTACTGATTGCTTTTCACAGATACTACACTCTCAGGGGAAATTGGCACCAAGAAAAAGGTTAAAAGACTGTTAAGTTTCCAGAGATATTTCCATGCATCCCGGTTGCTGCGTGGAATTGTACCACAAGCCTCTCTGTACCTACTGGATGAGGACTACCTTGGGCAGGCAAGGGTAAGATGTGTCTCCAGATCTCCATTTCTTTTAATGATGTTCCAGGGAGTGTCAGTTTTCTTTGAGTGCTCAGATAAAGGAGTGTATGGCTGTATGGCTTAAATGACCCACGTTACTTACCCGCCTCACAGCAGACTGACTGCCCATTCCTCTTTTATGGTTATAGCTTTAAAGGCTTAGTCTCAAAGCAAAACGAAAATGTCTAAATCTATTCATCATTTTTTAGATTCTGTCAACTGAAATTATAATCTGGATTTATTAAAGGATGAAGGATCCCTGGCTGAGCTACTGATTTAACTAAGTGCAGCCTCGATACAGGATTTACCTCATCCGCTTGAAAAAAGACAGCTGTCTCTCAGCTGGTATGGAACAGCTCTTAGGCAATCCACAACAGCTCTCCATAATGGCAAAGGCTGGGAAACAGGGAGCATTCACTGCAAGGAACTTCATTAAAATAAAAATATAATTCTCTTACTTTACATCTCTTATACTTGCTTTGAATTATATTTTCTAACAGAACTTGCACAACTACTGGTGTTTGGATTATATGCCCTTTTTAATCTCTGCAAGAGAAGATTTTGTGCTAGGTGTTAGAAAGTAATTAAGAATCCAGAACTTGCTTGAATAGAGACTAAGAGTGAACACATATTTCTTTCACACATGTGCCATTGTAGGTCAAACAGTTAGTCCAGGCTCAGTCTCTTGACTGAACTGATGTAAAAACACTGTATATGGAGGTGAGGATGGATTTTTCCACGTGGCTGAGCGGCCTTCACAGAAGCACTGTATCTGAGTTTATAAGCTATTCCTCTGTATTGGTTTGTTTAGCAAAATGTAATCCATATTGACCGTGAGAACTATGACTGTGCTTTATTGTGATAAAAACCTGAGAGAATTTGTACTGAATTGATTTGGGGACATGAAAGAACAATCAAAAAACTTGCGCAGTAAAAGGGAATAATTTCATAATGTGTTGTTTTATGTTATTCCATGTTTTGAGCTCCATTTGAAGGTATTTTTAATGCCAAGGTCAAAACCTTATCAGTTAAAAGTACAAGTGATATTTTATTCAGTATAGCTAAACTTGGTTCCTGATGTCTGATACTTCAAAGACCTCTCTATTGCTTTCCCAAACAAAACTTTAAAGCTGCAGCAAGCAATCTCATGATTGATTAATGTGGAATGATAATTTACATCCGTTGTACAGTTTGCCATACCAGTCATTTGCCTTTCTATATTTGTTTCTTTCTAGCATATGCTATCTAAAGTGGGAATGTGGGATTTTGACATATTCTTGTTTGACCGCTTGACAAATGGTAAGTAATTAAACAGAAAGGTTTTCTTTTTTTAATTATGTCTCATATATGACTAACCTAAAAATCCCTAATTAATTTATTGCTAAACTTTTCCAGTTAAGATTACAGAATATAAATGGGACACAATTAACTCCTCTTAGAATCATATCCTCGAACATTTCCAGTCTTTCCACAGAATGTTCCCAACTATACTATGTTTAAATCATAGGGTTTTTATTAATTTAATCTCATACATTTGTCATGGTCACCTTTTGCTTTTTTATTGTGATGTGCTTATTAGTTTCACTGAGGTGTTTCAATTTCTTTTATCTGGGAAATTCCAAGGTACTTTAAACATTCCTTATTAGATCCATAGGTCACGAAATCCAGACTTCCGTAATGAGTCCATTTCTGTCAAGATGAGGAGTTCTTTTAACCAAAGATACCCTTGTTTCTGTTCAGCAGTAAAAAAAAAAGGAAAAGTCATTAAGTTAGTAAAAATCTGTGAAACTTTTTGTCTGTAACACCACACACATGCCAGTGTCTAGGCAGTACCTCTTGATCTGAACTGCTGAGGAAGGTCATGATCGCAGCTTTATCCTTTCTGTGTTGCTTTTAGGAATAAGAAATTCCTCATTCCTCACCTCCAATCTAATTAGGTTTGGCTGGGGCAGAAGGTGTAGAAAAAGGTTGGTTTAGAGGTTAATTCAGCTGAATGGCTGGCAGCGAAGAGTGGAAAGGATGGCAAATGGCAAGGGGAGCAAAAGCGTAATTCTTCTAAATTACTTTTCTGCACCCTTGCTCTGTAGCCAAGGACAAATAAGTTTCCATGTCCTCTCTGTACATATATTTATTTTCTTTCCGGAATTACATTAGATCAGAAAAGTCCCCCTTCAGACATTGTTTATAGGTTGTATGGGTTGGTTCATTTGGGGTTTTTTTTTCTACTTTTCTGGGAACATCACTGATGAATTATGCAGTGCAAACTTATTAAAACACTGTGTGTATGTATATTTGATCTTATAATACTAGGTAGGCTCAATTTTGCCAGTGTTGCCAATATCGAATTCGTATTAAGGCCAGCATAACATTACAGTGAAGTTGAGACTGTAAATGCTGCAATTCTTCTTTTCCTGACTCTGTCATCGTTGTGAGATGCAATTGTAGCTGAGCTAGGTGTATGGGTTAATTACATGTTTATACAGCCACATGCAAAATAAAAAAATAAATTACAAACTGTTGATTTCTCGATAATTAATTAATTAGTACACTATAGCAAGCTGAAATGGCAGAAAAGCCATTCTTCTATAATTTCTGGAAGTAGACCTGGATTATGAAGATGAGGTGATTCTCAAATAAACATATCAAGATATTTCCAGTTGAATCCATGTCAATTTGCCCTTCAGGTCATGTTGACATAGTGAATATGACTTTGTCACATCTAGACACAAGAATGGCATACCATCAAGTCTTGATTGTATATGGGAGTAGTTTATATAAGCTACTTTTGAGTATATGAGTACCACCTAAGCTCATATGGTAGGAGCTGACTAATAGCTAGGAAACTACCAAGATTTTTAGCCTTGTTTGGTTTCTAACTCTATGTATTATGGAATCTAAGAGTTGTTCCTTTCTGCTTTTAGGAAACAGTCTTGTAACACTGCTTTGTCACCTCTTCAATGTGCATGGACTTATTCACCATTTCCAGTTAGATATGGTTACGTTACACAGGTTTTTAGGTAAGTGCTCACCTCAAAGCCATCTTTAAATGCAGCGTACAGCTTAAGTAGAGCACCAAAAAAGTCAGTGGCTTGGTCTGCATATCTGTGTAAAATCATGATGTTGTTGCAAATATTTCAGTAAACCATTTCTGTGATGCATATTCGCACACAATGTACAGGCACTTAGGTACTCGATTCAATAGCTGTTAAGGCAATGGAGGGACTTCAGAAGGTTCCTCATCGGGCTGAAGCATCCCAGTATCACAATTGCACTGGTAATTTAAAGAAAAAAAAAGTGTGCCATGCAGAGATGTGGCAGCCCAAATAGGTCCACACAGACAGACATTGCAGAACCTATTTGTACACAATACAGTTGTGGTGCAGCGTCATTATTTTAGTGACTAATAGACCGCTGAGACCCAGGGCAGTTACAAGCTTATGTGCAAAATTTAACAAATTATATCAAGCTGTCTGCACTGAATAGTGTTGATGAAAGCCCCTGCTGCTGTTACTGCCAGCAGGAATATTAGCCCCATGCTGTCAGTGAACCAAAAGAAGAAATTGGCCAAAATCAATTACTTTTTGCATCATGTTTTGAGTGCAGCTGAATGCTGGTTTGTTAGGCTGTCAGATGGAGTTTCAGAGTCAGGGTCTCTTCTTTAAGACTGCATAATTCTCGCTTCTGGAAAGCATTCCTCTGGTGTGGAGATAGATGAAATCTCCCTGCCATTTCTGACTCCTGTGGCCGCCACAAAGTGGACACTCAGATAATTAGAGCTCATGGTATTCAGCATTTAAAGGATTACACACTGTAATGTCAAACACTAGTGGAGCTGGAAACAACCTGAAGGCCGGGGCTTTCTTTGGTGTTACCCATGCTGGAGACTAGTGACATGGGCGATTTGCCCGTTACCTTTCTGTTTGGTTAATTTGATAATGTCTAGGAGAGTGCTTTGGGCAAGATCGTGTGCAGCTTCCAGTGTTCACATGGTATTGCCCTGAGCCCACCTACAGTGCAGGCACTGCTGCAAGGAGCAGATGAGTGTGAAGCACACACCTCGATGGTTTTGTGTGCAAGTGAAAACTGAGCATTAAAAGGTGGTTGCGCAGTCTTCCAGCTGGACCAGTTCCAGTACCGCACACTAAAACAAGGGGGACTGGTATTTTAAAATGGACACATAGACGCGACTAAAATTATCACAGAAGATTTTTGCTCCTGAGTATCTCAGTGCTTTATCTTTTGATTCTCTGTCTGGAGGACTTACAGATGTCTTTGACCATTGCTAGTCACTCAAATATTAAATGATGCCAGGATATCAGGGCCTCACCCCCTGCTACTGCAAAATAGGTGGTACTGCCTTAATGACATATTACTCCCCTATGACAGCAGCGTAAATAATTATACTCTGTTGCGGATAAATTTGCCTCTTTTCCTTATTTATTTTACTCCTGAATGAGAGCCTTCACTAAGGCAAGAAAGGGTTGATTTATGAACTAGACTCAGTATATCCCTTTGGGACTCACAAATCCTTTCATGCATTTTTTCTCTAAAGGTATCCCAATAAGAGTACCAGTCTAAGTAAGCTACAGGTATTTGAAGAAACTCCTTAGGTAGCTGACTGTAAAACCTCAAATTGTATTTTAAATCCAGCTCCCACTTGTGGCCATGGCATTCAGAGACAAAAGGATCTTTGTTTTCTGTTTTGGTTCCCAGTTATGGTTCAAGAAGATTACCATAGCCAAAACCCGTACCACAACGCTGTCCACGCTGCTGATGTCACACAAGCTATGCACTGCTATCTGAGGGAGCCCAAGGTAATGACAACCCTTCACATTGATGTTTCTTTCAGATCATCTTTTTTCCTGGGTTTGGGAAAAAAAAAAAAAAAAAAAAGAAAAAGTAGGTGGCAGAAAATGATAGCGTACTTGAAGTCAACAACAAGGCAGTGGCAGAATCAAGTACAGACACTTCACACAAGCTATGGGAGTCACTCTCTCAGCACACGGGTGACATATCAAAGTGCTGCCCTATGAGCATTGGCAAGTGTTACCATGACCATGTGTAGCAGCCATCTGCCAGCAGCTGCAGTCCTCTTGGCGAAGCCAGTGCATGCCTATGCCTCTGTCCCTTCAGGGCATGAGCACCTCTCATTAATATTTCAGAAGACCAAACTGGGCACTGCAACACCAGTAAAGGGGGAAATGGTCCCATCGACAGGGTGTGTTGCAAAGGTTTGCCCTGCATGAGCGAGCGGCAGCTCCTTGAGCGCTGCAACCACCCCTTGCAACCAGAGGGTGGGATGTTGCTGTATGGGTTGCTGGAGGCACTGTCATCCTGTAATGCTGAACCACAGCATAAGAATACAACTAATCTTTCCTGGCCTGGCTTAAACAAAAGGCAGTTCTGCTAGAATTAACATATTCGTAGATCAGGATATAGTAATGGTGAGTGAGGACAGGAGCAGGCCCCGGCTTTCCTGTATTACCACCTCCTGAAGTGCAGAGGACACCCAGCATCTGAATCTGTACCATACTGCTCTTCATTTCTCATCTCAGGATGCTTCTTTCAGCTTGTAGACCTGTACAGACTATCAGGCTTGTAATAACTACCTCACTTTCAGAAACAGAAAACGCAAAGACTTTCAAATTATTTTTTTTTTCCAATGATAACAAAATTTGTTTCTGAATGATAACTTGTATAGAATAAAAAAATCTGGGCAAGTTTTCAAATTTGCATGTCTGAAGTAAGAAAGGTAATTTATCTTCTCTAATAAAATACCTATATTTGAAGGGAGATATCTAACAACCAAGTTTGAAATTTCAAAAGTTCATAAACTGCATTTTACAGCACAGGGCTGTCCTAGAAAAATGAATCCTGATATATTGCTGATATTACTAAATACTGTGTGAAGCAGAACTCTTATCATGTATGCCAACCTGCTAGTACACTTATTTACTTTTTTAAACTGAATATTTTAGAGTAAGCTCAAGCACATTTAGAACAACAATCCTTATATTGTCATGAGTGATAAAGAGATAAGAAATACAAGCTATAATAAAATATGAGTATATAGTCTGATATCTTTATAGATGTTTGTTCAATAGGCATCTTGAAAACGTTGCTCACAAAATTGATTTTGTATTTGATGTTTGTGTACCAGTGCCTACAAAACTGAGCGGTGCTGTGATGTCAGCTGGTTTTTTTATTTGCCAAAAGAAAAAAAGTGCTTACTGTTCCTGTTCTTGTTGTGATTAACACGTGTGATTTAGCTTGCCAACTTCCTCACCCCGTCGGACGTCATGCTTGGACTGCTAGCTGCTGCGGCTCATGATGTGGATCACCCAGGGGTCAACCAGCCCTTTCTGATCAAAACTAAACACCACCTTGCCAGTCTGTACCAGGTAAAACTGCTCATCAAGTTGATAATATGTAAAATGGTGTCAAGGAGAGCAATTTGCAGTGAACTTTAGTGCCAAAATCTAGCAATGGGGATATTGATCAAATTAACCTGCACTTTAGAGTCTGGACAATTTCAGCTAAGCTGCTCACTGGGTGTCTCTTCTTACAGTAAAGCTGATACACAAGAAAGACAGTGAAAATGTCAGATTTTGTTGAGGACATTTAAGCCAAAACAATTGCCTGGGTTATTTCTGCTGTAGATCATCTGGGGTAAGGAACTCTGGGTAGGAGATTTAAAATCACAGCGAGACAGTTTATACTTCATCTTCCTTCAGTGAGCAAGTAAGCAGCAGGCATGTTCTAAATTGGCATTGCATTAAAATAAAGTTTTGCTTCATGTGGCTCTAGTAAAATTAAGTACTTAATGAATACTGCAATTAAAAAAAAATAGAAGATGGAGGAAAACAAAGAAAAAATTGTAGATATTTACACAAATGTGCTTAGAGATATAAAGAAAGAACTTAAAAACAGCCACTGTAGGTCACGCCATAGGGTGTCTAGACTAGTATCCTGTTTCTAAGAGCAGCCAGTAAAAGATCGCAGAGTGAAACATAAGCTTGGGATAAGTATAGAGTTGTCCTTCACCTGGTGTACATCCTCCCATCTCTGGCAAGCAGTAGTATTATAGAAGACTTTCTGAAATAAAATTGCAAAACCTCTTGTTCAGTAATGATCAATGAGCCCATCCTGCCCTGATTTTTGTGGTCCTTTTTGAATGTATTTGTAGTTTTGGCCTGTGCCAGTCACTGTAGCTCTGGATTTTATCTACAAGGGTTCCACGTGTATAGTTTTTGCATGCTTGTATACATTATTATGTATGCGCTTCTCTATTCTTTACATTATACTTACACATACGCACCAGAGCAATGCCATAAATCATTTTGGTTGCACTAACCGTAATTTGTGGCTAGTAAATGGAGATGGTATTGATTCCTAGCCTTTGGGAGAGTCAACTTCAGCCTTTCTAGGAAGGTGTCAGAAACAGAATATCCCAAATTAAAAATTAATCTGACTGAAGACTCACTCATAGATATGTACCTTCCTACATATACTTAGCAAATGGAGAGCTTGCAGTGATGTGCTTTCTACTTGAAAAAAGATTCTCTCTTGTTTTCCCTTACTCAAGCAACGTTTGGGTTTTTCCCGTAAGAAGTGGATTGTGTAAGGGTGCAGCTGTCCTGCCCTGAGATACGGGAACGGGGCACAGTGATGCTCAGACACTTAAAACTTTGTGAGTGGCCTCGTCACAAGCTGATGCAGCTTATTAAGTCATACTCATACATGTCTGGTGCTTTTTGCTCCAGTCTTTTCTAAATGTCAGGCCAACTGAGTGGGGATGGAGAAAAGCCAGGGGACTTAAGGGAGGTTATGGTCAGGATCCTTTGGAGTGGGTAGAGTCATTCCACAAAAACCCTGGTCCTGTGAAAAGGTATAAACAACTCCTTCTCAAATTAATAGTGGCAAACAGTAATATATAATTAGTTTGAAAATTCAGGCTAATCTGAAAGAAATCTAGCTAAAGTAAAATATTAGTATCTCAGAGAGGTGGTTTTCTGCTCATCTAACTGGGCTTGAATATACTTTCAAATGTTGGTTAGAAAAGGCAGCGGCAATACAGAAAATGCAATCTTTCAACGGCAAATGTGATTTTTAAGTGTCTTGTTTAGAGACATTCACTGGCAAGTTTGACTTACATTATTTTATCTGAAATTGATCCCAGATTGTTTTCAAAGATTTTAGTAGTATACAGTACATGAATGCAAATAAAAATAACAATGCTGGAAAAATGTTTTGCTGAAAACATTTTAGTCAAAAATTTAGGTTCAGTAAGTAGTCTTTAAAAAAATAAAATATTTTTCTCAAGTTTAGTGCAGGAAACTGAAACAAAGAAGTTCTAGGGTTTTTGGTTTTTCAGTAGCAGAGCCACAGAACTGCTGGGCCTTATCAGAAAAATGATCAAATGAAAGTAACTTTTAACATAGCTGGCAGTCAGCTGTCACTGAGACAGAAGTAACTGAGACTAAGGGTTATCTGTTTATGGCATCTCTTTGCTCTTGATTGTTTGGAAATTGAAATTAGAACTTTACATACGAATTATCTGGAAAGGGCTTTCCAAACAAGGTCATTCAGTATTTGACAGAGATTGAAAGTGTTTGACAGCTTCAGAAGGAGAATCGTGTTTCAAGAAGATCAAATGTCATCACCAAGGAGTTCAGAACTTTAGATATTTATTTTCAAATTAAATCCATATTTTATGATGCAAAGAATTTTTTTTAATGTATAGTGTAATTTCCACAAGAGTCTACTACACGTGAGGCACCATAATCTTCTACAAAAGTAAAAGGGCCTCATTCCAGTCTCTGGCATTACAAGGACAAGGTGACAGTAGGGACTTGACAGTCACTTAAGTCTCCTGTGAGGAGGAGCACAACAGCATTCCTTGTGGGGTGATGCAGACTTCACTTCTAACATCCATTGGCCAGTAAAACTAAAAACAAAAGTTTCATTCTTGCTAGATAATCATTAGGTCACCGTAGTCTTAAAAGGCACAATTAACTCAAATTCTGGTTGACACATTTGACTTATCCAACTTTATTTCTGCTGCTTTTGACTGAAAGCACCGTACGTTTCAAGGTTGCTCAGCTTGGTACAATCTTAACTTGTAGTTATCCAAAAGACCACATCAAAACTAACACCAGAAAAAGTCATAATGCCCATAATGCTTTTTTTTTTTTAAAAAAAAAAAAGAAGCTGGATTTTACTGAGAATGAATTATGAATTTCCTAAGAAAACAAATAGCGTTGATATAAATAAAATTATATTTTATAACTTCAGTAATAGAGACTTGAGATCTGTCTTTGTCTGGCTTTTAAATGAAGGGTAACAGTTTAGAAGTCTGGAATGATCACATATAACATCTATAGCACAAGTTTCAAAAACCTATGAAAGAACACTTTACAACTTTAATATAGATGTATATAAAGTAGAATTAGAAAAATATGTTTTGGGCAGCTCTACTGTGCACTCTTTCTTAGAAGTACCATTTCTAATTAAAGTGTTGTTTTCAGGTATTTAATATTGTGTAGTTAAACCAACTGCTCAATGACTAAAAGTAGATGACTGGGTTGAAAGAAATTTAGATCACCTTCTGTACTGAATTAAAATTGAAGTTTTCTCTGCACCTAGTCAAGAGCAAGTCTTCCTCTCTTCAAGTTATTATTTTTGTCCAAATGCATATGTCAAGTGGGTGGTTTAAGTGGCTCAGGGGAAGTCCCAGATTGGAGATTTTCTGATAGTCTAAGCAAAAAAATACTTGCATTTCCTCACAGAGCTGGAGTCTGTGTCAGAGCAATCCGCTAATTTTAGGCAGTAGATTTGACAGAGGCCTCCTAGCATGCAGCCTGTAAAGCAAACCTGTGCTACGCAGGTTTAAAAAATAAAACCAAAAGTTATAGGAAGCAGGCTCTCTGGAGATCAGAGCTGAGAACCCCAGCCTGCAAGCCAGCACATGGGCTCTCCCCCACCAGTCCAGGCAATCAGATAGCTCGTGGCAATTAGTCTTAATAAGGGAGTAGAGTGTTCCGAAGTGGAATAGCTGACTCTACTAATTGTTGGCAGCAGCTTCAGGGGTTCTGGCTGCTTGAATTTAACAGGCAAGTCATATGACTTCATGCTCAGTTGTCGCTTGTTAACCTGACCTTTTCCCTCCTCCGTGTACTCTGAGTGTGGGAAACTAGACCGTGCAGCAGCTTTGGTTTAAGTTCTCCTTATAGCAGCAGGCAAAGAGCAGAAACTTAGAGAAGTGGAATTACTCTGGGATGGATACCCGAGTTTGCTTTTTCCTTCGAGTAACTATTAGTTGGATGCAAGAAAGTTCGTGGATACCTACATGCTCAGCCCTGTTCTGGCTGTTCTTCAGTGTGGGCAAAGAGCAACTGCATCCATGGAGTGTAATTCCCCGGTTGAGGAAGGTGCTGCTGAAGCAGCTCATCCCAGCAAGTAACGCTGTCATGCCAGAAGGGATGTGGGGGCATGGAGTGCTCCGGGGGGGATCTCTTCAGTCAGGATGTTTCAAGAGTGCAGTCATAGAATCATTTCGTTTGGAAAAGACCTTTAAGATCAAGTCCAACCATTAACCTGGCACTTCCAAGTCCACCTCTAAACTAGGTCCCTAAGAACAGAGCAGGGCTGCAGCAACTGTGCACACAGGCACCGTCTTAAATGAGTGTGAGCGTGCCAAAAGCCAAAGGTGACAGTCAGGCAGGATTTGTGTAATTTACCTTAGGATAGGAAGATGGCAGCCTGTGGACTTGGGGTGGCTGTTGGGACCAGGATTCAGCTCTGAGATGAGGGAGGTGAAAAAAGGAAAAAAAAAAAAAAAATGTCCTATTACATTCCCTTATTTTTCTTGGTCAGAGTGCAGAGCTGCAAAAGTCCATCCTGAGGTATTTAGGCAAAAGGAGAAGGGGGGTATTTAAGTTGGCTCATGAAGAGAATTGCTGTCTCAAGTACTTTTGAGATTGCATAGCTGATCCTGAGTTCTAAGTCTGTCAACTCTTCCAAGAAAAAGGACTTAGTCTTTGCATGGTTGGAAAGTTTTGAGGTTGGTTTTGGTTTGGTTTGGTTTGTTTTCTACAAGTATCAGTGATTTCTATTAGAGGGAAGGGAAAAGGGAGGAAAAAAAAAACACAACAAAAAACAACAACAACAATTCACATAATTATCAGCAATTGTGTGAATTCAAAAGCAACAGAACATATTGCAGAAGATACTGTAATGGGAAATAAATCAAATTTGCACTCTCACCTTTGCACTAACTTTGAGCACAAAATTTCAAGAAAAATACTGACAAGATGATCAAAATGCAAATTGGATTTTGGTTACTGGCAATGTTTAGTGTTTCAGGTCATTAGATATGACGGGATTACAAAGGAGGATAAGGAAGCCTTAAGGAGAAAATACTATTCAGCCCCTTTTGGAGAAGTGTGCCTGACGTCCAGCAGGAAAGGCAGCACCGATGCAGCTGCACCTTGAGCTGTGGGGCTGTGCAGAGGGAGCCAAAGGTCAACAGTGGCCAGGGAGAGGGACTCTGACTCTAGTTTCCCAGTTGGCAGCGATGGGGTAGAGTCCTTGCTCTGCTCTGCCGCCTAGTTGTGTTTGGGGCTTTTTTTAATCTGGTGCTCATTTATGGCAAAAGCTATAAACTGCCCAAAACAGGGGTCAAATGCCAGAACTCCTCGGAGTGTCCCTATGGCTATGTGACAGTTGTCTCATTCAGATTGTGCATGTTGTTGTGGATAACTGAGGGCTGTGCCATTCTCTGGAGGGCTGCTCTGCTGAGCTGCTTCTCTGCAGCAAGCAGAGGTTTTTGTGAACTACAAGAACTGTGTTGGAGGTTTCCGAACAAGTGAGATTTCTGAGTTCTTCAGTGGTAGAAAGTAGTTTGTGAACTAAAAGAGTGATGATGGGCAAATGCATTGTGTGTTAGGATAGTAATATGAAGTCACTGGACACAAGATACGCCATTTGTTGTAGTTCACAGACAACCGATAAAGCTGGATTTCTGTTCCCCAGGAATTTTTTCTGACCTAACTTTGGTTCTGCTTAGTTGAAAGCAAACAAACCAAAAGGACTCAAAATTTTTTGCAGACTAAGTTGCTGAAGCCTGCAGATGCTCCGTGACACTGATACTCCTTCGCTTTCACCGAGCAGCTGCAGGCAGCTTCCAGCTCCCCAACTCCAATGGAAATTTGGCAGTTTAGTTTTCTTTTTCTTGTCAGCTCTGCATTTAAACTGTAGAAGCTGAGAAGTCAACCTGAGATCAGTAGGAGGTAAAAATATGATTTTGCACTCATGCTTTAATTTATTTGTTAATAAATCTGTTAGAATGCAAGCTACCTCCCACTCAGATGAGATTAGCTCCTCTGTTCACAGCAGGACTCACACTGTAGAACAACAGGACTCTAGGGCTGACCTTAGCTGGGAAACTTAGAAGCACACGGCCCTTAATTCTAGAAATCCAAACCAATTCCTCAGATCCAAAAGGTGGCGAGAAAGCACACATTTCAGGCTCATTTTGCAGCACTTCCAACTAGCTCAAAGCATCATTTAATACGGCAAATGTGTATCTGTACAGTGGATGCCTGCTTAATCCTTGAATTTATTCCTTTTATTTCTCCCTAGAATGTTTCAGTGCTAGAAAATCATCACTGGCGATCTACGATAGGCATGCTTCGAGAGTCACGGCTCCTCGCCCATCTGCCCAAGGAGGTGACGTAAGTATCTGCTGGAGGAAATGCATCCCTCAAACTAGGCCATGGGTTCCTTCACTCCTCATAAAATGATGCTGAGAAAGGCCCAGGCTTCAGAGTAGGCTGACCTTCCTGCGCTCTCTTGGTGCCTGTATGAAATGACCAGACAAAGTTATACAGCAGAAGTATTTTCTAAGACTTTGCTACTTCTGCAGCACAGGAATGGCCACTGCCAGCACCAGGATCACTGGGAGTCCCAGCAGGAATGGACCTTTTCAGATCCATTGCTGGCATTTTTCATTTTACATAACACCAACCAAATACGGAAAGATTTAGTGATTAAAAAACATGAACTAGAAAAATGAAGGAGTTGGTGGAGTAGCATCAAGAGTGCTTGTGTCTTCCACACCTGCCTGAGAAGGTGTGGTTTAGTCTTCACTGTCTTTTTGGGTAAAGAAAAAAAAAAACAACAAACAGCAACAGGAGCACCTTGGCAAAGTTGATGCTGCCTTTTTACCTGATGGTTTTGTGCAGTGTTACTTCCATCAAGGAATGGAGGTTGAGCAAATGAACAGTCTGTAATACTAAATTTTAGTTAGAGGTGACCTTATGAAGAATATAAACAAATTACCTGGAAGTACTAAGCTTCAAATGACTTCAGTCCTTTACAGCTTCAAATGCAACTTTAAAGTTGTTCTATTGAGCACCCAGCTCTGAGCAGTTGAAGTAAGATGTGAGCATTTCTCTAGATGCATCAGTGCTGTTGTTTTGGGAGATTTTTACCTTTTTAGCACTTTTCAGAAGCTTTAAGAGCATCTATGCCAACAAGCATTTTTCTTCTACGTTTTCTATTCCTCATGAACCCATTTAGGCAGGTAGAACAGTTGTACCTTGCAAACCCCAGCAGAGACTGACCAAACAGACCGGACTGGATCCATAAAGCCAGAGGAAGCTTTGTGCTAGCTATGATCCATAGCAGGTTGTTTTGAGCTATTAATGTTCAACAGTTCCATGATTGAAGGGGTTTATTTTCCTTAATTGCAGACAAGACATTGAGCAGCAGTTGGGCTCCCTGATCTTGGCAACAGACATCAACAGACAGAACGAGTTTCTGATCCGTCTGAAATCTCACCTTGACAATCAGGATTTGAGGCTGGAGGATGCACAAGACAGACATTTTATGCTTCAGGTAACTTGAAAAAATGTTTTTTCATGTCTGGTTTTTATTCGTTTTTCAAAAAGTCACAGTATTTCTTAGTATATGTTAGAATAGCATATGATAGCGTGTCTGGACATCAGCGCCTCCTTACCTACCACCATAAACACTTTCCTTCAGCCGCCTGGCATGTCAGGCAAGCGTAAGGTGCCTCCAGTATTTCCTTATGTAATTTCCTTGAGTTAAAAAGCTGTGAATGCAACAGATACAGGCAAGTCTCAAATGCTGAGAAAATAAGATAAGCTATTAATTATTTTATTTCCAGACCACTGCTTGTCTTGCCAGGTGATGCTTCAATTATATTTTCTCTTCTGGCAAATGTCACTTCACCCGTGTTATTTCCCGCACCGTGCGGGATAGTGCCCTTGTCAGTGTTCTTTCCAAGACAGCCTGACATTGGGTGCCCGAGTCCCATTCCTGTGATGGATGTTCAGAAACTGCCTCTGCGGAGACAGCTGTTGCCATGGCAGCAGGTGCTTCTTTGTTGGATCTGCCCAGCTGAGGAAGAAACCGTGCTTCATTTTAAAACCAAATAGACTCAAACTGGTTCTTCCACCTAAGCTGCAGTTGTTAACAGGCTCTTCAGAATAAACCTCTACCTATTAAAGCTTTATTGTGATTAAAGTAGCTCAATATGTACATGCTTCTCTGGAGAAATGACATCTATTTTGCTCTTAAATACATAATGGAGTTTAAGTAATTGTCATCATTAATAAAACAAACATCTTCATGTTATCACTTTGTCGAGGTTATGGGAAAGGTGGAAGTTGCAAGGAAAGAAGTGCTGTTTTGTTAATTCTTCCCCCTCCAATAGTGTGGGAAATGTAGTAACCTGTGCGTCTGCCCTCCATCAAACACAGTCTTCTGTCAGATTCCTGCATGGACCATGCAGGGCAGGGTAATGGGTTTATCATATTTCTGGACAGATCAGGCAAGAAGGTTGTGCAAATGCCAAAAGCACAGGAATTACAGATTTCAACTATGGCAAAAAGTTTATTATGTGGTTTCTTAAAGATAGGAGCTAGGGCACAGACATGGCGAGATTTACTTACCTGGTGGATTAGCTGTGGAAGAAGAACAAAAAAAAATGAAGAAATCATGATTGATCAGGATAAGTTAAAGAATGTTTGAAAAGTCCTTGTAATGGACAGTAACATTAAGACTAATCAATTTAATCCAGAGAGAAAAGTGACTTGGAGACTTCCCTCCTCCAGTCCATCAGTCTGACTTTATACAGGAAATATTTCTGTTTTCCTCCCGGGTGCCAGAATGATTTCTGACCCGTGTCAGGCTAACTGACTCTGTTCAATCTGTGAAGAAACGAGGCACATGACATCTTGTTCCAAGGCAGTAAGGCAGATAGGCCACTATATCATTTACTTTTCTGAAGCAGTTACTTGATTTTAAAAACATCTTGCCCTCCTGTACTCATTCCCCTGCAAAACACTTAAAAGTACTAGTTAACTAAGTGAAACCAAGCCGGGGCAACGTGGAGAGCCCTGTGCTTAGCTTTGTAAACAGAAATCTGCAGACATTAAGATGAAGTGTAGCTGAAGAGAGATGCGAGTTCACTCACTGAGACCACAGAGAAATGATGCCCAAATAGTCCTACACCAGTTTGGCTCTTCCTTGTCATCAGCCATGGATGCTGAGCCAGGCAGTCAGCAGGAGCCAGCCTGAGGCTTTTGTTGGCTTATTGCTTGCAAGGAGTATCCAAAAAGACTTTGCAGCCTTGGAATTTGGCCCTCCTCTTGTTCTCACTACGGTAACGCGGAGGGCTGAATGAAAGTTTTGTTTGCAGCTTAAATGAATGTTCTTTCCTCAAAAGGCATATTTGGGTGAGGCTGGCTCTCTAAAACGTGATCTTAACCCATCCCAACGTTGCTGGTGAGGCCTGCAGATTTGTTGCTGAAGCACTGCTAGACAGTAATTTCTTTTCTCACTGCTGCTTTTCTTCTTCCCTTTCAGATTGCACTCAAGTGTGCTGACATTTGCAACCCTTGCCGGCTCTGGGACCTGAGCAAACAGTGGAGTGAGCGGGTCTGCGAGGAGTTTTACCGACAAGGTCAGCCCCGTCATGTGCAGCCGGTCCCCTTTCACCTTGGCTTTCCAGGCTTTTTGTGTAGTGAGACAGAGGTAGTGTTCAGCCTGCGCGCTTTACCTTGAAATGTCCCTCAAAGACAAGCTGTTGAAGAGATGCTCTGTCTCATTTGAAAAGGAAGGGATAGAAGAGCTGCAAGTGGGTTTTTTTGCCCTCGCTGCTCCTGTAGCAGCGTCAGGCAGGAGGGAGGGTTCTGCTGTGCCTCAGCGCTTGAATTCAGCTGGAGAGCCCATGGCTGGATTCTTCTATGAGAACCCTCCAGTCACCATTAGCTCTTCTGAGCTGGAACAGTGCCAGCTCTACACTGCACCAAAATCCTACCGCCCTCCACTGTGTTTTATCTCACTTTTCACACTCCCACAACAACTCTGATGGGAGCCTTACCCTTGCTGTTTCCCAAATATGACACATTCTTCTGCCTACAAATGCAGAGAAAGGGTTCAAATGCAGTTCTCAGCACGCCAAGCTCTTCTAATACTGTTGAAAGGGCCAAAGTAGGCAATCCAAAGCTCAGCTTAGGACCTATTGCAAATGTTTTCAAACCCCTGCAGAGAGTGCAGTCAGGCAGGGTTTTTTAAACACAGTAATTACACCATTTGGCTCTATCTGCATAGGCAAGGTCGTGCTGTGCTACAACACAGGGTGCAGCAGAGTTTAATCACTGCTACATTCTTTGTTCGGAGCATCCCAAGAGCTGAAGGCAAGTGGTATAAACACTGGAAGAGCACACAAGGAAGCTCTCAATCCATTTAAAATTCTGCACTACAAAATTAAGCCACATTCGAGCTGGTACCTAGTACAGTTAGTCCATAGCATTAACAAATGAGGACAAATAGGTCAGCAGGTTAATTAATTCCCACCCACTGTCAGCTTAAGCTGGTGAAATGTTTTTGATGGTTTTGAAGCAACATAACCAACTTGTCAGATGCAGGTTTAGGTTAGATGTATAGTCAAGGCAGAATCAGTATTCAACACATGAGGACGGGGCCCCAGTTGAGTGATAGCTCACCTTTAGTGTACTGAGGGACTATGCTGAGACAGACAGTGCTCTCAGCTCTTACAAACGTAAGGTTTTTCCCCAAGACTCAAAAATTATTAATATAACATCTAAAATATACTTCTGAAAGGGGACACTGGAGCATATGAGACCAGTTAGAAGCGTAACAGGGAGAAAAAGAGAATTTCATGTGGGAGAATGTACAGACACTGGTCTGACTGTCACTGATGGCTGTATAGTCCTGGTAAGTGATAGAAAAAGATGATATTAACTGCCATGTATTTAGATACTATTATCACTTAAGAATGTTATTACAGACCTTTCTACTTTCTTACATATGGTTCTGAGGCTTGAACATATTTTTTGTCGCTAAGGTTAGCATTTGAAAACCATAGGTTTATGGTTTAATTTTTTACTATACATGAGGCCGATAAATAATATCAGAATTAGTGCCGTGTTTAATAGTCCTCCTGTAATGGATACAAAGTTTAAGAATGTTTGTACCAAGTGTTTCTAATGCCATTTTAATAAACTCAGATCTTCCAGTCATCTGGTGCAACTACACTACATCTGTTAGCAAATAAAATATACAACTCAGGTACGTTTCAGGGAGTACCTGCAGCTCCTAACATGACCCTTTCCTAGAAAAAACTTCAACTTGTTCTCAGATGAGCATTTTAAAAGTCAAAGAGGAATACAGGGTAAATAATACAACTTGATTTGTTTACATGAAACTGGAACTGGCAAGAAATGAGTTTCAAGAAATGAGTTTCAAGAAAATGGCTAATGTTTAAGCAACATTAATGATCAGTTTCTCTGGAGACATTTTAGAATTGCTTAGAAGCAATTCCCCAGCATGTGGGTTCTCAGCAACTAATTCATGCAGTTACTTTTATAACAACTTGAAACGTGAAAATTGACCATCATTTAAGTTCGTACTGTGCAAAGGAAAATCTTATTTTTGTGAATTAGATGACTTGTCAGAGATTAGAAACATGTTGATACATTTCAAGCCAGGAAGGTCAACCATTTTCCATCAGGGATACCTGTAGAGAGGACATCACTGGAGACAGACATTCGTTTTTTGATCAAAGATTTTGGGAGGGGATAGAGGGGAAGAAGAGAATAGGCAAATCACACATTTGAACACATAGTAAACTGTTATTTTGTCTCAGCTTTGCTGAATTGTTCCTTTTGGTTGTTTGTGAAGCTAAAAATAATTCCCTGGTATTTTCTAATATCTAATTAAAACTGAAAATATTCCCCTCACTTGCATTTAAGAAGCAATTGCAAGCTGCAGATAGAAGAAAAGCAAAGCTTAAAAATGCACAGAGTATTTTATATGGGGCTACAGAGCCTGAGTGACACAATAGCATTTAAGTCAAAACTGTCTATTAGTGGGGAAAAAAGCTTTTAAACAAAAGCAGTGGATTTAAAGCAAAATGTTTCTTTTTGGTTTGAAAACAACATTTTGTCTGATCTAGCAGGTCAGTCTTTCTTATGGGAATGTTTCTTCTAACCACCCCTCACTGCATCCTTATTAGCAAATCAAATATACGAAGTTTTATTGCCTGAGGGCAAGTGTGCAGCTTGGCGGGCACACAGCTTGTCTCCCTTCCCTCCAGTACTGTAGACAGGAAAGGGCCTGCACCTCATGCAGTGACCAGCACTGTACCCTGGCAGTGCCTCGGAGAAGGAGAACAATCACAAGGATGAATGCATTGCACTCACGGAGTGCTTGTTTAAAAAACAAACAAAACAAAAAGAAAACCACCACCTTCACACTGATTGCACGGGGACATGCAACCTCTCCAGCAGGACAGGGCGCTGCTGAGACTTCCTGACCTGGTTTTCTGCTGAATTCTTATATCCAGCTGGCCTGTGGCCCGCTGTGACCACTCCAGCATATGCATGATCATTGCTATTGATCTTCTTCAACTACATAAAACCATCTCCTAACTGTCTTACCTGTGTACAGAAGACTGTCTTGCATGACTATTTCCGCATCAGTTGTTTCCACTGACTGTTCATAAGCATCATCTCGATGCCAAATTTAGTCAATTCTGCAGCAGGATCAGTCTGAGGTGGCATCCGGAGTGAGCAGATCCTCCACTCAGGCTGTTCTTCAACAACTTGAAACAGACCCCAGGGCCAGTCACAGCAGGAACTGCCTGTAGGAGCCTTCAGGGCCATCCCAGATTTGCACCTGCAGACCTCTTGTTCCACTTAGTGAAATACGGTGCTGCGAAGATGACCAGGAGTTTGGTCAATCTCTTTGTTCCAGGTCTGTCTGCTGCCTTGTCTTTCCTGTGCAGATGATTCTGGGGACTTCCCAGACCACCCGGGGAGTTAGTGATTTAACTTCAGCGCAGAAGCACAGGCGTAGCCCTAATGCCAGCTACACCACAATTAGAAGACAAACTTAATTTCTGCCTTTTTCCACATTTATAACTTGAACTCCATAGCTCTTGACACATGAACCTGCGTTGCCCAAGCCCACGCCCTGGCCTTTATTAGTTTTTTTAGTGCAGACACATCTGCCAACTTGCCAGGTTCCATCACACTGCCCTTTAACAGCAATTTCCACAAGCAGACAGGAGCAACTCACACTACAGTGCTAATGGAGATGATGATACATTTCTGCTAAAATGTATATTCTGCAGTTTTCCCGTGGAAAACATTTGAACAGTGAGTAGATGAACTAGAATGTCTTAAAAGTTTTCATGTGAGAGAAGCTATTTTAAAAATTAAGGTGCTCAGAACATGGAAGTGCTCAGATTTAATATACATTCCAAAGTCACCTTTCCTTAGATTTTCTTTGTATGCATAATCAGTGTCCCTGATACCTAAAAGAAAAGAAAGAGTTCAAAAGATGAAGGTATTTAGACATTTAACGTGGTCGTCATTGGTGCAAGAGTCCATCTGCTCAGATCCACACAGTTGCAGTCACTGTAAGGGGCTGGCGTAGGTATGGAGAGAAGAATGAG